>NC_142086.1:65086091-65406404 GCF_054644295.1 Miniopterus natalensis
CTGCCGAGCACCCCAGGTCTTAGCGGGAGCAAAGGTCACTGGGGCCTCACCCTGCCCCTTTCGCAGGAAGGGTGACTAAGAGTCACATAAAACCCTAATCCAGAGGATTTCCCTATAACCGAGCTCCAACGATTGAAGGATGACTCAGGCTAGAATAATCTTGCCTCCCGCTAGAACCACCTGAGCATAACTTAACTGCAGAGTCCCCAGGCCAGAGCCGTGTCACCGCCCAGCCCAGGGAGGGTCTGCTCAGCGAAAGGAGGAAGCGGCCGGTGACCGCAGTTCTACTTTAGTTTTTGCTTTTTTTGCTTTTCCCGCAGAATAAATTCTCTTGGATGAGTTACGTGAGCATGGTGGCCATCTTCCTCTTCGTCAGCTTCTTTGAAATCGGGCCGGGCCCCATCCCCTGGTTCATGGTGGCCGAGTTCTTCAGCCAGGGCCCGCGGCCCGCCGCGCTGGCGGTGGCGGCCTTCAGCAACTGGGCCTGCAACTTCGTGGTGGCGCTGTGCTTCCCCTACGTGGCGGTCAGCGCCCCGCCCGCCCGCGGGCGGGGGCGGGGGGGCGGGGGGGGGGAGGGACGGGGGGACGGCAGGGGGGGTGGGGGGGACGGCAGGGGGGGCGGGGGGACGGCAGGGGGGGCGGGAGGGGGGAGGGACGGGGGGACGGCAGGGGGGAGGGACGGGGGGACGGCAGGGGGGAGGGATGGGGGGGACGGCAGGGGGGAGGGATGGGGGGACGGCAGGGGGGGCGGGGGGACGGCAGCGGGGAGGGCCGAGCGGCGCTGACTGGCCCCCCGTGTTTCTTCCCCACGCAGGACCTCTGCGGGCCTTACGTGTTCTTCCTCTTCGCTGGCGTGCTCTTGGCCTTTACGCTGTTTACATTTTTCAAAGTTCCGGAAACCAAGGGCAAGTCCTTTGAGGAAATCGCGGCAGAATTCAGAAAGAAGAGGGGCTCGGCCCCCGCGCCGCGGGCGGCCACGGAGATGAAATCCCTCCGGCCCGCGTAGGCCGCGTGGGCACCGCCTGCTTTTCACATCACACAAGGAGGACGGAAGCCCTGTGTTTTTCAGTGACAGTTCTTTGAGAATTTTATATCTATATCTTGAAGTATTGTTTTATTTTATTTTTTTAAAGAGCTTTCATGGGCTCTGATCGGAAACGTCATCTAATATTACCAAAGAAAGTATTTTTTTAAAGTTACAGAATCCATGTGTGATAGTAAGACTCTGTAATGAAGGAAACCTGAAAGTCTAGCTCATTTTGTTACACCAAAGGGCAAGAACATTCTGATAGTCTTGGTTCTATTCTTGATAACATGGTTCTCCTAAAATTGAAACCATTTCAAGTTTTCATAGATACAACTAATATTTACAAATTTGAATCTGATTAAGCTGGAATTTCTTACCCACAGACCTCATACTAAACGAGACATGGCTAGTGGCAGCAAGGTCCATGGTAAAACGGATAACTTTTCCACTTCTCTCACTCGGTTTTCTTCTTGTGTATTGGAATTTTTATTTTGCTTAAAATTTGTATTTTTTCTGTATTTTCATGTGAAATGGTTTATTGAGTATATTACAATATGTTTGTAAAGATAAACTTTTATTTTTGGTAGGCTTATCAAAAATTTTTTAGTATTTGGAAAAAACAAACAACATTTTAGTTCCTTTGGTGACCAAATAGATTTTTTATATTAAACAGTTAAAAAGTTTTACCTGGTAATATACCATGGGTTATCAGTTAATATTAACATCTATTATTATAGACCCATGTTAAACCAATTCCGTGTTGGTTCCATCCTTTGAGCTGTGTTTGTTTTGCTTTTTAATCGAGCACAGCGTGGTTTTCTGAGCTATGTTATAAAATATACTCAGTGAGAAGTCAGGCATTTTGTATACCTCCTCAAACCCCAATAAACTAAAGCAGTCTAACAGGGAATTTGAAATAAAGGTTGCCGTTTATTTTTTTAAAAAAGATTTTCTGAATTAATATGTTTCTAAACAGGTTGAAAAGGTAGGGTTGGAGAATTCCCGAGGATGCGCTCCTGAAACGTCATGAATGTTCAACTTCAGACTTGATCAAAATCCCTGTTTAATATTCCAGGAAGACGGAGTTCACTAACACAAAGCACCCATCCCCGGTGCCGTTTCCTCTTCGTCTCAGCAGCATCGGATGCTATACAGGCTGTTCCGTTGCGATTGCTAACATGTAGTGTGTATACCTATGTGCCAGGCACTGTTCTAAGTGCTTCTACCCATGCAGGCAAATTGAAACCACACTGAGGATTAAATAGACTTTTGCTTTGCCACTATGGAAATACAGTTCTGATGGATGCCAAAGGCTTAGCAGGGCTCTTTTCCTCACACAGTGGAGCGCCAGATGCATCCTTATTATGTTTGTTTTAATGTGCGTAAAAACACTCAACACTTTTGTTGTTGTTGTTGCTTACCTTTATGTCCGAATAATGAAAGTATTATTTCTTTTTGCTTTGGCTGATTTTTATTTCCTCTGGGCCAATTTGGGATAAACTATTTTCACTTAGGACTTCTAGACAGTCAAAGTGAGCTTAAATCATTCAGGAGAACTTTGTGTTAAACCGTGAACTCTGGGGAGAAAGAATAGGGCCTCTGAATCGTGCAGGAGCAAGAAGATGGCTCTTGTGTGGCTCTTGTCTTCTGCGTGCTGATGGCCTTTGAGAAGTCCATAGTTAGAACGATAAATAAATTTAACATTTTTGGAGACGATGAATGTGATTTAATCAAATCACTCCTCCTCATCTCATCTCATTTACTAAGAGAATAAAGTAGTAAGGGTTTTAAAAGAACCCAAAACACCACTTTTAAGTTCTAATTAATTATTTTGCTTACCCACAAATACCAGAAATTCAGACCCTGAAGTTTTCTGCATTATACATTGTTTCCATAATTTTTTCCCCAAGAGATACAAGTGAGGTGAAAAGAAACATGAAAGTGAAATGAGAAGCTGTTAACTCTTCATATTAGGACAAAGGAACTAGCTAAACAATAAAAATTCCTAGGTCTTTAATAGTATACATCATAACAAATCATAAAATTGGCACTAATTAATTATATTTAGTCCCAGGGAAATTGGATGTGAGTTTGCAACCATTTTTTGTAGTATTCCATCATTTTTGTGGAATTGTTTTCATATTCTAATGTTCTTACAAATGTGATTTTTCTCTTTGCTTGTTCAACGCATGATGACACTTCTTGCCAGGTCTGGTCACTCATCTGCTCCATCTAGCTGGTGCCCACTGTCATGACATTAAAGCCAGGGTCTTCTCTGCTGAGACACAGCAAGAGAATGCCTCCTCCTTGAGGAGCTCCCAATCTTGTAACAGTTCCAGAAGACCAGGATATAAAAGTTCCTATCTGCATCTTTTGCCTTTTGTGAACCTTGATTTAGAGGCCTCTCTTGTAAAATGGGCCCAATAACGTTACCTACCTCGGTGAGTTGTTGATAAGGTTAAATGTAAAGTGCTAAGCAGTGCCTTGTACAAAAGGGGTGCTCAGCAAGCGTTACCTAGAATTACCTAGAATTAGTACTCACGAAGATACTATTAGGATACAGGATTATCTCATATATAAGATAGTCCCAAATTTATCATTCAAGATAATATTCTCTTCAAGCAAAAATCTCCCAAAGACAAGGGAAGGTAAAAATCTGGGGAGATTTTAGGCTATCGAATTCCTAAACCCATACTTGATATTTTTAAGTAGGTTATAAGAGTTTTTACTATATTTTTAAAAATTGCTTTTGCCTAAGTTGTTATTTTTTAAGGGGTATGCATGTAATAATTATTTCTTTGAATAATACTAAGCACAAAATAGAATGTTGTCATTATATTTAAATGTAATTTAACAGGATTATCACCACAGGATAAAACCAAACCTTTGATAACCCTCAAAAATTACAAAAGTATGTAAACCAGTGTACGTGCATAAGCTACGTATTGCCAGTTTATTGTTGGATATGTACCAAATAAAGCAATGTTAGAATATCTTGTGCTCATGGTGTCCTAAGCAGAGGTGCTGAGTAAAGTATAAAAAATATAATTTTTCAATACAATTCTATATCAGTGACCTGAGAAGAAAAGATTCATTGCAAACCACTCAGCCATCTGCTGGTGTTTTTACTGCCTTCTAATTTGGTGAACATTAGAAAGAATCATGATGAAAAAAAACTGGTTTTAGTTAAGAGTATATATATGCTATAGTTTTATGTTAATAAATATATTTTCAAATACTTAATGATGTTTTATTTCATATAGAAAACTGAGATATGTATTAAAAGATACACTGAGGCATAAAAATTTTAAGAGTATATTTGAGGAAAAATCTAGTCAAATCAGGCAGTGCCAAACCGAAAGTGGTTAAGAGTGTTTCAGCAACAGGAGCGAGGGGCAAGGCATTTATAGAGACTGGTTGCTAGGGTGGCTTTATTTGGGAAAGCCTAGTTGCCTGCCCTTAGACTTTGGGTACCCTTGAGGCATTTACAGGCTTAGGTTTGGGGTTGCTTACATAGGCTGCCAAGGCACCTTAGTCCAGTAGCCTCTTTGTTTAATTGATTTAGCAATGTAATAACACAGATGAATTTCAAACGTATTCGACTCAATGAACAAAAACAGTCTCAAAAGGCTACACAATGAATGTATGATTCCATTGATACGATATCTAGAAGGCAAAAGTATAAATGTTACCATCCTTAGCTAGTTATTGAAAGAAAGCGAGCAAGGGAAGTCAAAGATTATTGAACATGGTCAGCTGGGAACACTGAGCCTGTTTGCGTCACCAGGAAGCTACAGCCTCTCACCCTGAGGAATCGCAGCATTGTCCCTCCAAGGGGGTTAACACCCCTCCCTTCCACCTTCGGTACAGGATTGTGTGTGTAGGAGGGGGGAGCAGGGGGAGATAAGCACTTGTGCGATAAACTCAGAATGGCGCAGGGGGAGGTGCTGAACCATAGAGAACTGTCAGTCTAACCTGGGAAAAAGACTGTTGGCTAGGGAGTGGACGCCAATGCAAGCCCTCAAAAGCTTGGGAGCTATAATTCCAGGTGAACAAAGAATCTCTCTCTCCCTCTGTGACCCGCACTCGCCCCACACATCCATGCATTCACTGTTCTCTCTCCACAGCCATGTGGCCTTAGCAGCAGCGTGGCCAACGACTGTGCAGACTCTACACACAGGCTCCAGGCGGGAGCCTGGCTACTGCAGCACAGCAATGGACGGCAGCTGGGAGCACAAGCTAAGCCAGCCAGATGCTGGGCTGGACTGAACTTTAACATGGAACAGAGATTCTGGGCAGTGGCCTTAATTCTGGCCCTACTGAGTGCAAGATTGCACTTCTTCCTTGGTGAGACAAAGATGGGAGCTTGGAGGGGAACCCCCTTAATTTTACATCATCAATAAAGCTTTCCACAAAACCCCATCCTGCCATGGGGGCCTCAGGAAATTATTTTCCTCTCAGCACCCCAAGGACTCCACTTCCACTGATAACAATTGTAGGGTAGTTTACTGGTCTATAACAGGATGTCCCCCAAAAATGTATACACACTTTAACAGCTGATAGCTCAATTTTGAAAATGAAATGTATTTTAATAAACACTACTTTTATAATTATTCAAAGTGTGTGTATACATTTTGGGGGACACCTCACATACGGGGTGGGCAAAAGTAGGTTTACAGTTGTAATACAAATAAATATTACAATAATTACTAAATTATGATACAAGAATAAACTTTGTGTTTTGCATACTCACAACTGCAGACCTACTTTTCCCAACTAAAAAGTAGTGAATTTTGTTGTATGCAAAATTTTAAAAGTAAATTTTATGGTTTTTAAATTTTGGATAAAATAAAAGGCAATGGACGACTTATCTTCTCAAGTCTCTTAAGAGATTTTTTTCCATGTTTTCTGCCTATGGTCAGTCACCAAAACCAAACCAATTAAGCCAGAATAAACATTCTGTTAACCCCGGGTGATCTGCAGCAGAAAAGGAATATGCCGATCGTTAAAATGCGGAGATAACTGTAAAGCACAATTTGAGCTTCTCTTTACAGTCTTTGAGCTAACACTCAAAACCTCTTCCCAGAACTGCCAAGGAGGCTTGATTGAGTTTCAGCATCATTGCCAGGCCTCCCCAGGTGGAGCCATTAATAATCAGTGAAATGGCCCAAAAAGAGAGCACTGAAAGGAATATCAGTTTCAAATATCTGCTAACTGCATCGTCGATTTCAGAATGATTGAGAACTGAATATAAAAGCTGTGGTACCCCCTTCACTGTTGCACACCTACCACACTCTGAAGCGGAAATCAACACCCTGACAACGACCTCATGCTACTCTCTGTCCCCAAGGAGGCAGGGATGCGACTGGCTCAGGCTGAGCTGGGCTGATCGTCTCTCGTCAATCTGCACAGTGAGGAAATGTCTGTACTCAGAGCCTCTGACAACCAGTTCCAGGTTCCACTTGTTCCCAAGTGACACGGTGATTATTTTTATCTCCTAACGTTTTAGTTTAACTAATTCACTAATGATTAAGACCATTTTAAAGACTGAGCAAGCCCCACTAGCTAAATGGCTGTTGCACTTTAGTTAACATGCGAAAGGTGTCCCGCTGCTTGCAGTTAGCTAATAAGGCGTTATAATGAATAGCACTTGGGAAAAGCGTCCCGTCAGCGGGAGCCCTGAGGTTGTTTTCCTAATGCGCCAAGATGATCTCCATCGGAGCTTTTCTGTTTCATCAGATAAGTTATTGGGCTGTCCCTACTCTGATTCTTTTAATTCTAAAAGTAATTTGGGTTCTGATTCCAAAAAGTCACAGGCTTTTCATTAGCATTTTCGTGAAATGACATGCGGGGTGCTGGGCTGATATAAGTGAGTAACCACCTCCTTATTTACTCAGCTCCAATTCTGCCTGACAAAGGCACATCTGTCTCAGCAGGAGGGCTTGGGCAAGCAAACCCTGGCCAGGCCAGAAAATGATTCGTCCACCCCAGCAAAGATTTCTTCGTTTGTTTTTTCTATCTCATGCTCTTCTCACTGATTGTTGTTTTGTTTTCTAATTTTTATTTCCCTGTGCATAGAATCTTGGTTGTCCCACTATTCTGAATTGGAGCTAAAAAGCATGTTTTGTATGTAGGAAAAGCAACCTTGGATGTTCTATACAATTAACTATGACACCACCTGATGCCACTTGGGTGGAATAAGAAACAGATGATGATGGCTTCTGAAACCACAGTAGTTCGGTGAAAACCCAGCAAAATAACAGCAAACCATAGTGTTGACCACATGGCCAAGGGCCCATCCTTATCTCCCACATTATTATAATTGTCAAATACGAACACATAGAAATATTTTTGGAAAGTTGTGCCCCTCCCATCTCTGCCATGCTCCACTGCAGGGGCAGAGGCAGAAGCCAATGGATGAGGTACGTGTCCCGTGCACCTCATTTCCCAAAGGTAGAAGGTAACTAAATCCTGCACACATGACAGAATTATCAGAATGGAAAAAGTGTGAGATGAGCTCTAAATATTTAACTCTGTGAAGCAAGAACCACTGTTTCACTGGTTCTAGTTGTGTAGTGTGTGTGTATGTGCTGTGGATAGTGTTTTCTGTGTGTCAATCAGATCAGTTTGGTTGAGTGTTGTTCAGGTCTCCTGTTTGCTTACTGAAGATATTTCTCTTGTTCTCTGATTACGGAGAGAGAAGTACTGAAGCCTCCGATTGTAACTGTGTTTGCCTCATTGTTAACCTGTGCCACCATCATGCACACCCATCTGCAACGTTTATGCCGCTCTCAACTCCACTATTGTGATGATTACCATTTTGAAAACAAGGAACTGAGGCACAGGGAGGTTAAATGACTCGCACAAGGCTGCTCGGCTTGTAAATGGTAGGCCATGGCTTTAGTGTCCCTTCACAAGGTGTTTGCAGCACAAGCCAATGTCTAGGGAAGCTCAAGTGCCATCCCGCCCTCCACCCTCTCCCACCTCCACCCTGACTCAACACAATCTCAAATTCCCCTTAAGGGGCATTGGAGGGGACTCTCTGAGAGTGTGGTGTTAGGAGCAGAAGCTTTCAGTGGGTCAGGAGAAGGTAAAACCTGCTTTCACAGGAAAGGTTCTTTGGGGCTCCTTCTAGCTTCTCTGTTCTTAGCTTCCTTAGCTTTCTTCTCTCCCAAGATGCTGGGTGGACAGGTCTGAGCCCTGCTTTGAGAGGGGTCATGCCCTGGAGAAGCCTGGAGGTGGAGAGATAAAGCCAGGACTGCTCTGTGGTTTAGCAATTCACCTATCCTTGCTCCTCTTTGTCATCAGTGTGGTAAGACCTCAAAGATCAAGTATGGAGTGTGGGCTTAGGAAGGAGCAATGAAGACCCGTTTTCAGATTTGGCCTTAGGCTAGAAAGGCAAAAAAGAGTCCTCCTGGTTCACTCAGTTCACCTAGTTTAGCAAGTCCAGGATGTCTCACAGGAGTGCAATCAAAGTTATAAAGGAATGGGCAATGTGAATTCTCCTGGAATGCAGCTTCTGTGTATAAATCTCTTAAGGAGACTTTGAGGGTGGGCCACTAGACACCTCTGTTTTCATCAGAAAAAAACTCAAACCATACAAGATTCTTTGTGGGAATGGAATAACAACTTCTAAACCTATGAAATGTAAATTCCCATTGAAAGTATGGCTGATGAACTGTTCAAATATTTTTTTTCAAAACTGAGGGCCTATCTGGTTTAGACTAGGGCAAACTTTGGATCCAATGCAGGGCAAGTTGAAGTCTCAGTGATGGCCAGTGCATTTGATATCTTGAAAGTAAGAGATAACCCACCACTCTCTTTAGTAAGTTCAGGAGGGACTGTGAGGTCTAAACGCCAAGTATAAGGCTGATATCCAGGCACTTCAGAAGACCAGCTTCCAAAGGCACCCATACAAGCCCAGGAAAGTAGTCTTTCTCTTGCTGCAGTTACCATGGCAGAGTCTGACCTCGGGCCTTGTGGGCTCAGGGAGTCAGTCCCATAGGGTCTCAGGGCTGCCTGGCTTCAGGTGTACAGTGCATGCAGAAGTAATGAACAGGACTCTGGGGCCAAACTAGCTGAGTTTGAATCTGGGCTCTACCCTTTACTAGCTGCAAGTTACTTAAACTCCCTGTGCCTCAGTTTCTACACTTAAAAAATTATGATAATTATAGTAGCTACCTTCTAGGGCTGTTATAAGAATTAAATGAGTTATTGTTTGAATAGTGTTAAGATCAGTGTCTGGCACATGGCGCTATGTGAGTTTTAGTACAAAACTAGTAAGAGACTGGTCTTAATACCACAGTAGTAAATTATTTTACAGTGAGGAAACAAAATGTTGAGCAACCTGAATACTCAAATTGACCTGACCTGGCTCCAAGGGAAGCCAAAGCAACATGGTTCTCAAAGAAATGGAATGTTAGCAAGCAAGGAGAGTTGTGATGGCTTAAGTATCTAGTAGTATTAGGCTCTGAGATTGTTGGAGATTGGAACATTCCTACTATAGATAAGTTAGTATATTTATCAGGCAAGAATTGTGGCTTCAAGTGTCATCCAGTTGCTACATGGTTATTTTGCTTATCTCTACTGAGATTGATCTATTGAGGCAGCTGTAATAATAATAATAATAATAATAATAATAATAATAATAATAATAATAATAAGATGATGGTGTTATAATACTAATTTGGTGAGCACTTACTATGTCCATTATAAAGAGATTCTATCATTTATTCCTCACAACATTCCTATAAAGTAAACACTGTTACTCATGAGAAAACTGAGGTTTAGAGAGATACACATGGCCTTTCTGGAATTATGCCCTTGAAGTTTCCTGGCCTGGAACACACATTTGCCAGTCACTTGTATTACTGCCAGTCCCTACTCTAGATTGGGCTTGGATTTCCCTACTCCAGAAAGCAGGCCCAACTCCCCTTCCTGGAGCCTCCTCTGGACTAGATTTTCTCTCCCTCTTTCCCCAATCCTCCTCATGACCTCTGCAAAGTACTCGCTACATCATATTAAAATGTTCTTAGCTGTCTCTTTTATTAGGGCAGACTGTGCCTTGTTATGACTATGTCTCCCTTCCTTCCAGAGGTGCTTAGTATCTGGCAGAAACGATTATTCAATAGAATGAATATAGTGCCTAGTATTGAGTAGGTGCTCAAATAATTTTGAAATCACAAATTAGATGCTAGAAAAGGCTTTAAGTATCAAATGGGTGATTGGACGAAGGACCCTTTAAGGTCCAATCATGAGACACTACAGAGTCAGATTTGAGCCTGGCTGGCTTGAATAGATGATACTGAACTTCACTGAGAAATGAGAAGTGGTTGCAAAAAGAAGATGTCAGTTCTGGGTTCAAATGAGCCAAAGAAATGGCCCCTTCAAAAGTGATAAACCCATTTAAAAGTGGAGACCTAAACATTTTTTAAAGGAAAAAAAGCCCCACCATGTATTATAATTTTATCCTATACTACACCACTTCTAATTAGCAAATGTAAATCCCTACATCGTTCTTAGGAATTATAGTAGTTTGACCCTAGAATAATCCAACTTGAGTAATATACTCAAAGAATAAACCAGTCATTTTTATAAAGACTATATCTTCAAGGACTCACAAATATCATAGAAAGGGAGGAGTTAGCCCCTCCTTGTTACCAAATGGCCACAGTAGCTGTAGCAGTGAGCTCCTGCAAGGCAGGATGCACAGCCTCGATTGACTGTTGACCTCTATTGATTATTCCTGTGGCCCTCACCAAGGTGCCTCATGCAGTACTCACTCTTTTCTGCCATCTAAGGGCTCCATGAACTGTAAATCAATTTAAAACAGATAAGCACACATCAACTCCCACTTAAACTCTGTTCCAAAGGGTAGTTGTTTCCTTTGGTCCAAAATCTGTCATAAACCTTTCAAGCTAGAAAACCCATGATGAGAATCTCTCCATAGTAAGCATATTTATTCCACATAAGCCTTAGAAACTAGCTTAGCAAAATGTAATTTGGTTCCTTTTGTCTTGTTTTTAATGTATCTTCACTGCAGAAAAAATATTTTGAGGGGCGTCTGGTAGAAGGCTGGTTTTGATCACCAATGTCATAATCTAAATTTTATCACAAATATTGATTAAGAGTGACAAAGGAAAATGGTCCCCAATTCTCTGTTACAGAGCCAAGTTTATTCTGAGTGTTGTGGGAATAATAATTTTTTTATGAAATCCATGCAAGAAAATGTGCTCATGTTCACAAATCTCTAATTTCAAGTTGGGTTTGCCAATAACAGTGTCACTATCACACAAAATCAAAGTTTAATGTATCTGTGTTCATGTGCCTTCTAAGTGCATTCCAGAGTCCACTTGTAGTACAGATAAGCTCTGAAATCTGCTGTTTTGGATTTTATCCAAGAAACTCTATAACCAAGGTGTGTGGTTATTGTGAAAATTGCCCCACCCCACCCTCGAGGCAGTCCATTTCCTTTAGACAGCTCTAAATGTTGGAAATTACTTCATTAAATTGGCCAAAATCTGCCTCCCTAAATTTTTTTCCATTTTTTAGTGGGAACATCTTCCAGGTAAAAGCTACAATTTCAGCTTATCATGAAAAATAACTTTCTAGCAATCCAAATGCTTTGGTGAACAGTGAGTTTCCCATCAATAGGACCATTGCATGAATTGAGTATACAGGAATTGCATGTATACTATGTGCCAGACACTTTAAAGTGTTTTACCTATAATAAATTTTCTACCACAAAAACACCTTCAAGTTGGTAGTATTATTATCCCATTTTGTTTTATTTTTTTATTATGTTTTTATTGATTTCAGAGAGAGGAAGAGAGAGAGAGAAATATCAATGATGAGAGAGAATCATTGATTTGCTGCCTCCTGCACGCCCCCTACTGGGGATCAAGGCTGCAACCCAGGCACGTGCCCTGACTGGTAATCATGACCTCCAAGTTCATCAGTCAACGCTCAACCACTGAGCCACACAGGACAGACTATTATCTCATTTTAAAGATGAAACTGGCACAGGGATTTTAAGCAACTTGCTCAAAATCACATGTAAATGAGTAGAGTCAGGACTCAAATCAGATAGTCCAAATCCACTGACCATACTGCAAAGCCTTGTGTATTGATTATATCACTACTTGACACAAAAAATCCAAGCAGCAAAAACAGCTTGAATTAAATGACATTTGAAGTCTTTTCCCACCATGAAGATATATGGTGCAGGGAATTTTCATAACGTGGATATTTCCCCTTAACCATCCCTCCCCCAGAGCCTAGACTAGTTGCTTTTTTATGTGCTAGATACTTGTACTTCCTCTGTAATGGCACCTAACTATTTTACAATTAATTATTGTGTTTCTCCCACACAAACCTATACTTCCTCAGAAAGAGGACTACTTCTACCTTCTTCATACTTCTATCCTGAGTACCTAACACAGTTTCTGACCAAAAAGTAGGCAACTGATAAGCATTTGTTAGATAAAGGGATGAAAGAATGAACCAATGGTAACATCCCATTGTTCTACAAATTAAATTTCAGCAAGTCTTAGTGCAGCACTAGATTTTTAGAATGAAGCCTAAAAGGAAACAGATAAGCACACACACTAAAGGTAAGGGTCTTTAAAATGCATTTCCTTTTATGCAAATATGTTACTTACTAATGTAAATTTTAACAATAGATTAGTTAAATAAATTATTACTTGTTCACCTAGTGGAATATTAAAAATGATATTGAAAAATAATAGTTAATGACATGGAAATACATTCTCAATATATACATGAAAAAATTAACCGGTAAGCCCATTTTTTGTGCATGTGAGAACAAAAAAGAGAAACAAATAAAGTAGTATACACACATAAACATCACTTAAAAGATAGCCCCAAGTTACAATGCTTTTCTCTGTAGAATCAGAGATGAATTTTTATTTTTTACAGGTGAAATTTGTTTTTCTATTTTCTAAGTTTCTACAAATGAACATGTATTACACTTAGAAAAAGGAAAAATAAAGGGTCTTTTTTGCTAAATAGAAATGAATTACTTGTATAAAATAATTAGGAAGGAATGGGTACACCTTCTACACATGTGCTCAGTTCCCTCTTGTCCCAATTCTTTAGTTGAAATGCTATACATAGGCATGGGTAAGGAAAAGGAGTGGCTCTTGGGAAATATTTTATTGAAGTGGAAACAAAAACAAAGTAGAGCATCATCACCCAAACTGGACTAATGTATTCAGAGGCTACAGTGCTAGTGTGAATCTCTTCATGGTTTTCTCTTTCTCCACTGGCTGTAACAAGTGCACTAACTCTCATGAACTGCTTAAAACCAACCAACCAACCAACCAACCAAACAAACAAACAAACAAACAATAACAAATCCTTCATAATAACAAGTGCTAGATGGAGAAATAAAAAGTAGACAGGTGTAGGACAGTGGTGGTTCTTGGCCTAGAACTGTATAATTTACAGGGGAAATTATATATTAAAATTCCAGGCAAAAACAGTTTTTCAAAATGTTTTCTTTAGGTCTTCCTATTTTTTCCCTCCAATGACACCAGATTTGCCAATTTCTGAAAAACATTATGTCATGATTTCAACTTCTTAATTTCCCTCCCTGCTATAACAACAAAAAAGGACTGGGGGTGGGGGGTGGGGAGTAGAATAAGAGAGAAGGGAAAGGGTAGTGAGCAATGCTGGTGCTGGCTCTTGTAAAAAAATTCAGCTGTCAAGTGACACAGGTAATGGTTAGAAATATATGTTTTACAAAGGAGTAGGGGAGGAGGTGTAGAGGAGGGCGTGCCTGTGAGTCACTGAAAATTGGCCATTGGCCCTCGTTCTACTTATTTGTGGGAAGGATTAGAGTCTAATGCCCAAGATTGGGGGAAGGAACAGTCTGGGGAGTGACATTTCAGATGAGAGCATGGGGATAATCAAAAGGTAAACAGCTCCATCTCTCTACTCTTTGGAGTCATATAAACAATTACCTGGGAACCATTTACCATATTATGAGACCTCCCTACAAGCCACAGCAACTCTTTGCATGAGAAAAACACAATATTTAGTAAAGTCTCACTCTCAAAGAAATTGTTTCTATTGAGAGATGGCCATGTGTTCACAAAAAACAAAAAACCCAAAGTGTGTGGTTTTTTAAAAAAGAGTTACTATACGTAAAAGGCAATAACTTGGAGAAAATAAAAATCACTATTAAGTGATAACATTAAAAATAAGCGCATTGTAGGAGAGTTAAACATCTGAAGATATGATCCACTCCAAGAAATGGTGCTAGATATCTAGCTTATGTGGGTATGAAATATACTTGGAGTGCAATCTGGGTATACAGAAACTGTTTTCAGGACTGCACTGTAACTACAGACAGATGTACTTCAGTCAAATATATACAGTCAAATATATGCTCCAAACTGAGATGTATCTGGTCCAAAATGCCAGGAGTTCTAATATGTGTATAATTTTATTTATATTTTCTGAGTGTTACTACTGTACTCACTTGTAAAATAGCAATAAAAATACCTTCAAAGTGTTTCCCAACCCTCAAAAATGTAAATGATTTACTCAAGACCACCTACATAGTAAACAATAACACTAACTACTGGACTTAGATTGCTAAGTGCAGTTATATTTCTACCGCATTACCATCTTGCTACCTGCTGGATTCCTGTGGGTCTCCTAATCGTACTGTTCCTGAGCACGGTGACCGCATTCTTTAACCCTCATTTTTTTCTGCCTGGGTTCCTCACCTTTTCTGACCTCTAATACTGTTTTCTCTTGCGTCATCATTTGGCCTTTCCTGCCTCCTGGTTCCACATGAGGCCCAAGGACGAGTGTTAGAGCCTGATATTCCTTTCTGCATTAATGAATCTTATGTATACAATAGAATAACTTCGGGGATATAATTTTTTCTTAAAAATAATTTTTCTTATTGTTTTTTAATATAGCTGCCCATTGTTGTAAGTTTTAAAAAGATAGCATCAGAGAAAATTGAAAACAATCTCGAAGCCTAGGAATATCTCTGCTATTACTTTGGTATTTTTCCTATGCATATATTTTTTCTTTCATTAAAAGGCATTGTAATGTCAACACTATTCTCTAAAATTAGTTTGCACTTAATACATTGGGGACCTCTTTCTATCTTTAATGGCTCCATAGTAATCCATTGTATGGTTGTATTAGAATTTGTTTAACCAACCCTGTATTTTTGGGTAATTAGGCTGCTTCTAATTTTTATCTTTTGTAAACATGTCCTTCCAAATATTCTTAAAGCAAATCTTTGAGCATTCTTATCACATTTTTTACCTAGAAGTGAAATATATGAATCAAATGGCATGCAAGAGTTTAAGAGCTTCAAACTGAATAACACTTTTGCTTCGAATTTATTATTTTTTAGTTAGTGGGTGTTGATAAGCTGTGGACGTTATTCGTGTTGGTTTCTGGCTATAGTGTCCTATCACTGCATTTCTGTGAAATGAAAAGCCAGAGTAAGGCTGCAAATTGGTGGTGATTAGTCAGCACTTTCACCACTACTGGAAACTAGTTTTGAATGATCCTGAAATTTAATTTCACTGAACTTCAGTGAATGCCACATATTACTAAACACAATGTGAGACTATAAAGATAAACTGCTTACCTTGAAAGTGTTTCTAATTTAGTGTTTGCATGTAATTATTACAAAATACAAAATGTAATAAGTTCAATAAGAAAATTACAAAGTGCTGTGGGAAGAAGAATATTTCTGAGTAGGGTGTTTGGGAAGTTTACATAAAGGAAATTACATTAAATCTGGGCTTCGATGAGCATAAGGTCAGACTTTGGCAGTGGGCAGAGGCACCTTGGGTGTGGAGATGTATGAAGCAAAATACTCAAGGTCAAGAAAGTGTATGACATTCATTTAAAAAAAGAGGACATCAATCTAGGTGTCTCATGTGTAGATCAACGCAAGGCAACAATGGGAGATACACTGGGGAAGCGACTGGTTTCAAACTTTAACACTTTGCCAAGGAGTAGAAATTATTTGGAAGGAAATGGATAGCTGCTAAAGGGGAAAGAAATACTGCAGAAAGGTTACTGTGTTGGCAGCAGCCCTGAAAGACGTAAATAAGGGCCTAGAAAGAGAAAGAGGCAGGGGAGAGGCAACTGTGAGACAAAGAAAATTTATAGCTGAAATCCTTCAAGTTATGTAGAATATCATAATGCAAGTAAGTAAAAATTGGCAAAATTAGAGAGCTGGATTTATACTCTGGGCTTCCTTCCCCAGATACATTGGACACATCCAATTTTTTCCTAAATAAATATTAAATTTTCTGTGTAGACTGTGCCAGTTTATTTAGCTTTATTTGAAAAGCACCAGCACCACCTGGTGACAGTAACTCAGATTGCCTCCCCAATGGTCCTGAATTCCATCTTTTCTTCTTTCAAAATTTTTTTTGAAAAAAAATCATACATACGTAAAAGTTGAAAGAATACTAAAATAAATACCCCTATGCCATAATCTATATTTCCCAATTGCTAATGTTTTGCCACAATGGCTTTAGCTCTTTCTTTATGTGTCTATATGCCAAACCATTCTAAAGTGAACTGCGGACACTAGGACACTCCAAAAATTTCTGTTTGAACTTCCTAAGAAAAAAATATCCTCTACATAAACACAATACCGTTGCCTTAGCTGAAAAATTAACCATGATTTTATATTATCATACAATATGCTTTATATAATCAAATCTCCCAAATTCTCAAAAAAAATGTTTTATGTTTGTAGTGTTTAATCCAAGATCTAATCAAGACTTATGCTTTGCACTTAGTAGTTATGTTTCTAAGGTCTCTTTTAATCTAGAAAAACTTTCACTACCTTTTTTGCCTTTGCTTTTGTTTTTTTTTGTTTTCACTTCCCATGACACTACCATTATTTAAACATCCAAGCCAATTAACTTATAGAATGTCTCACATTCTGTATTTGTCTGGTTATTACCCCCATAAGTAGATTCATATTAAACATTTGGGCAAGAATACTTCATATGTGATTTTGTGTATTTTTTATTGCATCATTTCAGGTTAAATAATGTCAAGTTGTTCTACTATTAGTGTTGCTAAATTTGATCACATGGGTAAGGTGGTGACTGAATTTTTTTTTATTGTATATTTTACATTCTGTTTTATCTGTTCACTCACCAGTGGACACTTGAGTTGCTCCCACCTACCTTTTGGCTATTATGAATTATGGTACTGTGAACACGGTTGTTGAAATATCTGTTTAAATCCCTGCTTTCACTTCTTTGGGGTATATACCCAGTAGTGGAATTGCTGGATCATACGGTAATTCTATGTCTTATTTGTTGAGGAATTAATGTACTGTTTTCCACAAGGGCCACACCATTCCACATTGCCAACAGAAATTCATGAGTGTTCCAATTTCCCTACATCTTCACCAACTCTTGTTCTCTCTCTCTCCCTCTTTCTCTCTCTGTGTAATAAAAGCCATCCTATTGGGTGAAAAGTGGTATATAATTGTGATTTTAATGTGTATTTCTCCAATGATTAGTAATGTTGAACATCTTATTGGACATATTCTTCTTTGGAGAAATGTCTGTTGAAGCTCTCTGCCCACTTTTAAATTGGGTGGTTTTAATTTTTTTGTTATTGTTTCTTATCTTTAAAATCAATGAATCTCAGTTTTCATCCTAAGAAACTATCAAAAGGAAAGCAAATAAAACAAAGTATTAAAAAAAGATATAAGGCACATCAAACTGGGAATCAAAGCAATAGAAAACAGAAAAATTAAGAAAAATCCATGAAATCAAAAGACAGTTCTAAAGCCTGCGGCAAGACTGATAGGAGAAAAAAGTACAAATTGCCAACATCAGAAATATTAAAAGGATAACAAGGAAAGATGATGAATGAACAACTTTATGACAAAAAATTCAACAATTTAGAGGAAATGAACAAATTACTTTAAAGGCAAGTTACCAAATCTCATGCAAGAAGAAATAAATAACTTGAATAATACTGTTATCTATTAAATAAACTGATATTTTAGTTAACCCCCCTCCCCCCAAAAAATTCAAAGCTCAAGTGACTTCACTGGTGGGTTCCACAAAACATTTAAGGAAGAAATAATACCAATTCTGCACAAACTTTTCCAAAAAATTCAAAAGAATGTACCACTTTCCAATTCATTCTATGAAGCTAGCATGACACTAAAACCAAAGATACTACAAGAAAATTATAGACAAATATTCTTCATAAACATAAATGCAAAAATTCTAAACAAAATTTTAGCAAATTGAATTCAATGATGTGTTTTTTAAATATATAATGACCAAGTAGGGTTTATCTCAGGAATATAGGGTTTGTATAACATTTGAAAATAAATGAATGAACCTGGCCGGGTGTGGCTCAGCAGTTGAACGTCGACCTGGGATCCAGGTGATCGGGGTTCAATTCCTGGTCAGGGCACATGCCCGGGTTGTGGGCTCGATCCCCAGTCAGGGGCATGCAGGAGGCAGCCGATCAATGACCCTCTCATCATTGATGCTTCTATCTCTCTCTCTCTCCCTCTCCCTTCCTCTCTCTGAAATCCATAAAGATATATTTTTTAAAATGAATGTAATTCACTATATTAACAAACTAAAAAAATGTAATCACAGAAATAGATGCA
This sequence comes from Miniopterus natalensis, assembly GCF_054644295.1. Taxonomy (NCBI): domain Eukaryota; kingdom Metazoa; phylum Chordata; class Mammalia; order Chiroptera; family Miniopteridae; genus Miniopterus; species Miniopterus natalensis. Next base: position 65,104,784 of record NC_142086.1, read on the forward strand.
GCAATAAATGTAGAAAAGGTGTGATAAAATTTAACATCTGCTTCTAACGAAAAACTCTTGGCAAACTAGGAATACAAAAGAATATCCTCAACTTGATAAATGGAACCTACAAAATACCCTACAGCTAACATTATACTTAATAATGAAACACTGAATGCCTTCCCCCTAAGATCAGGAAAAGACAAGGAATACACTCTTGCCATTTCTATTCAGCATTGAACTAGAGATTCTAGCCAGTGATCAAGCAAAAAAAGAAATACAAAAGGCATCCATATTGGAAAGTAAGATGATAAACTGCTTTATTTGCAAACAACATGATTGATTATGTAGAAAATACTATGGAATTTGTAAAAAAAAAAAAAAAAATTCTAGATGGGAAACACCTCTGTCAACTAGAGTATAGTGCTTCTGGGTAATTCTTTTTGCCTTTAGCCTCAGACTCCACTCGTTTCCATAGTTACCTAGGTCAGCACCTTTTCCCTTCACACCCTTCGCTGTGGTTGTTTTATACTATCGGCCCTCCATCTCTGCGGATTCTGCATTTGTGGATTCGACCAACTGCAGATCAAAAATAGTTGGGAAATAAATTCCAGAAAGTTGATCCCTAAACAATGCAGTATAACTATTTACGTGGTATTTATATTGTATTAGGTATTATAAGTGACCTAGAAATGATTTGAAGTATATGGGAGGATATGCATTGGTTCTATGATAATACTATGGCATTTTATATAAGGGACTTGAAAATCCACAGGTTTTGGTATCCATGGGAGTCCTGGAACCAATCCCCCTCAGACTCTGAGGTTTCTTTTTCTAGTCCATTGATCTGTGTGTCTGCTTTTATGTCAGTACTGTACTGTTATGATTACTATAGCTTTTTAATATAGTATGAAATCAGGAAGTGTGATGCCTCCAGTTTTGTTCTTCCTTCTCAAGATTACTTGGCTATTCAGTCTTTTGTAGCCCCATATGAATTTTATAGTTTTCTATTTATGTGAAAAATACTGTTGGAATTTTGGTAGGGATTGCATTGAATCTGTAGATTGCTTTGGGTAGTGTGAACATTTTAACAATATTATTCTTCCAATTCATGAGTATAAAATATCTTTCCATTTATTTGTGTCTTCTATAATTTCTTTCACCAAAGTCTTATAGTTTTCAATGTATAGATTGTTCACCTTCTTGATTAAATTTATTCCTAAGTATTTTATTCTGTTCGATGCCATTGTAAGTGGAATTGTTTTTTAAATTTACCTTTCTGATATATCCTTGTTGGTGTATAGAAATACAACTGCTTTTTGTATATTGAATTTTTTTACCCTGTAACTTTACTAAATTCATTTATTATTTCTGATGGTTTTTTGGTGGAGTCTTTAGGATTTTCTATATGTAATATAGAAATGTCATCTGTAAATAGACAATTTTACTCCTTTCTTTCCAACTTGGATGCCTTTTCTTTATTTTTCCTGCCTAATTTCTCTGGTTAGGACTTCCAGAACTATGCTGAATAAAAATGGTGAGCGTAGGCATCCTTGTCTTGTTCTTGATCTTAGAGAGAACACTTGCAACTTTTCGCCATTGAGTATGATGTAACTAGGGGCTTGTCATATACGACCTTTATTATATTGAGGTAAAGTCCCTCTATACACAATTTGTTGAGAGTTTTTACCATGGATGGATGTTGAATTTTCTCAAATGCTTTGTCTGCTTCTATTGAGATAATCATATAGTTTTTATTTTTCATATTTTTAATGTGATGTATCTCATTGACTGATTTACAGGTGCTGAACCATCCTTTGCGTTCCTGGAATAAATTCCACTCCATCATGGTGTATGATACTTTTCATGTACTATGGAATTTGGTTTGCTAATATTTTTTTGAGGATTTTTTCATCTGTGTTCATATCAGGGATATTGACCTGTAATTTCTTTTTCATGTAGTATCCTTTTTTGATATTTGGTATCAGGGTAATGATGGCCTTATAAAATGAGTTTACAAGTGATTCTTCCTCTTCAATTTTTTGGAAAAGTTTGAGAAGAATTGCAATGAATTCTTTAAATGTTAGAATTCACCAGTGAAGTCATCTGGTCCTGGATTTGGGGGGGGGGGGGGGTGATTACTAATTCAGTCTCCTTAGTAATAATTGGTCATCTCAGATTTCCTATTCTTCATGATTCAGTCTTGGTAGATTGACTGTTTCTACAAATTTATCAATTTCTTCTAGGTTGTCCAATTGTTTGGCATATAATTGTTAATAGAGTCTCTTCTGCTCCTTTGTATTTCTGTGGTATCAACTGAGATCTGTTAACATCTGCCTTGTATATTTAGGTGCTCCTATGTTGGGTGCATAAACATTTACAAATATTATATTCTCTTGCATTGACCCCTATATCATTATATGAACTTCTTTGTTTCTTATTACAGTCCTCAAAGTCTGTTTGGCTGACATATACTACCTTAGCTTTCTTTTGGTTTCTAATTGCATAGACTTTTTCCATCCTGTTACTTTCAGTCTGTGTGTGTCCTTAAAACTGAAGAGTCTCCTGCTTTAGCTTTAACCGTCATCTATATCAGGGGTGGGGAACCATTTTTCTGCCAAGGGCCATTTGGACATTTATAACATCATTCGCGGGCCATACAAAATTATCAACTTAAAAATTAGCTATGCAAAAAGAATCTAGGTTTATTGAATTTCGAGTCCTGCCTGAGATTGCCTTGGCAGGGCCAGACGTTCCCCACCCTTGATCTATATACTGATGATTCACAAATGTTTATTTAAGATATACCTCTTTCCCACAGGAAGCTTAAACTCAAAATGACCAAAAATGAACTCAATTTACCCTGGAAACTTGCTTTTTCCTTTTATATTTCCTATCTCAATAAATGGTACCAACATCCTCCCAGTTTTTAACTTCATACTTTCCTCTTCTTCACATGCATTGTCTCCCTTCCCACTTTAACCCCCAACATTCAACTATGACATTCTTTCTATACTCCTTTTTAATTCTCCTGAATCTGCCTTCTCTATGTTCTCACAATCACTACCTTTGTTCACCAACATTAACTATTTCTTCCTAATTGGTTTCCTATTTCCAATATTTTCTCCTCCTAAAAAAATTATCCATGGTCTTTCTAAATAAAAAATATGTCCTTGTCATTTTCTTCTATGTACTGTTTCAATGTTTCTCTATTGCCCTTGGGAGAAAACCCAAATTCACCCATCTGTTTTTACAGTATGCACCAGTCACATTAAACAGTTTGTGGTCCAGGATGATGCCACATGTCTGTCACCTATAGGTCTTTGTACCCCCAATCATTTTGCCTAAAGTGCCTTTTCCAAACCCTTTTTATTGCTAACGTCTACTCATTTCTCAGGTGTCAAATTAAGATATCACTGCCAGAGAAGTCTTGAAATCTTCTAGACCTGTGACGTCCAGTATGATAGCCATGAGTTATACATAGCTATTGAGCACTTCAGGTGTGGCTAATCTGAATTGAGATGTACTCTACATCAGACTTTGAGGCTTAGTATTTTAAAAAAAAAGTAAAATTATCTTAAGATAACTTTTATACTTGTTATATATGAAATAATATTTTGGATATATTGGGTTAAGTTAAATATATTATTGAAATTAATTTTTTTTAGCTTTTTAAATGTGGTTACAATAAAACTAAAAATAACACGTGGCTTGAATTATATTTCAGTTGGACAACACCTAGACTAGATGAGGAGCCCCCTTTTTCAGCACCCTATAGTTATTTCTTTAGTAGCCTTTATTATATCAATTAAAACTGCTAGATTGTATCCTGCACTAGACTGCAAGTACCTAATAAACAAAAGGCTGTCTTGGTCAATATGGCCATTTCAGTACTAAGAGTGCTAAATAAAATATAGTCAACTCTTGCCCTGGCCAGGTGGCTCAGTTGTTTGGAGCATCATCCTGTACACCAAAAGAGATTGTGGGTTCGATTCCCGGTCAGGGCATAGGCCTGGGTTGCTGGTTCGATCCCCAGCTGGGACACATGTATGGGAAGCAACAGATTGATGTTTCTCTCTCACATAGATATTTCTCTCTCTCTCTCCCTTCTTCTCTCTCTAAAATCAATAAACAAGTCCTTGGGTACGGACAAAAATAAGTCAATCCTCATTACTCATAGATTCCATATTTGTGAATTTCCCTACTTGCTAAATTTACTTGTAACCTCAAAATCAATACTTGAGATGTTTTTGCGATCATTTGTGGTTGTGCACAGAACAGTGAAAGATTTGAGTCATACAACACACATTTTCCTGGCTGATGTCCAACAAGATAATACTCTGCTTTCTTGTCTCGGTTGTCAAACAATAAAGCATTTTTGAGTCTATTAGTGCCACTTTTTCATATTTTTGTGACTTTTGTTGGTGACGTGGCTGTTTAAAATGGCCCCCAAACATAGTGCTGAAGTGCTGACCAGTGTTTTTGAGCACATGGAGGCTCTGATGTGCCTTACAGAGAAAATACGTGGGTTAGACAAGCCTCTTTTGAGCATGAATGATAGTGCTGTTGGCTGAGAGTTAAATGTTAATGAATTAATACATATTAAACAAGGTTTTAAAACAGAAACACACTTAAAACAAGATTATATATTGGGCAATTGATGAAAATGTTGTGACCAGAGGCTCATAGGAACCTAACTCTGTATTTCCCCTGTGAGCAGTGGTTCAGTACTGACTTAGTGTTCCAGTGACTTCTCTAGTATCAACTGTATTTGTTGAATGAATGAAGATAGATCATTTGATTCCAAGTCCAAATCATATGTGAATGCAGTATATGGTGGTAGTTAATGCAGTGATTGTAGAGCCAAACTGCCAGTCTTGGCCTTCTGACTTGCTAGCTGTGTGATTTGGGAAAATTAACTTTTCTCTACTATTTTCTGCAACTAAAAATGTAGATAAAATGTTAATGATTACCAGGGGCTGGGTATGGGGTAGAGGACTGACCACAAAAAGGCAGGAGGAAACTTTTAGAATAAGGGAAATATTCTGTATCTTGATTATAGTGGAGGTGACATAACTGCCTATGCTCTTCAAAACTCATAACTAAAAAAAGATAAATTTTACTTTGCATAAATTATAAATTAATAAACCCAAGGTTAAAAAAGTAACAGTGAAGGTCAAGATTAAAGGAATGACACACATAAAACAGTTAATGCATCTCCTGCTTACATAAGTACTCTTTAAACATTAGCAATCATTCCAGTGACAAAAGACAGGGAAAGGTTAGGTGGTGTAAGGAATAGCAGAGTAGGCTCATGAGCCAGGGTTCTAATCTGGCTCTTTCTATATTAGCTGGAGGCTGAGCTGTTTACGGGAGTTTACTTGCTTATTGCAAAGGCTAAGTTAGACAATATATGTGAAATATCTGTGTAAACTTCAGAGCCACATAGGAATATGAGAAATGGGACAATTCATGAGAAAGCAATACAATTATCACAGGGCCATGCATACTGGGGTGTGGAGGTCACCTTTCCAAGGTAAGAAAACGTGGTGAGTTGTGCAAAGGGGAGCACATCTCTTTTAAAAGCCTCGGTCCTTGCCTGACCCCGCGGGGCTCAGCGGTTGAGCATCGAGTCTGATTCCCGGTCAGGGCACATGCCGGTTCCGGCTCAATCCCCAGTGGGGGGCGTGCAGGAGGCAGCGGATCAATGACTCTCTCATCATTGATGCTTCTCTCTCCCTCTCCCTTCCTCTCTCTGAAATCAATAAAGATATATTTTTTTTAAAAAAAGTCTTGGTCCTTAATCCTATACCTTTTGGCTCCAGGTGGACTTTGAAGACAACCCAACTGCCCTGAGGTATGGACACGCCTCTCACTCAATGGAACGCCACCTCCAGTGAGAAAGAAGAGCCGAGCTTGGCAGAGCCCCCTCCTGGGCTGGACCATGCGGTGGGACTCAGACGCCATTCGCCTCTACAACCGTGTGAGAGCCGCCGGCTCACTGCTGCGTTTTCTGAAGTTCAAGGACGTGGGAGAGGGCTGCTGACTCCAGCAGGCCCCCCAGCGGCAGGTGCTGCCGTAAACTCACCAGGGGAGGCTGAGGTCCTAGGAGGAGCCCACAGCGCGGAGCCGGCGGGCTTGACCACCCAGGGGGGCTGGAGTTGGCCTCCGACGCCGCCTCCACAGCCACGTGGGACTCCGCAGGAGTCTCTGCCTCCCGAGGGCTGACGACCGGCACGTGACGACCGGCACGCACCTGGGGGCAGGGTCCGCAGCGCACGTGGTTTGGTTCCTGTTAACTTGGGCTGAAACCCCAACGCAGCGACCCTGAAAGTCCCAGCGAGCGAATTTCCCGGCGGGCGCGTTCACCCCCCAGCAACCGGCCTCCAGAAAGCGCTCCTCACGCCGGAAGTACACTAATCCGCAGCACGTGGGGTTGCCAGGGCGCTCTTCACGTGACTGGGCGGGGCCTCGGGCACCTTGTAGCCAATGGTAGCCCGGGAGGGCGGTGCCTGTGACGCGCCGGACCTATCCCGGAAGTGGGGCTGAGGTGGGGGCGGGAAAGGGCGGGGAGGCCGGGGTGTGGAAAGTGTGGCGGCCCCGCCCCGTCTCTTGGAATTGCCGCCGCCGCCACCGCTGCCTTCGCCGCAGCTGTAGGGGACCCGCGCGGGTGCGCAGAGAGAAAGGCTCTCTTTCTTTGCTGAAAGGTGAAAACAGGGAAAAACTGGTAGGGCTGGGAGCGGAGCAAGGCAGGACCGCGAGAGGCGGCCGGAGCCGAGTCCGAACGAGCGGAGGAGGAAGGGTAGATGGGGGAGCCGAGGCGAGCGCGGGACCCGCCGGAGCTAAGGCCCATGTGGGGCCGGGCCGGGCCGGGCCGGGGATGCCGGCTGGACCAGGGGGCGCCTGAGAGGCCGGGGCTCCGGCGCCGCGGCCCGGGGGCGGAGTGCGCGCCCGATGCTCGAGGGCTCGGCGCTGCAGGTCGGGTCCTGTTACCCCCGTTCTTGGCGGGGGCGTGCGGCCTGGGCTGGGTCCCCGCAGTGGCGCTCAGGGCGGCGGCGGACGGCGGGTGGCGCGGCGCGATGCGGGAAGGTCGCCGGGTTCTGCGGTGGGACGACGGGGGGCTGGGCTTCGCCGCTCCCTGCGCGGGCGCGCGCCGAGGGGCTACTCCCCGCTGGGCGAGCTGCTCCGCGACTTCCCCCCGCCTCCCGGTCAGTGGGTGGAAAAGTTTGTAGAGGCCGGAGTGAGAAAGTGTCCCTGTTCTCGGGTGGGTATGCTCCAAGTGCAGAAATCGTAGATCCATGATGCTTGGCACGTAACCCGTCCGGAATGAGATGTCTCTTTACCTGTGTGCCCGTCGTTAAAGAGCAAACACAAACTTTTCGCGTAGCTCCCTCGGAAAAGCTGCCACCTCCCCAGCCCACCCATGGCGGATGAAATTGATTTCACTACTGGAGATGCCGGGGCTTCCAGCACATACCCTATGCAGTGCTCGGCCCTGCGCAAAAACGGCTTCGTGGTGCTCAAAGGACGACCGTGCAAAATAGTAGAGATGTCAACTTCCAAAACTGGAAAGCACGGTCATGCCAAGGTAAGTGCCCTTCCAGGTCTGTCTGTGCGTTGAGATTTTGATCGTTTGTGTTACATTACAGCACTTGAGACTTGTAACTTTGTAATAAGCACTTTTTTTTTCTTCCCACAATGACTGGGAGATCTGCTGTTACTTTGAATTCTGAAAGGTCGCATTTCCTTCTTGGGCCCTTATAATATTTCATTAATTGGGAATTGAAACTTTCCTGAGTCCTAGTGACTTAGAAGATCTGTTCAGTTTACAGATTAGAAAACCTAACGTAATTCTAAAACCTAACTTCATATGCCCTCTTATCACTTAGTTACCGGTCTGTATATGATTTGGGTCTTGATACATCATGATGCCCTTTAGTTGTTCACTGCTTCTCAATTCCATGACCACTATCCTTTTTTAAAGAAAGTAAAATTAGATGACCTTGGAAGGAGAATCTATCATAATCAGAGTCGATATTGTGCTTTTGTGTATGTATTGAGTGATATACTTGGCAAAGTTTAAACAGGTTTTCTGTTCTCCCTTCTCTGTTAGGTTCACCTTGTTGGAATTGATATTTTCACCGGTAAAAAATATGAAGATATTTGCCCCTCTACTCACAACATGGATGTTCCAAATATTAAGAGAAATGATTATCAAGTAAGTCCTAATTTCCTTTAGAATGCCGCTTGTTTCTTAAAGATGTGAATACTTTCTGCTACCAATTGTAATTTAACAAAAACCAGGAGTAGTTTTGTAGGTTTTTCTAACCAATTATTAGGCACCACTTATCTTAGAAATCGGAGAGATAGTGACATTTAACAGTTGTACCTTATCTAGGATTATTGCTAGTTTGCTCTTTTAATATTCTTGCATATTTAAAAAGGTGAAGACTTCTCATTATTTCTCAGACTAGGTGACTGAATATTATGACTGAATAAGTTTAATTTTTAGTAAAATTACTGTTCTCTTTGTCGTAAAACATTTCAAATTTAGGTAACTCCCTCCCAAATGTCTTACTTCTTTTCACTTATCAGACCTAGGATTTTAGAGAAATTTTGGAATTCATGTTTCACCAACCAAGTTTGTGTATTAACGAAATGTGAGTCAGAATGTGGTATTCTTAAATAGGGAAGAGAGTTGAAATCCTTAAATGTAAAGGATCAAATACATGGTCACTGAATATTGTAAAGAAAATAGAAAAAATATGTAATTGTTTTATTTATACTCAGTGACCATGCTGTGACCTTTTGTTAAATTATAGGTATAAACTTCACATTTTAGTTTCAATTATACATTTGGATAGGTCATGTTTAATGATAGCATTTTGTTGTTTGGAGTATTGCTAGTAACCAAACCATTGACCTCATAGTATGTGGGAGCTCAGGTTAATCATAACTAAAGTCTTTCTTGAAAGTCTTAAATTTCTGTATCAAGCATACCATATATAGAAGTCTTTTCTGTTCATTTTACATAGTGAGAGATACAAGTGTGACACTTAGATTTGTTTTATCCAGTTTAAACTGATTTCTTTCTATACCTTTTATTGTATTGCATAATTTTGAAAGAATGTTACCATCAACTGCTGTTACCCCAGTGATTTCCTTTTACTCTTTGTCCACATGTAAACATATTGTACATGGTTTGAATCTAGTAAGCGGTTTTATATTTACACTTCCCCGTTTATCATAAATGTTTTCGAGGTAGCTTCAGACTGTAGAATTTTGAAACGTCTTAGTATAATAATAGCAAGTGTGTTTTTTTTGTTGTTCCTCTGTTTTTGTAGTCAGGTAGGTCTCAATTTGGATCCAGTTCTGCTTTCTAGCTGGATGACCTTGGATAAATTATGAAACCTCTCTGAGCCTTAGTCTTTCCATCTTCAAAAGAGGGTAAAGTGAGGGTTAAATTAAAAATTGCACCCCATAGTCACCTCCTAAGTAGATATACACCAAAAAGTGGTTCTTTTCTGCTCCCCCTTTTCCTGCATGAAAATTTCACTCATTCATTCCATTATTCTTAAAGCACCTAATTTAGACATGGCATATAGTAGGTGCTCAGTAAACATTTGTTAAATGCATATCTAATTATCCATTGAGGTGAGGATAGTGCAGCCGACTAAGGTTAAGCGTAGAATTTTGCCAAAAGTGAATTTCAGTTTGCATCCTTAACATGTGAATGCTTAGATTACTTGATACTCATTATATTCATTAATATGTATTCAACATAGAAGGCTTTTGCCTTTGAGTGTTTCAGAAAGATGGCATCAGTAGTTCAGATAATTACTACTGTGATCAAATTAGCCAATCATTGACTGGAACTCAAGATTTAACATAAAGGAAAAAATTGGGTGTGGGTTTATTTTGGGCTATAACGGCCCAGGCAAGGGTGAGGAGAATGAGAGTGAGTCCCTTGCCTAGAGCACATTTAAATAAAGATGGAACAAACAACTGTGCCAAGCCACATAGGAGCCTAAGGCAAAAGGAAAAATCAGTAATTCTGATTCTGTCTTTTAAAAAAACCTTGATATTTTGTTCATCATGGAATATTTTGCCTTATTTCTAATTTTTAAAAACACCTCATTAAAATATTGATCTGATCACTGATATTTCTTTTTGTCACCACCTTAAATTTTGCACCCAAGACAGGTGCCTCACTTGCCTTATCTAGTCCCAGCCTTTGGTGGGTAGCTTGGTTAAGAGAATGACTGCAGGGTGGGTAAGAGAATGACTCAAGCCCCACAAATCCTTGCTTTGGCACTTACTGTGTGACATCGGTTGTCAAGTTATTTAACCTCTTGCCTTCCTTTCTTTATTTATTAAATGAGGATAATGATAATGAACTTCTCATGGGATCGTTGTAAAGCTTAATTAGTCAATACTTAGAATAGTGCCTTGCAGAATAAGTACTTAGTGATCACATCTTTATCAGGTCAACCGTAGAATACTGATTTCTGTTCCATTTTTTAAAAATTAGCTCTATGAGCCTTTCCAATTATAGCTATTGTGCTATCCAAGTGTCTTGATTAAATTTCTACTTTTCTTATTTGGCTACATGTAGTCCTTTTTATCTGCTTTATTTGGTATTTCAAGTGCCTATTTGGCAGTCAGCTAAAGTGAATATATACACACACACACACACACACATACATATATATATATATATATATATATATATATATATATATATACGTTCATTATAATAATTAAAAAGTAAATCTTTGTTTAGGAAAAGAAACATTAATATTTATAATTTTAACTTTATATATTTTAAAATAAGTTCAGAATGAAAGAAAAATTGTCTCCTGACTTTCATTGCAAAATGTAGTTAAGATTAGAATTCCTAATTTCCGTTACTCCCTAGCAGTCACTGAAGACAGTCAATCAAATGTTTTTTTCACTCGGAACTTTAAACATATTTGTATTTCATTTCATTGTAGTTATCAGTTCTCAAATTATCCTATCTTTGGCCAGGGAGAACTTATCAGGCAGTCTTCTGAGCTCCTTGAATATGCCTAGTGGTCTTTGATAGCACCATGCTTTCTAGTGTAACAGCTGGCTGCAGGCTCATCTTCTATACTTCCTGCTCTGAACCTGGAATTACTCATTTACCAAAGGAACCCTATGGAGAGAAATGGCACCTATGGGAGAAATAGCACCATGCATTGGATTCTTTCAGTAGGAAAAAGAAACACACATACTTCTACCTTTATTTTTGGGACATAGTATATTTCATTTGTTAGTCAGAAACTTGATAGACCACTGCAAGCCTAACACCTCTATTACTAGTTTTCTGACCCTGTCCTCTCCCATTGCCCTGCTTGCTAATAACAAATGATTACATACTCTCTCTACCCGCCCCCCCCCCCAAAAAAAGTTGTTCAAAGTCATCTTAAATTTATCCAATGAGTAGATTTGTTTAAAGATGAAGGATCAGAAGGAAATATTTATAATTGACTTATAACTGTATCCTCACCATCCTTCCTCCCAACTCTGTAGAGTCAGAGAGGGCTTCGAGAAGAGATGGAAAAAATTGCACAAAAATATGCTTAAAACTCAATGACACCCTTAGCTTTTTTTTTTTTTTTTAAGGTTACAAATTTTTTTAAAAAGGGAAAATTGCACCTTTACAGTGGAAAAATCTGGCAGATGCCCCCTTAGCCAACTGATCAAAGTTAATGTCACAAGTAATAGCACATATTGAAATCATTTGCCTTCTGATGTGATTCTCTGAGGACACATCACTTATGTAGTATTCCTTCCAAAAATGCATTACCTGAATCATAAGGAAACAGTTAGACAAACCCCAAATGAGGAATATTGTATAATACAGTCAATCTGTGCTTCCCAAAAATGTCAATGTCAGAAAAGACAAGGGTGAGGAACTGTTCAATTTAAAGGAGACTGAACTGATATGACAGCCAAATACATACAAGGTAAGATCCTGGAGTTGGGAGGGAAAAGTTACTATCAAAGACAATCTTAGGACAATTGGCAAGTTTGAATATTGACTGTATATTGAATAATGTTTTAGCAATGCTGAATTTCCCAATTTTGAAAACTTAACTGGTTATATAAGAGTATGTCCTTGTTCTTAGGAGAAATGCAGTGAAGTATTTATTGCTAAAGACTTGTGTGAAACTTATTCTCAAATGGTTCAGTAAAAATAAGAAAAGAATTAGAATGTGTGATATTTATTTAATATACAGAGAGGAAAATGAACACGTGGTTAAATGTTAACAGTGGGTGAATCTAGGTAAAAGATAAGCGATTTTCATGCATTATTTTTATAACTTTTCTGTATATCTAAAATTTTTAAAATAAATAATTTAGGAAAGATCAAATAATTCATTTTCATTATTTAATTTTATTTTTCTATAGCTTAGTTTTATTTTTAAAATTTTAATTGTATTTATAAAGCAATTATTTTAATAAGATATTTACTATATATATAAATATATTTTTACATTATATTTTATGATATGTTTGTACTTTTTTAAAAATTTGAAATGCTTTATATTTCATCCCACAGTTTATTTTATGAATTCTTGACTCAAAAAAATAAAGTACCACCACTATGTAAATAAATATCAAAATACAAGTATTATTATTAGGCTTCTAAGTTTCAGTCACTAATGGCAATGGAACCTTAACTCTTGAAATAGACAAGTTCCACTTCAGGGAATTGCTAAAATAACCAAAATCAAAAAGATCTGCCTTGTAAGCCTGTAGTTAATTGTTTAAAAATTATACTTCAACCTCCTTATTCCCCACTCCTCTATCAATCACCTCACAAATGTTTGAGAGACATAAAGATTAAAAGTGTTGTGGTTGAGCACTAGCCTGTTTGGCTCAGTGGCTAGAGCTTCAGACTGAATGGTCCCAGGTTCAATTCTGGCCAAGGGGCATGTACCTCAGTTGCAGGCTCCGTTCCCAGCCCCGGTCAGGATGTGCTTCCCCCTCCCCCCTCCCTCCCTTCCACTCTCTCTGAAAAGCAATGGAAAAAATATCCTCAGGTGAGAATTTTAAAAAAAAGGTGGTGTCCTTGCTTTGTAGGATGTTTATGGTTTTTTTGTTTTTGAGATTTCAGACAGGTGCAAGACTGATATCTCTTGTGGTAGCTGGAGTTAGTGTGGAAGGCCGTAGCCGGCTTTGGTAGTGCCATCGAGGAAGAGGTTTGAAACTCTACTCCTACAGCGTGGCTGTATTATATGACATTAGTTAAAGGGGGTCCAGGACCACGTCTTTGACTCCTGCTGTGTAGTTCAGTGTTAACATCTGGTATTCGGGGTGATTGCCTTCTATAAAACCTGTTACACTGAGTTCTAGGCACACTGATGGTATACATGCTTTCAGAATAATGAGTGCAGCCTGGCTGTTTCCTCATGTCTATAAGAAAAGAAATTCAGTTATATCAAAATAGTGTCTTCTTGCAAATTAGGTTGATACCTGGGTTTGTTTCATTTTGTCATCAACAAGTTAGTGTTTGTCCTTTTAAAAAAATCTGGTGTTGTTAGCAGTGAGTTGGAGACTAAAATTTTTCCACTTTGTTCATAATTAAACTGAAGAACACATTGTTTGTAATTGTGAAAAACAAAAAATAACCTTTATGTCCATTAATGGGAAAATGATTAAATTAGTTACAGTGTATCTATGCATTTGTGAAGTGGTTAAAGACACTAAAGGTAGGTCCATATTTTCCAATTTGGAAAGAGTTCTAAGATATGTTATTAAGTGAAAACAACTTGCTGAAAAATACTTATACTATTTATATTTCTTTAAATAATTATATTTATATTATGTACATAAGTTGTAAATTCTTCAGGATACATTATAAAGAAGACTAAACTGTTTAATAATGTAGAGACTTGGCAGGGGGAGTGCAGGGAGGAGTGTAGACTTACACTTTTAGTCTACGTATTTTAGAGTTTTGTATGTCTAGCATGTTTTAAGCATGAAGAATATATTAATGTATTACTCTGTACTTATACTAATTAATATGGATTGCAACTTAACTATGTGAATATTACAGAGGAGTGGATGTATTCTAATCAGTGCAAATGATATAATTCCTCTCAACAGCTGATATGCATTCAGGATGGTTACCTGTCCCTGCTGACAGAAACTGGTGAAGTTCGAGAGGATCTTAAACTGCCAGAAGGTGAACTAGGCAAAGAAATAGAAGGAAAATACAATGCAGGTGAAGACGTACAGGTAAAGACCTATGAGAAAATTATTTTTTGAAACCATTTTTTAAAAATTTGGCTTTAACTTTTTTGCGTAAAATACTTACATAAAAAGTAGTTTAAAATACTGCTGAAATGTTGAACATGATCTTTGTAAGGCAGTTTTCCCATGATATCCTTAGAGCCCATTATCAAAGAAAGTATCAAAGTTAAATTTCTTGCTACATAGACAGTCAGCCTCAAATTTGTTTTGAAGATCAACATCCGAGCTATTTTTTAAGTATGAAAAAGAGTGCTGTGGAAATACATAACATCTAATAAGTACTGAAACATTAATAGCTCTTATTCTCCCTGTTCCCTGGAAGTTGCCTTAAAAACCACAATTTAAGAAATTTCTAGCAAACTATACACAAAGTAGATTATTTGGTCTTGGAAAAAGGTATCTTTCCAAAGTTAATATGTATAAAATGTCCATGAATATACAGTATATAATGAATTAAATACATCATGTGTGTCTTCCCTTATGAATGACTTTTGCTTGCATTTTCCCCTTCTAGGTGTCTGTCATGTGTGCAATGAGTGAAGAATATGCTGTAGCCATAAAGCCCTGCAAATAAATGGGAGCATCAGGCATGAGCAAACTTTTAGGTCTGGACCGACTGCAGATCTCAAGTTTGGTTCTAAGTTGTCACCAAAGCTATGGCCTTCATAAGCAACCTCATTTATCTTTTAATTGTTTTGACATTGTGCTGAGTTAGTTTTTCAGGCAATTGGTAATTTAAAAAAAAAAAGATCAAGATGTATAATTCTTTTTTTTTTTTTTTTTGTAGGTTTTTTTTTTTTTTTAATAACATTCCTGTGGTTTTCAGTATGTGAGTCTGAGAAACAGACAAGGTAGCTTCCGCAGATGTGATTTGTCTGAGCGCATCATTCCTGAATTTTACTTAAATGATAAATAAACCAGGGTTTCAAATCCAGCAATGTAGCATCTAGTGGTATTGAAGTACCACATTTAAATTGAATTGCTTGGCATTAATTTCAGACCTAATATCACAGAGTAAGTAGATTATGAATTGGAGCTGTCAGCTTTAGCCTATGTGTGGCAAGCACAAATTCTTAAACAAAAATCATGTTATCAAAAAGTGTGAGTTGTCTTAGTAGCCATGTGCAGCACCCTATATTACCTCGGTATTACCGTTCTTCGCCAAACTGTTGGCTGACTTAATATAACCTTATGTAGTGATTTTCATATTTGCTTGTGGTCGACAGAGAGGCATTAAACTGTTGGGTGACTATTAGCAAGTCATCTTGTAAAGACGACACAGGCACAGTGGCAAAATGCATTGACTAAAGCTATAGGTTTTATTTGAGGCCTTTGTAATCAGCATAAAATAGAAAATTTCTTTCTAGTTGTACTTTTGCTTTTAACTTTTGTGCCCTCCCTCCCCCCCTGCCCCCCCCCGTATTTAAAGGAGTGACCTGCTTTATAGGATACTAAGCAGTGATTTTTGTTTTCTTTTGAATCCTCACCCGAGGATGTTTTTTCCATTGCTTTTCAGAGAGAGTGGAAGGGAGAGAGAGACAGAGAGAATCGATGTGAGAGAGACATCAATTGGTTGCCTCCCGCCGACGGGGGCTGGGGATCAAGCCTGCAACCGAGGCACATGCCCTTGGGCAGAATCAAACCTGGGGCCCTTCAGTCCAAGGGTCGATGCTCTAACCACTGAGCAAAACCAGCTAGGACTAAGCAGTGTTTGTTTTTTGGGTTTTTTTTATGAATTATGTTGATAAATTATGTTGATAAACATTATCTGTAGTAGTCACTCCTTTCCAACCATTTGTAAGTAAACTTTTTTTGACATCAAAATATTTGTCAGACAAAAACTGGAAATTCTTCAAATTGATTTGGAACATTTGTTAAATTTATGTATATTTTTTTCTAAAATGAAATGAAAATGAATTATGGAGGAAAAGTTACTTTATGTGATAATCATTAACTTAAGTACCTATATGTATTTTTTCTGATTGTCATGTGACTTAATTCAGTTACTCATGTGAAATATAACTAGGAAAGTATTCTATAAAACTGAATTATTCTTAAAGTGTTTTAGGTGACCTTGCTGCATTTCTGTTTAGTGTTTTGGATCATACCTTATTTCCAGAATTCTAAACATTGTCATAGGATTTGTGAGGACATTTGACTCAATAACAATGGTTATATTGGAGTGAAACTTAGAACAAAGTTAGTTTCAGTAATACCTTCATTCTCTAGGACTGATTATGAGACCTCTCCCATCATGCCTTGATTTATATAAGCCCTTTATTCCTGTGATCTAGAAGAAAGTATGTGATGCTGTAGCTAATCTAATCAGTGACTGGGAATAGCATTAGAAACAGAAAGTCCCCAAGTTTTAGTTACTTAATTTGCTCATACTTCTAAATCTTGTGTTAGCCTCATCAAACCCATTTGGAAAGGAAGCAAGATACTTGAAGGAAATGCAAAGAGAATTCTAAAGCACAAGAAATATTGAGACTGTGGTTAATCATTTTTAGTGTAACATGTTAGCTTTTGCCCATCTAAAGCACAATTAGGAATTAGGCTAAATTCTTTCCAGTATTCCATTTCATTATCTACTACATGCTGCTCTAGTTTTTAGTACTTTATAATGTGTATGTTATTTGCTACTGGTTGGCATTATTACCCACAGGAATTCTAGAAAGTTACCAATCTGTGCTGCTTGCTGGTCATGTGTGTGACCCCAGTTAACCATACTAGTGTTCTGATTTAGTATTAATTCTGGATCAGCATGCCGTTGGTCTTCCAAACTTGTCAAACTTCACGTAAATATATTTTCAATTGTGAGGAAAGTGTATGTAAATTATTATAATGCATCTCTACCTTCATACCTTGAATGGCAAAAGCTATTTATGCATAAATAATTCATTTTAAGTACTATGAAAAATTGTAAATACTTTTCTGACATAGATTTTAAAGATATGGGACTGTTTATTTTCACATAAGTCAATACGTGTCTCTAGAACGAAATATTTCATTTAGTAAAGCTTTATAAATTGTATTCAAAAGAAGCAAAGAAACATTTTTTAGCATAAAACAAAGTGACTTCATTCTCTTTTGACATCAGAGATGTAAAAGTTGATTTCTAGTATTTGTTGTACTTTTTTGTAGCAAATGGTAAATATCACAAGTTACCATGTATAGAATGTAGACTGTTGTATTGATAAGTTATACAGTGATATACCATATTTGTATGCAGGCATTTCACCAGTTTATATACAACAGTGATTTTCGACCTTTTATCATCTCATGGCACACATCAACTAGTTACTAATATTTTGCGGCACACCAAAAAATTATTTTTTCCGATGTGGCAAAAAAAAAAAAGTATAATTTTGATTCATAATTTTGATTCATTCACACCAAACGGCTATTGTTGTGTTGGCTGTTGTCATCTTTTATTTGACAATCTAAGGTAGAAGAGATCAGTGCTCCTGACTAAATAGGTGGGTATTGCATGTTTTAAAAATTCTTGCAGCACACTGGTTGAAGATCACTGATATACAATATTACATTAAGAAGTGGAATGTGTGTTTTTTTCTAGAACATTTTATTTCTACTGTGAAGACTTTGTTATACCTTATATGCTATAAAGTTGTATACCCTCTGAAATCAAATCATTGCCATTTTGACTTAGCATTTGCATCATAACATAATTATGATGTTTCTTTCATGTTCCTTTCCAAGGGCTGTCAGTCACTTGAAATTGTTGCTAACCAAGCTCTTGAATCAGTTTCCACTGATGATACAAAATTCCGTACCAATACTTTATAACAATTACCAAAACTCTCCTGCAGCCAGAGCATGATATATCTTTAATAGATGCTGCAATAAAATGTTTAGTCTATAAAGTTGGGGACACAGTGTTTCATTATAGCACAATGTGTGTGCATGTGCACACACAGCTTTGTATGTTCTTTTTACAAAGTCCTTCCAACTCTTAAAAGTACTGTAGTCTGGTAGTGCCTCAAATGTTGGTAATTTTTTTTTTTTAATTTACAACTTTTCCAGAAATTTGTTTTTATACTTTAAGGTTTCTCAATTAGATTATTTCTAGTTGAGCTGTAATTTGAATGCATTGTTCTCAGGGCCGTTTGTGCTAAGAGTTGAAGTTTCATTATTTTAAAGATAACTGCCTAAAAATATATTGCAGAATTTTCCCAAACTGTAATACATACAAATAAAAAATCCTTAGTAGCAACATACTTAAACTAGATGCTGAATATTCAAGAAAAAATGGGAACATTAGTGACATCAATACTGGAATTTTGCCATATGCTTTTTTCATTTTAGAATACAGTTTGATAGTGTTATCTTAGAACCCCATCCTTAATGATATATCTGAAGACATTTTTTTAGCATGGACCCCAAAGATAGTTTCAGAGTGGTTTTCTAACATGCTTAGGGACAACAGATCAAAATTCATAATGCTCTTTTAGGTACATTAAAATGTTTACATGTTGAATTCTATTATATGAACTAGGAACATATTTACTATGAGGAAATATGGCTCTTAAGAAGTGTAAGAGCAAACTATAGACATATTTCCATAAATAGTATATTAAACTGATCAACAGTTTAAAATTTTCTATCATTTAGGCATAATATTTCAGTTTTCAAGCCTTTTTTCTCCTAGCATTCAGACAAATAGTAGGCAACAAAGCCTTAAGAAAAATTTATTGTGGAAGGTCTTAAAGTTGAGAAAATTCAATTTATTAACTTTATTAAATTTTTTTCTCTCTGAATTGGGTATATGGCATCATTATTTGATTTTAACAGGGAACATTTGGATTTAGCTTACGGAACACAGATGTTCTGTGGGAAGGAGCATGGCTTGAAGTCATTATATAATTTAATATTTTTCCATTAAATAAATATCTGAACATCAGTTTAACTACCAAGTGAAGTCAAGTGCCTGAAAAGTGCTGTATACATCTAATTAGCATGCTTTCCTTATGTGAAAGATGCATCTTAGAGCAATGACTGTCAGGCTTTCACCTGCTAGAAACATACTTATTGCCAAACTTTGCCATCCACCATTGTTCCTCTCAGAACAGGTTGAAACCTATTTTACAATTGAAAGAGGGGTTCTTTCATTTATATGAAGTCCCTAAAACTATTTCTTGGTAGTGGTAGACTTATCTTAGTTCGAGATTGCACTTTTAAAAAACTCTGGACACTAAACTATGTTCAGTGATGACTGCACAGCTTGTCATAAGTCATAGTTGTGATCTTTCTTGAGAGGAACTCTTCATTGTTGTTAATATCTACTACAAATAAGCACTCATCCTTGCTACAAAGTGTAATGCAAATGACTAATTCTACACTAGCGTAATGAAAATGACTAGTTCTGCACTCTTACGTACTTTTGTTGTCCTCTCCAAAAGGTTATAGTTGAAATAGTATTGTCTAATCCAACGGCACTTTATTAGTGATACATTTTATTTGCCTTAGGAGTAGGAGAACTCTTGTTTTTACCTGCAAAGACACATGTTTTAGCTAAAATTTTAATATTGTAAGAAATGCAGTATTATAATTGTGCATTTTACATTCCAAAAGGTAAAATTCAAATGTTAAGTCTTGGGCTGTACTAAAATAAGTGTTGAAATTCTTTAAAATGTAGATGTAAACATCAATTATAACTTTGTTACATTAAAATATATGTGTCTGTTAACTTCATCAGTTATATTAAATAAAAATAAAGTTAACAGCATGCACTATTCTTGTATATATACATTTTTAAAAAAAAATTCATACTAGGAAATTGTGTGAATTAATGTGTATATCACAGGTAAAAGAAAGTTTAACTTTTGTATTTATTGTGTTTTTATATTCTAGGTCCTTACTAGACAGTGCCCCAGCTTTATGACCTAGAATATTAACTTACAAATTTTATTTCCAGATTTAGGTACAGTGTTTTTATTTTAAAATTTTTAGTAGCTTTTTAAATATGTAAATAGCCACATGGTTCAAAATTCTACAGGTACAAGAGTAAAAACCTCTCATCTTCATCTTCCTGTGCATCCTCCCAGACATATTATGCAAGAGAGGTTAATGGTCCCTCCCCTCCCCCTAACCTCCCAGGGCCTGAGCTGTTCTGTGCTGCCAGGGTTGCTGTTCTCTTTCTACGGTGATACGAGTGGTGGGATGAGTCCCTGGAGCAGACCCTTCACCGGTTTTCCAAGCCTCCTCATGTCTAATCAACACCATCTAGACAGATTCACCCCTGGACGGCTCAGTGGTTTCTTCCTTTTTTACACTTTACCCTTCTAGAACATCTCTCGCTCCCGACATGTGAGCTATGCCAAGACGGCTATGGCAGTTGTCAGTCACCTTATCCATGATCAGTATTACTGATAATCTTTCAGGTCCAGCAAACATAATTAGGCAGTAAAAGAGGCACTAGAGTCTTCCACCCTCCAACCCTACTCTTTATTGCCACTTGCAAATACCAGTAGCTCTGTTTCCCAGAGGTAGGCATGGGAAGGGGGGAAGAGCACATGCAAAGGGGCTCATTGTGTGTTATGTACCAGCCTGAGTCTATTCTCCCCCGGCCCCAGCCTCATGATTGAACATTCTGTCCAAATAGAGGGTGTCCTGAGGAAGTGCCACATTTATAACCCATACTGCCTGTAACACGTGTTCCACTGGACACCTGAGACATCTAGTCCCACAAGATGTTTAGCAGTATCAGTTACAACCAGTGGGTGTGTGTTGGTTCAGAAGGACCCACCTACAAGGTTACATCAATCCACTGTCCAATTTCAGAGTTATTTTTTAAATCCAGTCAAATTAATTTTTGGCCACACCGTGGGCGCTTCCTAGAACCATACGATTGCTACTTTTTTGTACAGTCGGTGTTTAGATATACTCAAAAATTAGCCATTTTCTTTGCTATTTCTTTTGCCTATAGGCCTTTCTAGGATCATTTTTCTTCCTGAAATATATCTTTCAGAATTCCTTTACTGGGAGTCTTTTGGTAGCAAGCTTCCAGTTTTGCTATCTAAAAATACCTTAAATGCATCTAATCTCTTGAAAGATACTTTTCTAGTTTGTAGCTCTAGGTAGACAGTTACTGTCTCTCAGCACGAAGATGATAATCCTCTGCTTCTGGCTTCCATTTTTGCTAATGAGAAGTGAGCAGTTAATATAACTCGTGTTGGTAAATATTTTGTCTTTTCTCTATGAATGCTTTTGAGGTGATTCTGTGTGTTTTGAAGTTTCACTGCAGTGTGTTTAGGTGTGCATTTCTTTTAAATGATCATTCCTGGAGTTTACTGGGCTTCCTAAATCTACGAATCCAGCCATTATTTCTCTAAATTTTGGCTTTCCCCCATTTTCTCTATTCAATATATACAGTCTCTTATTTGAGTTTGATTTTGTAAGTTTTTATTAGGTTATTTTTATTCATGGATGAAATTCATGATTTTCATCCCTGTGTTATTTAGTGATTTAAAAAAAGGTGTCAGCTCTGTTTTCCAAGTTTATCTCAGGGAGTCCCTTGTGCTTGTATTTAAAGTTCATTTCTCTGGAGAGCGTTTGCATTTGCTTATTTTGCTTGGCATGACTAACCCAAGCACACTTTAAACTATATTTTCAGCCCAGCTGGGCGTGGCTCAGCGGTTGAGCATCGACCTAGGATCCAGGCGATCGGGGTTCGATTCCTGGTCAGGGCACATGCCCGGGTTGCGGGCTAGGCAGCCGATCAATGACTCTTATCATTGATGTTTCTCTCTCTCTCTCCCTCTCCTTTCCTCTCTCTGAAATCAATAAAGATGTATTTAAAAACAACAACAACTATATTTTCAGGTTTTTCATGCTATTTGAGCAGTGCTCGTTCCAGCCCCAAGCTCCTGTGAGCATGGGAGCTTGTCATTTCTGCCTCAAAAAAAAAAAAAAAAAAAAAGGTATATAAACTTTGCCACCAGTTTCCACTGAATAATTACTTAACTACTTAGTAATTACCTATAAAACCATATTTTAACCAGTCTTTTAAGGTGGCTACATATGGAGGGGGTTTTTCTGTGAATTTAATCTGCCATTTTGTTCTGTATTTTATTTTACTGATTTATTCATGCTTCAGTATCATGTAGACCCAATGGCTGAAGTTTATCCTGTAATAGAAATACACCTGTCATATATTACAGTATCTTATATGTGAATAGCTGGGACAACAACTTCCTCTCATTGTTCTAAATTGTCTTGGCTCTTTTCAGACACTTTTTATTTCATATGTTTTAGAATCCATTGTCATATATCAGTGGGCGCTGACAGGTATTGTATTAATATATACTGTCCCTGTGTATAAAGCTTGGGAAGAATTGAGTTACAATATTTAATCTTACCATCTATACATTTCTGATTAATATTTTTAAGTATTTTTCCTAAGTAAGAGTGTTTTCTGTTATAGCTTCTAACTAGTTATTTTGGGATTACTAGTTATTTTGAAATATGTGTTGTTAATAGTTCTTAACTGTGTTTTTGTTGTTTTGGTCAGAACATGGAAGACTGTCATAAACAAGCAAAATAAAATAATAAATGCCTCAATTAATGTTTTCTTCCAAAATATCCAATACTACAAGAATCATTTTTTCTCTGCAGCCTGGCAACCCTTAAGAAGGAAATGCTAATTGCTCTTTTTTCCCCCCTTAATGTTTGGGAAAGAAGTGAAATTATTGTGGTTCTTGAGGCAAAGAACCAAAATCTTCTAGAGATGGATTCCTGAGAATTTAGTACCTTACTCATACGCTACAGGGCGTGTGCTTCATTAAAGCATAGTTCCCACTATTACTAGTCGCTGTCATAAAGGATATGCACAGTTGTCATTTTTTAGGGTCACTCTCCACCCCCCATCCCTGCCCCACCCCATATGATAGTTTCACTTCCACAAACACCACAGCAGCACTCTGAGAAGCAGGCCACTTTCACAATCCGACCTCAAGTTACAATTCAAAACTCAAAAGCTATTTTTTCCTTTTGTGATCAAGACTGTCACCACCCCACCATCCACACTCGTGTGCATTAGATATTTTGGTAGTTAGGTCTTGGAAAATATCCGTTGAATTTTAAGTGGGAGGCATTTTGGATGGAAGTGAGGAATCCTAGGGTTAACTCTAAAGAGCATGATAACATGGAATAAATTACACCCAACAGCTGAACACTACGTGATTTTCTCTTAAAGGTCTTTTTTCTTTCCAAGAATCTAGTTTGTGTTGACTTACGAAACAATGATCTCCCTCAACAGTCATTTAGAAAGCAGAACATAGATACAGAAATAACTTTTTTGCTGGGGATTATAATTGCAGTATTAGACAGGAGATCTTAAAGCACCTTGAGACAATGCCTTGCCCTGATTGGAAAGATCTAGGCGGTCGGTGAAAGATGACTTCTACCTCGTCGGATGCGTGTATCTCGCTGCGGGTTAATTGCTGAGATCATTGTGGTCAACAAGCGAGTCACCCGCGGAAAACAGAGAAGCATTTCAAACCCCGCCGCTGGAGGGCGCTCTCAGCAAACCTGACTGCCTGCGCTCCCCTGGCCACGCCCCCGGTTGCCCGAGTGACGGGCCTCCGCGCTCCTCCCCAAGTTCTCTTCCGGCCGGCGAAGGCCTTACGCCTCGGCGCGTGACGCAGCACGCTAAGCTACAAATACGTGCCGACGGCCGCCGCGCTCTCTCTCTCTGCTCACGCGGACTACCTGCAAGATGGCGCCGGTGAGTGGGCTCCGTCTCGCTGGGTTTGTCTTACGCCGAAGTAGATGACTTTCGCATCTGGAGAGTTGGGGTTGTGTCATTAGAGGTGAAGGGAGGGTAGAAGTGGAGACCGGGTCAGGGAACAACCACGACGTGACGGCTCTAAGTTGTTTTTTGAGGTAACTGGCTCGCGGGCCTCGTGGAGCTGGCGCTGGGCCGGGCCTTGGCTTAGGCTGAGTGGCGGAGCGGGCGCGGGAAGGAGGCAGGAGGGTGAGCGGGGCCAGAGGCGCGGGAGCACTTGGGCCGTTTCATTAATCCCGCGCGCTGGGTCATGACGGTGCCGCCCTGTTTGTTCGCAGCCGGAGGGAGCTGGTGGCGGGCTGGTCGGACGGCCTCTTAGGGCGGCGGGGGCTCCGAGGCTCGCCGCCCCGAGAGGGCCCCGGTTACAGAAGGGGACTTTGTAGCACGGAGTTGAGGAAGACGTTTGTCTGTCTCATGAAGGAATTATGTGAAATGTACAAATCACGAATGTGCTTCAAACATTTTATGTACGTTATCAGGGAACCAATAAGCTGTTAAAGTCGGCCCAGAGAGCATTTGAAAAGTTAGATGTGTGTCGGAAATTTACCAAAAAAATGTCAGGGAGGGTGATATTGCTGGGTTATATACTAAAGTGGGCCGTGTCCAAGGCGGCCGTAAACCCTCCGGGTTAATCTGTTCCGCCGGACAGAAATTGTTTGCGTCTCCTAATCAAATAGTGCCCCAACAGGGCTGTAAATTGCCCGGTCAAGTCCAGCTCCTAGTAATCTTTTTTACCATTTCTAAGTTTTGGATGATAATTTTTTTTTTTTTTTTTTAATTGGCACAAGTTCCTCAACTACCTAAGAAAGCAAACTGGCCTTAGTACTTGGTACCCATTTGGGTGGACCTGATTTGGAGTGACATCCTCTGATAAATACTGATTTGTATGTTTCACTACGTTGTTTGAATAAAAATAGTAGCTACAGCGCCGTTTGAGTTGTGTAGCATTATTATGTAGCATTGGCTTGGGGTCTGGAAAACTTAAATTACATATGTTTTTAAAATTAAAAAAAAAAAAAATGTACCAGACTAAAGGTCTCCCTCCCTTCTCACCTATAACAGTTTAGGAATTGAATTTTCTGGGTATAATTGCTGTAATGGAGCTTCGACTAGGTGAACTCTTCCCCATCTGCAGTGGGGATGGCAGTAGTAAAGCAGTGTCTGTCCTGTAGAAAAAAGTACCTGGTCATTTAAATTGGGCGTCAGCGGTGTGAAAAATAATAAAGGCCATAAAACTTTCCTTGATAACTTTAACAAAGGGGGTGTTTCTAGTTTTAACTTGCAGTAAAAAGTAGAGTGATCCTCCTGATCTTTTCCAGTTGTAAAATTAGGATTCTTTGGAATCTTCTAGTGAAGGGAACGACAATAGTAGCTCATCATATACTTCGAAACACGGATGGCGGATTTCCATCAGATTTTTAAGTGAATAAATTGTTTTAGAGAGTCATAATTATGTTAACTTTCTATAGCAGAAAGCCAAGAAGCCTAAGAGGACAACCTGGAAGTTTGGTTTGGACCTTACTCATCCAGTAGAAGATGGCATTTTTGATTCTGCAAATTTTGTAAGTATTGCTCTATTCAGTGTTGTTTTTTTAATAGTTGTAGAATTCTTAATAATTATTGAGTATGTAATTGATTTTAACCTAAGTTCTGTTCCTAGGGTACCTTCCCTAGTGAATATCTAGGGTTTTCTTCCCTAGTTTTGCATTTTTTCTGTTTTAAAATAGGAACAGTTTCTACGGGAGAAAGTTAAAGTCAATGGGAAAACTGGAAATCTTGGGAATGTTGTTCACATTGAACGCTTCAAGAATAAAATCACAGTTATTTCTGAGAAACAATTCTCTAAAAGGTTAGTATTTGTTTTCCATAATATTTGAGTGAAATTATGATAATTGAGGAATGTTTTACAGAATATATAATCCTAGTGTTCTCTATTCATATGTAAGAATAGGTATGTTACTGATGTCAGTGAACTATATCAAAAGTGTTTTGAACTTTAATAAGGCCTATACGAATGAAAAATCTATTAGTAACAGTACCAGTTACTTAGGCTGGTGTCAGTAAGTGTAATTTATTGTGTGAGTACAGGCAAGCTATGTCCAGACTCTCTGTCCAGTGAATCATAGGCCTTGTAGTCAATCTTGTATATAAACTAATCACTAGGGATTTGGAGATGAAATATCTGTCCTGGAGGATCTTACACACATACAGATAAATATTATAAAATGTGATGCTGTAATTGCAGTATTAAAGGTATAGATAGGGAGGGCACAAGAAATTTGCAGAAAACCTGAGAATGAACATAGTGTTGCTGGTGAAATGTGGTATTGTTAGTAGAGGGAGCATCAGTAACAGGGCAGGAAGGCTTGATGAGAGCATGTGGTAATTATGAATTGCTTTAAAGTGGAAATGGAAGAGAATGGCTGGCGGTGAAGTTAAAACATGCTGAAAGTTTTTAATAAGGACAACCGTATGTTAGTTGCAGGGCTGTGTATAATCTTGAACTTGTAAGTAGAACCTGTTGAAAGGTTACCTCAAAAACAATCTGATTGTGGCAGTAAGATTGGAGAGGAAGCTGTATACTGCTCTCCTGCGTACTGGCTTAGTTTTAAGGCAATGGGAGAAGAGTTTGTAGAGTATAAACTGATTCTAAGTAGGGTTGAGAGGCTACCTTATTTGTATCCCTAGCAATCTTGCACAGTGGTAATACAAATGAAGTATTGGAGGGATTTGGGAACCCAAAAGATGAATGTAACAGTACATCTTACATGTAATAAGCCTTTGCCTAGTAGGTATTGTATTTCTTAATGAAATTCATGTTTTTGTTTTAAAGATACTTGAAATATCTTACCAAGAAATACCTTAAGAAGAATAGTCTTCGGGATTGGCTTCGTGTGGTTGCATCTGACAAGGAGACGTACGAACTTCGTTACTTCCAGATTAGTCAAGATGAAGATGGATCTGAGTCTGAGGACTAGGTGAAGCCACCTTTTTATAGGGCTTTGCTTGCTAATAAAACAAATGAAGTATACAAGAGAAACCTCTAGAAATGGACTTTTAATTTATCAGTGAATAAAAAACCAACACTATGTTACGCTTTTGTCCTTATTTCAGTGTGTGCTATTTACATGAGGCTGGCTATCCTTTGATAGGTTCTGTAAGCAGTATTTAAGTAGCTTATAGCTAGTGGAATTTTTCCCAGGATTTCTGAAAATTATTGTTTTTACAAATGTCCTCAGGTTAAAAGGTGTAGCGTTGTATAGGAAATAATAAAGCATAGTTTGGGTATAACTTTATTTGGTAAAATATTTAAGATTCTCTTGACAGTCTTAAATATTTTTGTAGTTTGTAAATGCAGTCTTGAGTGCCAAGAACATATCTCAGAAATAGGTGCTCAGTATTGAATCACTCGGCCCTCTGCTTCAGAGGATGCTTTCTAATGAGCATAAAGAGCCTATGGATGAGCATAGTACTGCTCTAAACCAATGTTTAATTGCCAACCAGAAGCCTTGTGGGCACTAGAAACTCAAAACCTTCAAATCTGGACTCCTACTGTCTTACCCACTAAATCTGTGTTCCTCATCTGAAAAATTACAATTTACTCAACCCGTTGAGTTGTCTCCTTAACCCCTTTCTGCACCACCATCCCACCACCATGATCATTCTAAAAATGTAGGTCAACCATTACTTAAAACTTCTCAGTGGATGGACATTTTCCCCAAAATGAAGAGGCCTTTGAGAATTCTTTAAACAGGATAAAATCTATGGGGCTTGGTAAGGGACACTGATGTTAAGGGAGAATTCGAGAGTGATGTACAACTGGCTAGATGGTGGCATTTGCTGAGTTTAGTCAGAATAGAAGACACATTCAGTTTTGGTCATGCTGAGTTTGAGGTCCAGATGTCAAGCAAGAAGTTGAGTTTATCAGTCCAGAGCTAAGAGGAAGGATTTAGGTCTTAGTACTAGGTACATAGGTAGTAATAAACGGTGTGAGTAAAATTGCTTCTGGGGAGTGGAGTGAGGATCAAGTATTGCTAACACCAACTGCCTCCTTCATTCCTTCCCTAGGGTAATCTTTTAAAAACTGGTTGTGTCATTCACACTTAAAATTGCCAGAGGGAAGGGGTCTTAATACATGGTGATGGGAAAAGATACAACTGGGTGGTGGGCACACAGAGCAATGTACAGATCTTGTAACAAACCCACACCTGAAACGTATATGTTCATATTAACCATTGTCACCCAATACATTTAATACAGTGTTTCTTTGGGAAGAAAAAAAAGCTATGTAAATTCCACCTCCATAAACTCTATAATAAAGATGAAGAGGAAGCATGATAATACAGCCCTAAAAAAAAAGTTCATTTAATGTTTAATGTTGTGTAATAGGGCCTCTGTGCATTGTGCCAGATAAAGAGATGCATGCCTTGAAGGAGTTGGCAGGTTGAGACAAAATCATTTATATAAATTATATTTAAAGAAGTCTAATTCCTGTATTAGTCCCCTCCGTTCTGCTTCCTCCCTCCCCCTACAGGTGGCCATTTAAAAAGAAAATTGTGACAGATATGTATACCATTAGTTAAATGACAGCTTACGGTACTCACTTTTCTCCACATTACTTTTTTTCACTTGATATCCTGCATCAGTCACTCCTGTGTAGCTGTACCATAGTTTATTCAACCAGTTCCCTACTTATGGGCATTTAGTTGTTTCCAAATTGTTGCCACTATAAGTAGTGCTGAATTAAAAGCCTTGTGCAAATACCCTGTATTTTCCATTTAATTTTTGGAGTCAATTCCTAAAAGTGAGACTGCTAGATCAAAAGAAAAAGGAATGTGTAACTTAAATATATATTGCCATTTCCCTCCATGGGGGCTATGTCATTTTACCTTCCCACTAGCAGTGTATGAAAACTTCCATTTTCTCATGGTCTCACCAACAGATTATATTGTCCAATTTGAGTTTTTTGGTTTGAGTTTTTTCATCTGATAGGTGAGATGGTTTTACTCTTCCTTATTGCTTTGGGATTTTGAGCCATTAGAAGAGTTCCCCGCATTTCCAGGTTATTGTAAAAATTATTTCATATATTCTAGTGTTTGTATGATTTCATTTTTTTTAGATTTAAAATATATCTATTGACTTAAGGGAGAGGAAGGGAGAAGGAGAGAGAGAAAAATATCAATAATGAGAAAGTCATTGATTGGCTGTTTCCTGCACCCCCCCACACACACACGCTGGGGATAGGGCCCACAACCCGGGCATGTGCCCTGACCGGGAATTAGAACCTCAGTCTCCTGGATCCTAAGTCAATGCTCAACCGCTGAGCCATGCCTGGCCAGGCTCACTTTTTTAGATTTAGATCTCTATTCTGTTTGGAATTTACCGTGGTTTACAATTTAAGAAGTAGATCTAATTTTATCTTTTTCCCATGTTGCTGCTTTCTTATACCATTAGCCCTGATTCTAAAACACTCCAAAAGTTTTTATTAACACTGGTTTTCCTACTTACCTGGAAACCTGTGTTTATGGTTCTGCTGAAGTGGTTGGATAGTCTATATTTATAGCTTTAGTGTGCTGCTCTTTAACAAGCTGGAGGACCTAAAAGCCTGAAGGGCCACTTTTAAGTAATACGTTGTAGTTTATAAAGGCCTTTCTCTTTTGATTCTTCAGCAATGTGGCAGAAAATATTATCTTCCCCATGTTGCATATGAGGAAACCAATCTCAGACAAACTGGCTTGCCCAGGATCACACTGTGCCACCAACTGCAGCCTTTATCCAGTGTTCCCCCACCTAGGCATGTGCCACTTCACCACACAAGGCCATGGCCAGGCCAAGATGCACTCAGTGTGAGAAGTACAGTCAGATGTCCTGCCTCTGCTACCTACTAGCTATGTGAACTTGGACATACCTCTTCACCCCTATGGGCCTCGCTTTCCTCATCTGCATGTAAAGAAGAGTTTGGAAATAGATCAGTGACTGTCAAACTTTAGTAACTCCCTCGCCTACTTTTGATAAGCACGGATGCCTCATGTTCCCTGCCCCAGTTCTGATTTCCATCCTGATGATGTGATTGATGCATATATACCAGCCAAGGTTTTGGAAGACTTTCTATTCTAAAACAACAAAGTAAGATTCTTTCAATTTTCCAAATATAAAGTTAAAATGTTGAATATGTTTTTTAAAACACAAGCTCCCCTCTCCCCACGAGGAGGCATTTGCTAAAGCTTTTTCCTGCCCCAAAGTTCTGATTCAAAAGAACCAAGCTAGGAATCAGGAATCTCAATTATGATTGATTGGATATGTTTTTCCCAAGGGAAGGAACCATTAACATACAACTGCTCTTTCCCTGTCTCTGAGTCCTGATCGTGTGAACTACACACATCCCACATGCTACAAATGTGTGGTCATTGGTTTCTGTTCTGTGAGGCCCTGTCCTGAAAGCTTATGAGTGACTTAGATGTGCTCTCTGCACTCAAGGAGCCCACAGTTCAAATGTGGGAGGCAAACATGGGGACAAACAACTTGAGGTAAGTGGTTAGTGCCACAATAGATCACAGATGCTTTGGAAGCCCCTCTACCATGAGTGGGAAAGAGCATCCAGGAAAGCCTTCTGGAAGAGGTGGTTGACAAAGAACTGTCTTTAAGGAAGAGTGGGAATTAGTGGGCCAAAGGAGGAGAAAGGAATTCTAGGCTGAGGAGGAATAATGATGGTGGTTACTACTCATTGAGGGCCTTCTCTTTTAGAATCTTTACACGCATTTCATTTAATCTCTACAGCCATCCTTCAAAGTAGCTATTATTTTCCTTTTAAAAATCAGCAAACCAAGGCTTAGAGTGCTAAGCAGACTTCCTGTGGTCAGCTAATGAGTTCTAAATTAGAATTTAAACCCAGGTCTGACTTCAGTGCTCATGCTCTGTAAATATCTCAATGTAAATGTTTGCAAACTTCTCTCAGGCAATCCTTTCTTACAGTGATGCCCATTCTACTGGCCCCCCACCAGAGACCCACACACTAGCTTAGTAGAGGTTGTCTGGCACACATCTTTGTTGTAATTAAGACAATCATGGGAGTTGGCCCCCTGCTTTCCGGACACAGCATGGAAGAGTCCTTATTTCACCACTCCTATACTTTTATGCATGAAACAAGCTTTTACAATGGGACTTTTTCTTTCCCTTTTTAGCTGAGGTCCCCAAAATAGAACAAAACTTAAGGTGCCAGATAGTCTCATTTTCCAAAGTAAGGTGTTTACAGTCTTGCAAAGAAGATGCTCAGGTTCCAGTATGTAAGCCTTAGTTGGATACCTATTCAAGGACAGAGAAATCAGACTCCTGAGTGTTTGGCTCATCCTTGAGAAACTAAGGCCAAAGGCAGTGGCTGGAGCAGTTTACCTACAGCGAAGTAATGAGAGGTGTTTCCACAGTCACAAGGCTGCACCAGTGTTTCCTCTGAACCCGATGTGGTCTACGGGGAAGCACCAGGCCTAGGTCAAGTTTTTGTTCACCGAAGAGGACTACTTGGAAGAGAGATGGGACCCAAAACAAAAAGAATGTGAAGAATAGACTATTAAATACTCAGGGGCTATAGACAGTACGTATAGTCTAAGAAGTGGCATTGCCCATGTCACAAATGTTAGAGCTAAGATTCTCAGCGATAAACCTTCGGGAAACTGAGAAATGTATGCTTTGAGAGAAAGCAAAAGACTTGAGCCTATCTTCTTGTCCAGAGAGCCACATCAGCTCTTTCTTTTCTTAAAAAATTAAGTATAGTTTATATAAAATATTGTTGGTTTCAGGTGTATAACATAGTGATTCAACATTTATATACCTTGCAAAGTAATTACCACTATAAGTTTAGTAACTATCTGTCACAGTACAGTTATTACAGTATTGACTATACAATATTCCCTATGTGGTACATTACATCCCCATGACTTATTTATTTTATAACTGCAAGTTTGTACCTCTTAATCCCCTTCATCTTTTTTGCCCCTCCTTCCATTCCTTGCCCTCTGGCAAGTTTGTTCTCTTTTTGTTCCCTATAAGTCCCTTTCTATTTTATTTGTTTGCTTGTTTTTTAGACTCCACATGTAAGTGAAATCATACTATATGACTTATTTCACTCAGCATAATACCTTCTAGGTCCATACATGTTGTCATAAATGGCAAGATCTCAGTATTTTTTATGGCCAAATAATATTCCATTATATATTGTATATATGTATGTAATATTACATTTTCTTCATTTATTGATGGACACCTAGGTTGCTTCCTTAGCCTATCTATTGTAACTAATGCTGCAATGAACATAAGGGTGCATACATCTTTTCAAATTACTGTTTTTGTTTTCTTTGGATAAATACCCAGAAATGGAATTGCTGGATCCTATGGTAGTTCTATTTTTAATCTTCTGAGGAACTTACATACTGTTTTCCATAGTGGCTGCACCAATTTACAATCCCACCAATAACGCATGAGGGTTCTCTTTTCTCTGCATACTTGTTACTTGTTGATTTTTAAAAATTTTTTATGGTAGCCATTCTGACAAGTGTAACAAACTGCAGGAACTTTTCTGCTCCTTTTGTTTTCTCAGCCCAACCCTAGAGGAGCTAAAGGCAGCTGGTAACATTGGGGGAGGGGCACACTTGGAAATCCCTGGCACACTAGCTGATACCACACCTTTTCTTTTTGCTTAAATCACACCACCACAGACATTCTGATACACTGACCAAATTTTTGGTTTACTTGTTTTCCTCCCTCATTAGACTATGAATAATACTTCGAGGTCAAATTTAACTCTGTGTGCATCTGGGTAAACAAGCCCTTATAACTACAAAAGACTCCCAAACCAGGTGAATCTCATGCATTGGTTTACAAAAAATATGCAGCACTTCCCAAACATATTGCATCATAGAGCACTTCTTTACCAACTCAAGGAGGCATATTGAGCCTAGGTTTATCTACTGGCTTACAAAAATGCAGCAGACAAAAAGCACTTTAAATGGCACCAGGAGAATTCAATCAACTAGCCGTGTTCATACTATGAGAAATTCTACAAGATAAATGACCAGTTTCTTCAACAGCAAAGATATAACATTAACTAAAACAGAAAAGACTTAAAAGAAAAATCAGCCGAATATAATTTGTGGACCTTTTTGGATCATGACTCAAACAAATCAAATGTAAATAAACACTTTGAATTTACTGGAGTGACATTGGTTAAAAAATTATATAGGTTTCAGGTGTATAATTTTATAATACATCATCTATACATTGTATTGTTTGTTCACCACCCCAAGTGAAGCCTCCTTCCATTAAGTAGACATTTTTAAGATAAAGAAAATTGAACATGAACTGGATATTAAAAAAATTAAGCATTAAATATTTTAAAATGCAATTATTGTTAATTCTATTGGGTATGATAATGGTATTTTTGGTTATGTTTTTATCTGTTAAGAGTGTCAACCTAAATAAAGAGGTAAATGGAGGTAAAGCTCAAATTACCAAAAGTTGAGTAAATTCAGAAATAGCAGAGGAATTGCAATATGGAAAACCCATGCTGTAGCAAGCTACAGGCAAGTCCACTAAGGGCTTCGGGTGGGCTGGCTGTATGTATGGGGAAGGAGGGCAAAGGGGGGGAATCCAGGAAGAGTCAAAGCAGCAAGTTCATTGGCATGAGGATGGGGAGAGATTCTTGGTGAATGCTCATTGGTCAGGAGATAAATTTCTTTTGATGTAAACCAGGCATTTATAGAAAATCGGTTTCAGTTCTGAAATTTCATTTTCCTGGAAGTGCATGTGTGAGATTCTCCATTTCATATCATCAGTTCCATTTTAGATTAAATTTCTTTCACAAGAGATAACACTGAAATACAGCTGTCCCCTCCTTATCCACAGTTTCATACTCCGTGGTCTCAGTTATCCGTAGTCAACCATAATCCAAAAGTATTAAATGGAAAATTCCATAAAAAATCCATTCATAAGTTTTAAATTGCACACTGTTCAGCGTAGCATGATGAAATCTCTTGCTATCCTGCTCCTCATGCCTGAGATGTAAATCATCCCTTTCTCTAGGGCATCCACAGCCTATGTGCTTCCCACCCATTAGTCACTTAGCAGCCGTCTAGGTTATCAGATCGGCTGTGGAGGTGTGGTAGTGCTTGTATTCGAGTAAGCCTTATTTTAATTAACAATGGCCCCAAGGCTCAGGAGTGGTGCTTAGCATGTATCTTCAGAGGCAATAGTAATCTAAGGTATGTCACCATACTCACTTCACTTACCTCGCCTCCCCTCACCTCCCCTCACCTCTCCTCTCCTCACCTCACCTCATCTCACCTCACTCACCTCACCTCACCTCACCTCACCTCACCTCACCTCACCTCACCTCACCTCACTCACCTCACCTCACCTCACCTCACCTCACCTCTCCTCACCTCACCTCACCTCACCTCACCTCACCCACCTCACCTCACTCACCTCACCTCATCTCACTCACCTCACCTCACCTCACCTCACCTCTCCTCACCTCACTCACCTCACCTCACCTCACCTCACCTCACCTCACCTCACCTCACCTCACCTCATCTCACTCACCTCACCTCACCTCACCTCACCTCTCCTCACTTCACTCACCTCACCTCACCTCACCTCACCTCACCTCACCTCACCTCACCTCACCTCACCTCACCTCACCCACCTCACCTCACTCACCTCACCTCACCTCAGTCACCTCACCTCACCTCACCTCACCTCACCTCACCTCACTCACCTCACCTCACCTCACTCACCTCGCCTCTCCTCTCCTCACCTCACCTCACTTACCTCACCTCACCTCACCTCACCTCACCTCACCTCACCTCACCTCACCTCACTCACCTCACCTCACCTCACCTCACTCACCTCACCTCACCTCACCTCACCTCACTCACCTCACCTCACCTCTCCTCTCCTCTCCTCGCCTCACCTCACCTCACTCGCCTCACCTCACCTCACCTCACCTCACCTCACCTCACCTCACTCACCTCACCTCACCTCACCTCACCTCACCTCACCTCACCTCACCTCACCTCATCACACAGGCATTTCATCATCTCACATCATCATGGGAAGAAGAAATGTGAGTACACTACAATGAGATATTGAGAGACATTCACACAACTCCTATTAGATTACATTATTGTAACTTTTCTACTTTGTTATTAGTTATTGTTAATCTCTTACTGTGCCTAATTTATAAATTAAACTTTATCATAGGTGTGTATGTATTCAAAAACATAGTATATATAGGGTTTGGTATTTTCTGTGGTTCCAGGCATCCACTGGGGGTCTTGGAATGTATTCCCACAGATAAGGGGGACAAGCTACTGTATTTACTGGTAAAACAATAAAATGTCTGGGATTTTCTTTTAAGTATATACTAGTAGTGCTTTTTTCCTTGATAAGAGTTTTTGTTACATGCGTATATTAACTTAGTAAAAATTTGTCTTTTACACTTATGATGGGTGTACTTTTGTAAATAAGTTCTACTTCAAAAATTTTAGAAAACATTTAATTTATTGGATATTTGATTTACAGATAATACATATAGATGACTTAAAAAGTCAGTTTATATGTATAAGGCTATACAGTGAAAAGTTTGTCTTTCTCTCCCTGACCCCCCTTGCCCATTTCTTCTCTCAAAGGCATAACTATTACCAGCAATCATCTGTAGGTATTTTTACACATGTACAAACAGGTATGTGCAAGCATGTCTTGGAGATTATGCCATGTTAGTAAGTATAGGTTTTCTCTCTTTAAATAGTGACATGTTATTCAACTGTTTCCATTATCATACTTTATTTTACTAGTCACCTAGTGCTGGACGTTTAGGGGACTTAGGGATTTTGTGACTGTTTTTGCCTATAGGTCTTAGTACTCATGGTTTTTGAAATGTTAATAGATGTTTCCAAATTATCCTCCAAAATGTTTGGACTAATTTACATCCATTTCCACCCACCAGTATATATATCAGAGTTTACAATATATTGATGTATAATAGTAATGCCCTCAAGAAGGAGATATTTTCAAAATAAATTGTCCTTTGATTATAACAGTTATTATTCAAATAGCTTAAACAAAGAAGGCATGGTTTGTTTGTGTAACATTAGTACTGAGAAATGTCAACTCAAAATACTTCCAGAGTGAAAGGTTTTTCCTTCTAAATGGTATGGTAAATAAACATAAATTTTGGGAAAATAAAAGCAGTAAGAAAACTTTGAATTATCCTTATTTAACCATAAGTCTAATGGGATAAACTTAAAATTTTGAAGGACTGGATTTTAATTTTTATGTTCTTTTCTCTGTGATCCTGTCCTCAGCACCTGCTTTCTCCTCTGGTAGATCTTGCTGT
The DNA here is from genome assembly GCF_054644295.1 of Miniopterus natalensis. Taxonomy (NCBI): domain Eukaryota; kingdom Metazoa; phylum Chordata; class Mammalia; order Chiroptera; family Miniopteridae; genus Miniopterus; species Miniopterus natalensis. The sequence goes on from NC_142086.1 coordinate 65,141,236, forward strand.
TTATTTAAAAAAAAAAAAAAAAGCATATAAACTACAAGGGCAGGATTTTTCTTGTTGACAGTGAAACCTATGTGTGGTTCAGGCTCAGTGTTCAAGTGCTGAGCAAAGCCAGCAGCTGAAAGGGCAATTCTAGTATCATGTTCGTTTGGGGTCATTCTAGGAAAAACATTAGAGCAAAGGTGACTCCCCTTGTGGGGGAGTAGGTGACAGAACAGGGGAAGATTTATAACCTTTAGTTGGTCATGGAGTCCTTTAATGAGGATTCTATACTCCCCCTCAGAAAAGTGCACACACCCAATTTACACAATATTGTGCTCACAATTTATAGGAAAGGAAACATTTTCCCTTCTTCCTTTCTAGGCTCTTTGGCTGGTCTAATAATTAAATTGACATAAGACAAATTAAGAGGAGTAAAAACAAATTTAATTTTGTATGTATGGGGCCCCCATAAAAATATGAGACACAAAGACGTGAACTAGGCAGGAAGTGTTTAAATTTTTTAAAAAGGAAACAATAAATTTGTGAAGAATTGACAAGGCAAAGGGGTTCGGACTCAGGGCAGTAAGTTAGTGAAGTAAGAGCATTTGTTCATACAGCCTTCTCAGCCCCAGGTTCCCTGCTCTGGTGGTAAGGATGCCTTCCACCCTCCCGGTGCAGAGAGGGCACCTTTCGCACAGGAGACTTACCTCCTACTTTCAGGGGAACAAAGGAGATCAGAGCGTCCTTCCTGAACAGGCTGTTTCCCAAGTAACTTTAATTCAAAATAATTAATATACTAAAGTGGCATATTTTGGGGTGGCATATTCTGCTCCCCTCCAAATTTAGGGGCTTTATAGGCCCCTAAATCCCTTGGCCTGGAGGACTAACCCCAGAAAGGACCTGGGATATACAAAGTCTTTGGCCAGAACTTGTATAAAGAATATCTAATATTTACTGAGACTTTGCATGTAATAAGTTATTTAGTTGGTACTTTTATTATCCCATTTGATGAGTAAAGAAACTGAGGCAGAGAGCCATAAAGTAACTTCTCAGGAAATGGAGAAACCAGAATATAAAATCAGATATTGTGGCTCCAGAGTCTGAATTAATAATTTCTTTAATAAACATGTCATAGAATGTTGATGCCCATCAGTCCAAAGACTTCTAGGAGCATATTTGTAGTCCAATCAATTTGGATTTGGTGGCCCACTGCAATGAGAGAGCCAGCACACCACAAGGGACCACAGGGACCTCTCACTATAAGGATGTTAAAAGGGACTTCTAGCTTCTATTAGGTGATTTGGGGAGGGTTTGATACAGTAGGAATTTGTGCAAGGTTGGAAGTAGGAGTAATCCTGTGATTGGGTTTCTTTATGAATCTTCCTTAGGAGGTGGGAAGAATAGATTAGAGCTAAAGTTGTAATAATAAAGCAACAGCAGTCCCTTATACTAGCCAGAAAAGGGGGGTATTTGGTCACTTTTGTGGTTTGGACAATGCTCTTGTTTTAGTCTGTGCTCAGACATAATTATTAAATTGCCTTGTGTTTATCTTGCTCTCTCAGATCACAGAGTAACTGACTGATGTTAATGTTTTGTGATTTTTTTTTTTTTTCATGTTAACAGAATACCATGGTCGCCTGTGAGAGTGTCAGGCCAGCTCCTGGCTGCTTTTCTCTTTTTCAAAAGGTAAGACTTACAAGGTTGAAAATTATAGAAAACCCGAACCAAATTGACTCAAGCAAAAAGGTAAGTCCAAGGCTCCATTCTCTTTATATTGTGTGTATTATATTTTTATAGATGAGATGATTGAGGCTCAGAGTGATTAAGTAGCCAAGGTAGAATCTGAAGCACTACTATTAGTTTGATTCCATGGCCTCTTTTTGTTCTACTCCTTCAAGACATTAAAGTATGAGTGAGCAGAAGGACATGGAGCTGTGGACAGGAATGGAAGGGAATGGGGAACAGCGAAGAAAAGGGTTGGAAGGTAGAGTGGATGGGGTGAGAGAAATGAAGATGCGTGTTTTGGGGCAGAAAAATAAAATGATGAAGGTCATGGTTTAGGAAGGTCATGGTTTAGGAAATATAGTCTGAAAGTAAAGCACAGAATGTAATAGTTGGAAGAGAATGAAAGCTGAGAAATTAGCATGAGAGGTGGGGGGTGAGGGGGGCAGTGATTAGCAAAGAGACTACAAGAGTTTCCCAGGCAAATGGAATTGAGGGGAGGGTTTGGTCTGAGAGGAAGCAATGTGGAGCCAAGACACCTTGATTTCATTTATTTCGTTTAGCAAATATTTATTAAGGGGTTCCCATGAACCAAATATTGTACTCAGGGCTAGGACTACAGTGGTAACAAGACAGACCCAGGACCTGCCCTCAAAGAGCTTACGGAAGCACCCAGGGAATTGATGATGGAGTAGAGAGAGGGAAGAAGGAAAACAATTTGAACAGGGAAGTCAGATTCTCAGAAGTGAAGACAATTCTTATTTCTGATTTGATGTTGTTGAGTTTGAGTTTCTCCTGCTGTATATCCTTAGATGAAAGTTTAACATAAAAGAAAGGGAGGGTTGGGACACTATGATGCCAACGGGAGAATTGTGATTTCTTACATGTCAGAGTCTCTACATCACATGTTAGAGCATCACTTCCCTTCAATGGGGCTTGGTTTCCTCAAATGCTAAATTGTGGGCTGTCTTACAGTCCACGGGGCCTAACCTGGGCTGCACAGTGGAATCAGAGTGGGGAGCTTCTACACAATACCGGAGCCCAGGCCCCACCCCAGACCAGTTAAACAAGAATTTCTGTTGCTGGGCCCAGATGGTGTATTTCTTAACTTTCCAAGGTGATTCTAATTCTCAGCCAGGGTAGAAAATCACTGGTTTAGATCATCTCTAATGCCCTTTCCACCTCTGGAGACGCCATGATTCTCAAGGGCAGATCATGAAAGACTCTTAAAGTTACATTTATAGGTGAATAGGGGATAGGGTAGGAATGAGCTTAGGATGCTGGTGAAATATATATATTTCATGGTCCAAATCTAAGGAAAGAGTAGATCTTACAAAAACTATGGCTAAGTACCTTTGGGTCCTATCTGGCTCCAAAAAAAGGAAAGGCACAGAAAAGCATCCAGTGGTGTGTATGTGTGTCAGGAGGCGGGGGGTCTATCCACACTTTACAGTTTTACTAACACTCGTGCTAACACTCATGGACATACTCCTAGCTCCATGAGGGACTGCAATTGGATATTCTTTCCATTAGATGGAGCTATATCTTTGTTATAGGAGAGTTTTATGAATTTTATAAAAGGAATGCTTTATAGATGATGAATTTTAAGGTGGAACAGGGAAGAACTGCAAATTAAAATTGTTTTTTAGAGTAGTCCTGTTATTTCTAACTTTTGAAATATCTTGAATTGTTAGTATGGGTGTCCTTTCACACACCTTATACACTGTTGATACAAAGCATATTTAATAAAACTTAGTGTTGTTTTTCTTTTTTGGTGACTCTTTTTAAAAAGGCCAAACCAAACTGTATTCCTAGAAGAGTAGCTATTAATAGTATTTCAATTAGGATATTTCTAGATACATGTTCACAATCACTCGTTTGCAACTCTGAAATCCAAAAAGCCAGATTTTGCAAGTGAAAAACCAGGAAACTCAGTTAAATTTGAATCCCAGATAAACACTGAATAACTTTTGTAGTATAAATGTATTCCATGCAATATTTGGGACATATACTAAAAAGTATTTGTTGTTTACCTGAAATTCAAGTTTCATTCAGCATTCTGTATTTTATCTTGCAAACCATTCTGAAAACCAAAGATGTTTGTAACTTATTTGACGGGAAAATGTAACCTGAATTGAAGTGAGGCTATGTATAGGCTTTACCCCATGGAGTGGGAGTATTTGTCTGTATCACTGCAGAAATATTAATGTATTTGATTATGGATACTGCCCTGACTCCACTGGGGTATTATATAGTATATCATATTTATACCATATTATCTTTTTAAAATAAAAAAGTACTAAATTCCAAAATATGGTTGTCTCCAAGACTTTTAGGGAAGAAATTATGAACCTGTGATGAGCTTTTTTAGTAAGCAGGAAAAATAAGTACGCAAATCTTCATCTGAAGGCACCATAAAAAATTTTTTTTTAATCCAGAATTAGTTCATTACAGGTAATAGGACTGAAAATAAACATTCTAATTTCTTTTTGAAAAGGGTGTCTTGGCTTTCTGCTGTTTTAAAAACATCAGAAAAGTAATAATAGAGGACAGGGCACCTACAGTTCAAACTGAAAAAACAATGGGTAAATCATTTAGTCATCCCCAGCCAGAACCAAATCACCCGAGACTGTGAACAGGAGGCAGCATCTTCCCTGTCCTTCAAACAAACACACTTTGTGGAGGGAAACCATCTAACTTCCTTGGCATTATATTCCAGAATGTTGTCACTTTGCTACTTAGGAAAGGCTTTCTGATTTGCCTTAAATCTGTCTGCTTTAGGTAGATATTTAAGAGAGTCAATGTTAATGACCATGAAAAGAACTGCTTATCAACATTTTCACAAATATAGCTTTCCTTTATTAAATATCTATTAATTTTTCTTCTCAGATTTCTCATCCCAGCTTAAACAATCTCAATTCCCTTCACAAGTTTTCCATTGTAACCATTTACCAAACTTTATTATTATTATAAACCAGCTAGCCTTAATCTTGTATGCACTGGTGAATTAAAGGCTTGTGCGGGGGTGGGGGTCAGCTCTGATTTGGATGTTTGTGGAAGTGTGATGAAGATGTGTAATGTGAGACCTTTTTTCTGTTTCCCCTTTGAAATCCGTAGCGAAGTCAAGTTTAGACAAGTCTCTGAATGCTGGGAATTAATGTGTTTCTTGTGTAAAACAGGGCAGGGGCCTAATTAATTACCCACTGGTGTTTGGCAAAGACAGAATCGGCTGGTAAGAATGAGTGACAGCCTGTCTCCTCATTGTAAAGGAAAACAGTGCACTGCCTGGCAGTCCTGGGGGTCCAGAAACCACTCTGCTCTCATCGCCTGAGAGGTGTTCTGTCATAGGGAACAACAGTGGACATTTATGGTGTTAGCACGGAGCTGTGTCTGCAGAGGCCTGTGGCCCAGCAATTAGACACTGAAGTAGCTGGCAATTAGCAGTATAATTAAGACATTGTTTCTTAAAGTCTGAGGCTTGGACAATTGGAGACAGAAAGACTAGGAATTCAGCACAATATAAGGAAATGAAATGTCTGAGTGAGTATTCAGGCTAGCACATGATACGGTTGCTCCATCAAGGGGCACGAAGGTAGCGGTGGGTGACAAGGAACTGGGCTGAGAATACAGGACTCGGGACGGAACCTAGGCTTCCCTGATGACTTCTCTAATCATTTCTGAGTCAGTTTCTTCTGCATTCTCAAGAGAACGGTTTTGGGGGACAACACAGGGCTTTTGGTATACTATTTACATGGTATTGTTTTTGTTTTGCCTTTGGGCTTTGTTTAAATGTTTATTAACATTATCGTAAATCATTTCTTGGTGTGGAATTGGTTCTTCTTAATTAAACTTTTAATAAAATTCTTAGAAAAAATATTTTGGTACCTAACCTAGATGGATACAAGATTCCATTTATGGCTATGTTTCCTAGCCTAGAGTAGGTAAGCGGCCATCCTTACCGAAGCCTGTCTCAACTGAATTTGTTTCTTTGTCCTTGAGCCATGCACTATGAGCTGCACCTGTGTGTGCGCAGCAACCCAGGATATTTTTTCAATATCCTTCCCCCAAATTATGAAAGTAATAAACACTATAAAAATAATCACTAGAAAAACAATATAAAATAGGAAAGCATCAAGAAGAAAGTGAAAATCATACTTAATCCCACCACCCAGAAATAAGCATTTTATGGACTACACTGTTTAGTTTTGAGTTTTGGAAATGAAATTGATGAGCTCTGTAAAGAACAACCCTAGAAATCAAAGATTTTCCCTTACCCAAGATGGATATAGAATATGAGTCCTTTAAAAATTCTTGAAATTTGTTGGAGAAATCTTTAGGGTTCCCCCCCCCCCAATTATTCCTTAAGTACCCTGGGATTCAAGAATTTGGAACTGCAGAAAGGAACATTTGATTTATTAAAATAATCTTTAGCTAATTACTTCCTTGCTCACTTTGTTTAACTATCAAGCTAGAGATGTATTTATTGCTCTATGTACTTTATTATGGCTGATGCGTGAAGAAGTTGGAAGAAGTGTCCATTCTTCCTCTATTATCATGAACAAAGGGGCCTCTTTCCTCCTTTGACTATTATATACCTTTGAATGCAAATGCACTGTTTATGAAAGTGCCCCTTAACCTCTTTACATGTTTTCTGCATTCTATGCATTGCTTTTCTGATTTTACTCTGAGAAATAAAATGGAAATGAATAAAGAATCTGCTTTTAAATAATTAGGACTTGATATATTGAGCCATCTCACAGGGTAGTCAGTGAAAAATTATTGAATTCTATGGGCAAAGTCACAAAGCACTAAGCCTGCTAAGGAAACCGTATTCAGGTCAATGTTAGGGTGTTTGACGCAACATTTTGATGATGCAGAGGCCTTACCTAAAAAGATAAGGTTCAATTGCAGCAATGTTCTCTGGGGTTGTGTTTAACCCCCTCCAGGAGGAAGGGGAAGATGTGTGCAGAAAATTTCCCAAATATTTTGATTAGACTACAAAATGTATCTAATTAGATAATTCTCTATGAGCACATTAGACTTGTTAATTGGTTTTCACTTAGGTGAGAGAAAGCTGGTCACTATTAAAAAGAAAAAAAACTTCTCATTCCTACACACTTATAAACTAAAGTATCCTTTTGGAGATGCTTAAATCGAACTGAAATATCATTAGCATATTTTATTTCTTAGTCAAACCAAACAACAGATCCCTGATATAGAAAACACGCCACTTTATCTTGAGCTAAACTAAAAAAATAAAATAAAAATCTATTGTTGACCAGATTACTCCTCAAATCACTATTTTAGGACCAAGTCTTTCATCATTTCTAACAATAATCATCCACCAAAGAGGGGGCAAAAAAAATCTGTGATTTTGAAAACATCCGTTGCTGCTGAGTTTAAGAAGAAAAATGCGTCTTATAAAGCATCTTCAGCTGGCAGTCTTCATGAGTTGATGGACATCTGCTCAGCCTGGGCATTGTGCAGCTCAGACACATTTATTCCCTCGGCATTTCTAAGGGGCTCTGTGCACCGCTGGATGCCAAAGATAACATCTAGATCAGCAATTTCTCATAAATCATTGGAACATGGAACACGAAACAAGAAGAAGAAATCAGGAATTCAATAATAAATGTGGCAAGGTGCACAAACAAGAGAATTGAAACCAGATGAAAAGGAGGCTTTCAGGACGGAAGGTCAAGAAGCACATCTCCCCCTCTCCCTCAAAGACTTAGCATAATCCCTCTGTGCTCTCCAGCCATGGGCTTGCGGCTCTGAGTTGGTTTTGGAATATTTATGCGGTGGATTTAAGGCTTTAACATACAACTGAAGAATTAGTGTAGTTTATTTTAGTTTGCTCAAGGCCACAGGCCATTATGCAATGAAGAGGAAAATAGTGTTTATTGTACTTTAAGGAGCACTGTGCTCACATGCCTTAAAATGAATTCTAGAAATGTGTTTATAAATGTAACTCAATTTATGCAATAGATTTTTCAATTCAAAGTTACATATATTATAATAAAGTAATGTGACTAATTTTGTTTTAAAACAAAATGTCAGAATTTCTCAGAAGCTTTCTTCTTCGGTACTCATCCCAACACTGTTGACATTACTAAACATGTCCTGGGAATGTCTCTTTAGGTCTGGAAAAGCTGTGGTCCATTTTTAAAAATAGCCTCTGTGGTGGCAGATTATCATCATCTGTCAGTGAGTTTGAACTTCTGGAAACACAGACATTTGATGATCAATATGGTAAATGATGTAGGTGAAATGATTTTTTTGTTAAAAACAATGTAGAATAATAAATTAAAAATAAAAGTGGTCTTGAAAGCATTTCCAAGGAAAAGTTACAAAATAAGACCAATCTCTTCCCATATAACTTTTCAAAACATAAGCTAAATATTGGGATTTTTTTTGGACTTTGGTCTTATAACAAAGAGCTTCGTTTTATGTTTATTTTGAATATTTTTATTTAAATGCACAAAGAGAGCTCACTTTAAAGGGGCATCCTAAGTAGTCATTATAGACTAAATAAGCTATTTATTTTGTGAATAAATAAGTAGCTGATCACTTTGCAAATTCAGATTTATAAACACTTGTATGTTGTTTGTTTTCTAATCCAGATGCTCTCATGGTATATTTTGTAGTTAAACTAACTATCTTTAAGAAACTGAGTTGACACATTTTTGTCCCTTCTGAGTCTCCTTAGATTTATTTGTTTATCTTTGATTTCAGTTTTCCACATCAGCCTTGTCTGAGCCATTGCCATACAGGCAGACCAGCCTTGGACTTGTCCTCCTCAGTGCCCCTCAGAGCTGCTTTCAGAGGATGACTTCTCTCTATGTAGAGATGCACTTCCCCCACTAGGGTCACCATTCAAAACAGCCTAATTCTCTTTTATCTCCTAGGTTTCTTGATACATAAATAGGCATTATCACATACGGTTGAGCTTGTGGGTATGGTCAGAATACCCAGATCCAAGTCCCAGCCTTCTGCTTGCCAACAATAATCTCATCCAAGTTGCTTAACTGTTCTGTGCCTCAGTTCTCTTGTGGACAAATTGGAAATAGTCATAGCTCCTAATTTATGGTGCTGTTGTAAGGTTTGAATGAGTTAAGATATGTAAAATGCTGCAAAGAGCATCTGGTACACAGTGAGTCACAATAAACATTTGCTATTGCTGCATTAAAATAAATACACATAGTGAGCCTTTTTGCTGTTATAATTTTTTTTTATAATTTAGAAATTTATGGGGAACATTTTCTCATACCTGTTTTATAGTTGATAGCATTTCAGCTTATGGATGTACTATAATTTACCACATTAATCCCTTATGTTTGATATTTAGATGGTGGGGTTTTTTTCTTGTTTTAAATACTGTGATAACTTTGTTCATTCTTATGTTCTTAAAATAATAACAGTTTCTGAACAATTCCATAGCTGTGTGCATTTTTAGTTCTGATATATATTTTTTCTAAATTGGCCACTAGAATACATCAATTTACATTCACTTTTATGGAGAGAAGCTATATTGATTTCCATAGCTTACTGTGCATATTTCAGTCTGCCCATCCAGCATGATCCCTTTTCTACTACTTTGACATTGTAGCCGCCTCTTCACATTAACTAGGCTCCTCACACACAAAATCAGCTTTTCTAGTTTGATCATCTAAATCATTATCAATGATCGATATATTTCGGATATATTACCTCAAATGTGTGGTGCTTTCCCACTGCCTTTGCCTTTATTTTATTTTGTATTTTGTTTTATTTTATATTTTATTTTATGTATAGTTGGCTTACAACATTATATTAGTTTCAGTGTACAACATAGTGATTTGACATTCATACACCTCATGACATGATCGCCAATTTAGGTCTAGTAATCGTCTGTTGCCATGCAAAGTTATCACAGTATTATTGACTATATTCTCCTTCACTGTTTTCACCCATTTTCCCAGCCCCCTCCCCTCTGGCAGCCATCACTTTGATCTCTGTTGCTACGAATCTTTTTTCATTTTGTTTTGTTTGTTCATTTATTTTGTTTTTGTCATTTTTAGATTTCATATATAAGGGAGATCATATAATATTTGTCTTTCTCTGTTTGACTTATTTCACTTAGCACAATGGCTTCCAGGTTCATCCATGTTGATGCCAATGGCAAGATTTCATTCTTTTTTATTGCTGAGTAATATACCATTGCATATATGTATCACATGTTCTCTATCCATTCATCTGCTGATGTAAACTTAGGTTGCTTCCACATCTTGGCTATTGTAAATAATGCTGCAATGAACATAGGGGTGAACATATCTTTGTGAATTAGTGTTTTTGTTTTTTGCAGATAAACACCAAGGAGTTTAATTACTGGGTCATATGGTAGTTCTATTTTTAGTTTTTTGAGGAATTTCCATACTGTTTTCCATAGTGGCTGCACTAATTTACACTCCCACCAACAGTGCAGGAGGGTTCCCTTTTCTCCACATCCTCACCAACACTTATTTGTTTACTTTTTGATAACAGCCATTCTGACAGGTATAAGGTGCTATCTCATTATGGTTTTAATTTGCATTTCCCTAATGATTAGCAAGCTTGGTTCCATTTCCCACTGTCCCTACTCCTTGCACCTTTTATCCAGTTGCATATCTCTTTCTCCAGAAAGGTACAAGCTCCCAACCTCAAGAATTTTTTCAAACTTGCACTCACCAGAGTTCTTAGAAGCTTAAGGTCACTACAGCACAAAGATTGATCTTCTTTCTTGCAGCCAAATGAAATGTAAGAGGAACAGAAAAGAAGACATTACTAAAGCAGAGACAGAAACACCATAAATAAGGGGACAAAATAAGCACCAACAAGAACTATTAGAAGGAACCTCTATTATGGAGCATAATTTTAAGGTAGGGGTCATGTTCTTTATAATACTGCAATGAAAACATATTCAAGAGACATTGTTAAGTATAAAAACAAGGTATAGAACAGAGCGTGTTGAACAGTGAGTTCCTGTTTGCATTAGAAAATAGAGTCTAAGAATATATGCATAATAGGTATCTGACAGAACACAGAAGATTGGCAGCTCTAATTAGCCCTGGAGAGGAAACTGGGGGAGTGGAGCACAGGGATGTGAAGACTCTTTTCACTCTCTATCCTTTTGTACTGTTTGAATTTTGAACTATATGAATGCATTGTCTATTCATTAGATAAGTAAAATATGTTAATATCTTGTATCACTCCTTAACTTACAAAATGGTCCTTTTCTAAAAGAATCCATTTCCTGCCTTTATCCTAAATTGTCCTATTACCATACATAATAAAGGACCCCTGAGACTAGAAGGCATCCTTCTGATAAAATTGTTAATTGTAAATTTCAATTACCCACAGGCTAAATATGACAAATCTCTGTCATGTAAAATCCTTGCAGGTGATCTTCATTTTGATTTTGTGTTAGGTGAAAACTAGGGTTTGAGGAGCCAGGGGGCAGCAGTTGCTTCCAGGTTCTATAGAATTAGTGGCAAGGTTGGGGGGAAAGGCTAAGCATTCCTTTCTTTTTCCTTTCTTTTCTTTATTTTATTTTTTTTCAAAAGAGAAAGCTCATTATGTTTGGGCTCCAATAGCTATATATTCTAAAAACATTTTGGTTCCTTTTTTTTTAGAGGTAGTTTAATGAAATGCAACTTAAAATGATTCACTTGGACAAGTGTTCTTAACAGCAAGGAAAACAAACGCTTTATGAAAACAACATCTATAGGCCGAAGCCTCCTGTCTTTTATCTTTACTGTTTTCTCTGAGTCTGGCATGAAACAGACACACACCAGCCTCCGCAGGGGGTTAAAGAGGGAACCATCCAAACATCACAAACACTGTCCAGAATGTTGATGATTTCCATCCCCTGACTCTGGTGCACAGTGCCTGGCTCCTGATGCAGAGACCACAGTGTCCTGCCTGGGGCAGATACTTGTGGTGTGTGCCAGAAACAGCAGTCTCTTTAGCCCCCAGCCTAAGACACACACGTCTCAGAACCAAGCCCCCATACTTTTTCTAGGGAACTGAGCATAAGTAGATTGTTCTACATCTGGCTCAAAGTCCATTTCTGCTCAATTTCAGAGTAGGCTCTTAGCTCCCACTTCATTTTACGGCAGCTTCCAGCGTTTACTTTAGCTCACTTGTTTAATTCACTAAACTCTTACTTGCCTCTGTATAGTATTGCATGTAGGGATGGAGGAAGAACCAAAGGATCCAGACATCTGCTTTTTAGAGGGAGATCAGGACAAAACTGGGGGCTAAGGCATGAGTTCTTGGGTCTTCAGATCCCAGAGAAAGGAACGTTCTCTAGAACCTAAACTCTGTTAGAGAGTGCAAAGTAGCCTTTAAATCCAGAGGAGGTTTACATAGGGGGGAAATACAATGGTATATTAAATGCTAATAGTGATTGTTTTGAGTGGGATTGTGGGTAATTCCTGTATTCTTCTTTATAACTTTTTGTACTTTTCCAATTTTCTACTGTGAGCCTGATGCTTAGTAGGTCTGCAAGCGCGAATAGATACATTACTTCTTGGAATTGCTCTTTTTTAAAAACAACTTTTAAAATGGAGATGGGAGTACGCATTCTTAGAGCTTAAGGAAGGTGGAAATGAGATCATAAACATGCAGTGCCTGACTTGTAGTTGTAGCTTAGTGCTCACCACTGTGTTCTTCCTCACTCCCCTTTCGTCAGGGTCAGTGGTGTGATTAGGACCAGCTAGGAGGGTTGCTCCTGTCTGAGATCTGTCCTGAACAGTGCTTCTCAAATTTTAGTATGCATACCAATCTGTGCGAGAACTTGCTGAGAACAGACTGCTGGGGCTCAGCTCTAAAGCTTCTGATTCAGTCAGCCTGAGGTGGAGAATTTCCATCTTTAACAAGTTCCCAGTGATGATGCTGTTGCTGGTCCAGAGAGCACACTTTAAAAACTATGGATCTAGCCCTGGCCCAACTGGTTAGAGCATCGTCCTGATACACCAAGGTTTTGGGTTCAATCTCCAGTCAGGGCGCATACAAGAATCAACCAATGAATGCAAAAATAAGCGAGACAAATCAGTCTCTCTTTCTCTCCCTTCCCCTCTTGAAATTCAGTAAAAATATTTTTTAAGAAAAGGAAAACTATGGATCTATAAGATACACAAAGGTTAATTTTAAATTATTCTATGTACGAATATCTGATTGTCTTTCCTTCTTCCCTCTTTTACTCCCTCCCCACTTACATATACATTTAGAGGTTATAGAAACCTCCAAACTTTGCATTTCTCACCTCTGTATTTTTTGTCAATAGCTCAAGTCTCTTCTATGTCAAAAAACCAGGAGGGGGCAATAATGTTGTTTTGCTTTAAGTATCTTGTTTCATTTGGATACCAGGAGAAAGAGAAACAAGGGTTCTTTGGATGTTCACTAATCTGAACTGATATTATCTACTAATAAAAAGTAGATAGTCTTTTTGATGACTGATGCCTAAAAAAATTGGAAACTCTTTAGGCACCCTGGTGCCAGGGAATATTTTTGACATTTAGGGTTTGTTTAATCTTTTATCAATATAAATATTTGAAAAATAAAATGGCCAGGAAAATGGCTAAGGAAAACATTTCAGAACAGTGCTTGGAATAGGGGTCCTGTTCAGCTTGAAGCTGTGAAAAGCCCTCTTTGTCTTCCTAAACTCTGTAGGATGGAAGTTCTTTGCTTGGGACTCATGAATCCCTGAAGTTGAATGCAAGATGGTATGTTTGCCTATGTGCGTTTTTCTGGGAAGAGGGTCCATGGTTTTCATTGGATAATCAAAGGGATTGTGACTCAGAAAAGATTAATACTGCCATGGAGACTTGCTTGGTCAAAAGCCACATGTTAATTTCTTGATGAGGAAAGCAAATTCCTAGCATGGGCGAAGGAGCTGGGAGCATGGTTGGCCAGTGGCCCATTGAAAGATGAGAGAGGAGCGAACTCTGCCAATGAACTCTATCAGGGAACCACTGGTTTAACCTGTCTCATCTGTAACAGAGAGAAAATAAAAATACTTACCTAGCTGAGTTGTTGTCAAGTTTATTGAGATGTTTGCAAGGCCCTCACCATAGTATCTGGTACACGGGAGATGCTAAATAAATGGCAGCTAGCAGCAGTGGAAGTCACAGTTACCATGTGTTGTGGTTTGTGGTGGCCACTACACATACACCAAAAACAAAGGTCTTCAGCATGTCTTTGATTCCAACCAAAGGGTTAGAGGTCTCCTTCTGTGAGGTAGGGTTATTGCCCTCATTTTACCACTAATAAAACTGAGCTCATTTCCAAAAGGACTTAGGGCAGGTTGTTATTTTATGTTGCATTCATTTATTAGAGCCATATTTTCTGGCAGTAAAATTGTATTATATCATTACATAAACTATAGGAATATTTTACCCATTGTATCTTGAAGGGAGCACCATGATTTCCAAGCACTCAACCTCTCAAGCAAGTCTGTAAAGCTCTGGGCAGGTGGTGTTTTGGAAAATAGCGCGGCAGGGGCTGGGAAGCCCAATTCTCTGGTTCTAAACTCTGTGCTTTACTCACTGAGCCACTGCCCTGGCCGGGAGTAACACTGGTCCTCTTATATCATGCTCCCTGATATTAGTTTTAAGCAAAAAGTTAGCTAAGAAAATGGAAATATATTACACAGAGACACATACAAAACAACAGCACATACATACTACTTAAATTTTTTTTTTTTTTCCTGAAAAAAAGTTAAAAACAAACAGACTCCAATTAAGATGATATTTTAACTTACACCATTGGGTTGATGGTAACACTCAGCAAAATTCTTACCGTTACTGCCAGCTAATGAATCTCTTGTGTTTTTACAGTTCCTTCTCTTAGCCAAGGACCTCACAAATGGAGGGGTTAGGTTCTGGCTCCTCACAATGTGGTCTGTGCATCCCCAGGGAGCTTGTTAGGAATGCAGAATCTCAGGCCCACCCCAGAGCTGCTGAATCAAAATGTACATTTAATCAGATCCTCAGGTGATTCATACGCACATTAACATTTGAGAAGCATTTGTTTAGGTAGCCAAAGAATTTCTTCTGCAGAGTGTGAGCACGTTTCCAGGGCGTGGAGACGCCTTTCTATTCCCTGACTGCCTGCCTGCCTTCTGGCACACCTGCAAGTCGGAACCAGGTGCATCTCCGGAACTGCGCCCTGGCCCCCCCTTTGTGGCTTCTGGCTCACTGTGCATTCAAGGATGGGTCCCTATTGGAACAGGGTTAATCGGCACTGTCTCCCTCTAAAGCCCAGAGCCCAGAGAATCTGAAATCAGAAGCAACCCTCCATTTCCCCGAAATCCTCCTGGTTGGTCCCCAGTGACAGAATTAGAGCAAGTTTTAAATGACTATTCTAGGTTTCTATTCTTTCATTCTAGAAAGAAATTGCTACCAAATACTCTAACCCATAATGATAATTAGGAGCTTGCTGGAGAAAAGGAGAGGCTAGGAAGCAGGAAATAGATATGTTTGTAAAATTGAAACATTCTTTTGATTCCTTGCTTTAACCCCTTGTTGGGGTCCTGTTCTGGTTATATTTATAGGTGAGCCATTCACCTAACAGGACATCTGTGTTTGGCCAAAGTGTTTTATTTTTACCCAAGTTCCAAGGGTACTGATTCTTAGGGAGCGTAATTCACTGGGGAAGCAAATTTGATCCCATTATTGGCCAAGAACAAGCTGACCATGCGGATTCTGGGACTGTCATTTCAATGTCACTACTACCAAGGGGCTGGGGATTATTATTATTAATTTATTATTGAGATGATCTCTAAAGTTTGGGGAGAGGCACCCTAAGGGACAGAGCAGGTGAGGGTAGTTCGCCAAAGAAAAGGGAGAAAGAAGGCACATCGAGGACCTGTGGGTGGGAAGCAAAAAAGAGAATCCTTTTGGAGCCAGGCTTTGATATGAGAAGGAGCCCTGGGACTCTGTAGCAGAAAGTTCACTGTGGCCTCCCAGTCTCAGGGAAGGTTAGTGCTTTGGGGGAGGTCATAGAGCTAGAAAGAGGCAGAGCCGGAACCAGAATCAAGTTCAACGGGTTCCTTTGCCTGGAGAAGTCTGGCCTAGGAAAAAGAGTTTGCTTCTCAAACTGTAGATGCTTCGGAATCACCTGTAGGGCTTGTTGAAACGCCGAGTTCTGGGCTCCACCCCAGAGTGTCTGATTCCGTAGGTTTGGGGTGGGGCCTGAGAGATTGCATTTCTAGCAAGTTCTCAGGCTGAGCTGATGCTCCTGGTGGGAGGAAGTTTCAATGGGCTATGACCAAATGTCTTTCGTATAACGTCAACAGATGCAATTAGAGTTTAAAGTGTCTTTTTGCTCCCCAACTGTTTCTTTGAAAGTAATGTCATCTGAGTCTGGGCTCTCTGGGTCCCGGGATTTATTTAGGACACAGAATAATGACTTTATTCTGACTGTTCCACACCTTATGCTCCATTCTTGTAATGAACAGATGGAAGAAAGCAAGCTGGGAAAGCAGTATCAGGATGGCCAGGGGAATTCAAGAGCACTGGTGTTGCCTATCTAGCTTTGAGTTGCCTCTATCTGCACCGTGATTTTTTCTTGTTACCTCCAAACGTTTAGTCAAGTCCATTACACGAAACAGCACCGCCTCAGAGAATGAGGAGATGGGCAGTGTGTCCGCGTGGGGGACAGGTGAGAACCAGAAGGACAGTAGTGGTCAGAGCAGTGGCGAGGAGAGCCAGCAAGATGAACCTGAGACCAGGGGTGGCGGTCGGAGTGGGAGGCGACAGCTGAGTCCCAGGATAATGTGAGGTCCCCCAGACAATTGTGGAGAGCACTGGATTTCCTAAAGTTATACTTATTTTGTTTGGCCATTAAAAGCAAAGATAATCCCAAAGGCTGGAGAGAGTGCTCCCTCTTTACGTTGGAGAAGAGTTGAATCCTTTGTGCAATTTCATAAACTCTTCTAACTAATTTAAATGTGCATATGATCTGCCTTGAAACAAGAGGGCCATTGTGCTAAGAGGCACGTCGCCGAGAGGGTTCTCACTTAATAGGAACCAGGATGGATGGAGGAAGAGCACAGCCTCATAGGAAAGCGGCATTTAGATATATTCCCAGGTGGATTTGCTCTGACCAGAGGGATTTGGAAAAGGAATTAAACATCTGAGTTACAAGAAATCTTTAAAGAGCGTTGGTATTTTCAAAGGCCCTCAAGGCCTGATTTAATTTAACCAGCTAGTTTTTAGACTAAAAAATCATTTGCCTGGCCCTGAAATACTCAGAGAGCAATTTTACATTCAAATGCACAGCAACCCTACATAAGATCAAATTCCTGTATTTTTTTTGAGGCTCAGTTTTCTGTAATTCTAGTTTTGCTGCCCTCATTGAATCCAGACTGTAGAACTGAAAGAACTATTCTATTTTTGTGATATATCATAATTACATTCTTCATTATATAATTATCATCTATATTATTATGATGATATATCATAAACATCATAAAAATAGCCTGGATCAGAAGTCCAGGATGCCTAAAGTGACCAGACCCATAGACAGATACGCACACCTGTGGTGTGATTTGCAAAATAGTTCTGCTAACGAGCCCAAATTCCCCTTCAGTATACAGGCCATTTTACCCAGGAGAGTAAAACACTAGACAATTCAAGTAGGTTGTAGGGTGAAGAGGCTCTGGGGTCACGAAGTCTCAGTTCCACAGTTTACCACCTTAACCCCTCCACCCTCAGTTTTCCCATCTGTAAAGTGGAGATAATAAAAGTAACTATTTCACACAGTGCTTGGAACTCAGGACTGGCCCATCTGGGACTGGAGTCCTGTCCTGAGCTGGGGAGGCAGGAAGGGTGTGGGTAGCCCAAGGGCTGCAGGCAGCTGGGTTGTGGGGTTGGGGAGGGAGAAGGAAGCTTGTAGCTTGTGGCCCTGAAAACTGTGGTGGGGCCCATTTTACTCAAGCTGTCCCCAGAACAGATGCAAAATGTTAAAAAACAGCAACATCCTCAAAGCAAACGTGGCTGTGGGAGGAAAAACCAGATTCTGCAGTAGTTTGGGAGATTTGAAATTCCTTCAACAAACTGCTTCCCCTCCCTAATCTCCACTCCCTTTTGTTTTCTCCTCTGAAGTCTTCCCTTCTTTCTCAGTTCCTCTCTTTTCACATGCACAGAGAACCTGATTCCAGTAGTGCAGAAAAACTTGTGAAACAAATATTTTGGTTGTATTATGACTCAGTTACCATTTGTTTTCCATTTCCTGACAATTTACATCTGCTTCCTTGCCTGGCTCTCTTTGCAGAGGGGGGCACAGTTGCAAGCCTTGGTGCAGGGAACCCAGCAAGATGAGTCCGAGGCACATAACATGCTCACTGAAGTATTTGCTGAGAAAAGATTTTCATTTTAGCAAATATACTTTTTTAACTGTTTGAAGCTTGCTCTCTGGAAGAGATATGGATACAAATGGAGTCCCACCAGCTGCAACCAACTTTTTCACGTAACAAGTTTATATTTATTTGCCATTCTTGGAACTTCGAATCAGACTGTAGCTACTATTTTAAATCTTACTGTGTTTTAATTAATATTTTATAGTAGAAAACAAGCCTTGTCATAAAATTATTCAGAGAGAAAAACATCTTTAGTGGTTGCATTATATTCCAGTGTACAAAGTAGCAACATTTATGTAATCACCATCCATCTGTTGGGTATTTAGGTTATTCCCAGTTTCTTACTAGTATAAACCACTTTGCTATGAACATCTTCAGGAACAAAAAGCACCATTTGCCTTTGCAACCCTTTCCATGGGATAGTCACCTTCAAGTGTAATTCTATGGCTGAAGAATGTGAACATTTGGAGGGCACTTGGCACATATTCCCAAATTGTTTTCCGGAAAAGCTGCACTGTCTTACTACTTCATATCCTCTAGCCCTCCCCCTGTCTCCAGCCTCCACATCAGTACTGCCAGAATCAAATGTGAAATGCTTGACATACGGTACGTGGCACCTAGTAGTGACTCAGTAAAAGGTAATTGCTGATGCTGAGGATGAAGGAGCTCATTATCACATTGCCTCTTCCCTCCTTCCCTGCCTCTGGGTAGCGGTGCAGTGCTTCCATGGTGTTCTAGCTTTTTCCTACTGTCCATCACCTGGACACCCAGAATCACCTGGTTACATCCCTTCCTGCACTGCACTGCCGAGGGACTGACTAGCTAATGTGATAAATTACTTGAAACTGGGATTATTGGAAGAACTATAACTTTCAACAGGTGTCTTCAGACTGTAACTCAGGGGCGCTGAGCTCAGGCTGTATGAGAGAATCATTCTGGAGCTTAGTAAACAATACCAGAGCAGGGCCTTAGCTGGGTGAGGGTGGGACCTGGACACTGGCATTTAAACAGTTCTCCTCAAGCTATTCTAACAGAAGCAAGGGATGAGAATCCTAACCTAAGAGATGAGCTGTTCGGAAGTTCCATGCACCATGCGGCACCTACCAAAGGGCTTACTTCTGGTGTTTCTCGAAGATTAGACCAAGAACACAAGATGAAGCCCTAAGGAGCCTCAATCTTCAACATGTTGGCAAGTGTTTTCACCATTCAGCCAGCTTGAAAGGCCAGACACATTAACTAACTCCCTCTAGAAAAATTGTATTTTTCTCTTTGTTTATGGCCACTTCCATCGTATCTTGTGAGGAAGAAACTAGAGCTCAAAGCTAATTAAGTTAATTAAGTTGCTCAGAGTCTCTGCTAAAAGAATCTGGAAATCAAAGCCAGGACCCTGAATCCCATGGTTTTTCTATCCCATCATGATGCCCTGAAAAAATGCATTCATCTTTTTGTGTTCATGTAACTGATTTTTTTTTTTTTTTCTATGTGGGGCTGACTTGGTTCCTCAAAGAAGCTTGCCTATAAATGTGTTCCTCTCCCCCAACAAACAACTGTGTCTTGATCAGGCATTATGGGTGTGCTCTAGACATAGCCCGAGAGGAATGTAGCTGTATCTAGTCATCGCTTTATAAATATTGATGGAGAACAGTACAAATGTTTTACAGGAAACTGTATCTGAAGGAGTGTCTTGGAATTCAGCAGTTTCTTTTCATGTTTTTCGGACCTCCTACCCCTGGCACTGAAATCCGAACAGCCAAGGGTGGGCCAAATCCCAGTGTTTGTTCATGATTTTGGCACCAGCAATTCTGTACCTGGTAAGCTTTGGGGTAGGGTGACCCCAGGGATTGCAATCGGCACACCCTGCCATTGTCCCTGAGCTATGACAAGTATTTCATAACAGTGGCTCTATAGAAGGAAGTACTGAGCTGTAAACCACTCTTTGAACTTTTATATTAAGGATGTGAGAAAAGAAAAAGGCCATTTTATAAAAGAGAAAACTGAGGCAAAGAAAACACTGCTTGACTTGCCTGAGGACACGTAGAAACACTGGACACACTGGAAGGGAACTTTGTGCCTTGGGTGGTTGTGCTATGCTGGGCCTGCTTCCTCACGCTTGTCTTTTCCTCTATTGCTCATTCAAAAGCTGGGGACAAAGAAGTATGGCCAAAGAAACTGACCACTGCATTGTGTATAACAAAACTAAAAACAATTTAAATGACAAACAATAGGGGAATGGTTAAAAATACGGCTTATTCATTCTATGAAATACAGACATATTAAAAATAACAGTAAAAACATTTTTAATAATTTGGGAAAATGCTTAAAATAGGAATCATTTTGTCTGGTTCTTCTGCATCTTTCTGCCCTCTAAGCCCTAAGCCCGGGCTGCTCAGTATGGTTCACTTACCAGTAAGTAGGCCACCTGTGAGCTTGTGAGAAATGCAGACTCACAGGCCCCACCCCAGCCTTGCTGAATCAGAATCTGTATTTTCACAACATCACTGGGTGACTCACACCACAGTCATGTTTGAAAAGTACTGATCTAAGTAAGAAGTTCTCGAAGACTCAGTTCTTAGACATATTCTCTACTCTAAATACAGCTGTGCTTTAGTTTATGATTCTGGCCCCTGGCAGTGTATTAAGCTTCAGATTCCACTGGTCTAGGCTATGGCCTTGGGGCCTGGCATCTGTGTGAGCACCTTGGTGCTTCTGAAATGCAGGCAAGGTTGAGATCCATTGTCTATATGATTTCCCCTGTGATACAATTTCAGGTAGAACATGTATGAGTCCAAAGAGCACATTCCTTGGAAAATTACATAGAGAAAAGACTGGCAGGAAATATTCCAAAATATTAACCACGATACAAATAGAAGTGCATTCTTTTTGGTGGGGTGCAGGTTTCTTTATGTATTTCTCTATATAGTGGTCACAAACATCAGACTAGAGATTCAGATGTGTAAGAAATGTAACTTTATTTTTATATTCTACTAATTAATTTTTATGATGGACCCCACTCTGTAATGAAAACTCCTCAGTTAATTCAGAGTGATCTGGTTTGCTCAGTCAGTCTGCCACTAGCCCATGGCATCACTGTGCAAACTGGAAAAAGCACCCCTCCAGGCCAGTGCAACACACACAGCACACGTGATATGATGATAAAGCACACACTAGGCTTTAGTCTCTACCTGCTCCCTGGGCTGGGTGCAAAGAGCAACCTGCAGCCCTACGTATGGTGGTCCTGGGTTGAACTAATTTAGGACCCCACCTCTTTATCCAAAATTTTATCCAAAGTAAATTCCAGGAAGCTTTCATGGTGTCACTGGATTAAAAGGGGGGCAGGGAAGGCATGGAGTCCCCAGAGCCTTCATCACTGACACTGTCCTTGCTAAAATGCCTGATTCCCGTCTGGCCTCCAAGGGAGTTCAGAGCTTCTCCAGGCCAGTTCTCTCTGAGGACTTCGAAGCCCTCTGGGAAGTATCCGGTTGCTCCACCAGCCTCATGGGAAACAGGGAACTCCATGAGACCACCTCAGCCCTAGCCGCCTGGATTTCCTGCAGCCATCCCCCATTGCATTTGAGGTTGATGCATAACCCTTGCTGCGCTCCTGGGCTCCAACTAGATGCCCCAAAGCCTCCTGGGGGTTCTGTCAGCTGGGCTCCCCAGGACTGGCTGGGGGCTGGGGTGGGAGTGGACAGGACACAGAGCCCCTTCTCAGAGCTGTTCTTTGAGTTTCTACCCCAGGATTTTTTTTGCTCCTCTGGGACAGGCAAACTGCCTCTTATATCACCTTGCATTCTCCCAAATCTAATGTTTATTCATGGACTTCCTGTCCTACTCTAGGATTTACAAATCAAAACTTTGACTTTACTCACCAGAGGCATTTCTTCTTCGCCCCACTTTCACCCTCACCTGGCCCAGGGAGAGCCTCCGACTGAATGGGGCAGGGGAGGAGTTCTAAGAAAACATGGGGAAAATGCTGATTAGCATCTTAAAATACTATCTTGCTACATGTGCTTTCAGTATTTTTAAAAATAAACCAACAACAACAAAATTCTGTAGTGCCACAGCCAGTTTGGCTCCATAGTTAGAACCTAGGCCTCCGGACTGAAAGGTCTTGGGTTTGATTCCAGTCAAGGGCCTGTAACTTGGTTGCAGGCTTGATCCAGGGCACCTCTGGGAGGCAACAATTGATGTGAGATACATCGATGTTTCTCTCTGTCTCTCCACCTCCCTTCCACTCTCTATTAAAAAAATTTTTTTTAAATCAATGGAAAAAATATCCTTGGGTAAAGATTAAAAAAAAAAAGCTGTAGAGAAAAATCTTGTAAGAACTTTTTTTTGAGAGATGGTTACACTTTTTGAATAATTGCTTTCCCTCTTATACTCTTTCTGATGGAAAGACAGCTACTAATTTATTGAACACTTTTTCTTCTGTATTTACTACTGAAAGTGCTTTGCGTCTCTTACCTCTTTTAATCCTCACTGTGATATTATCATCACCAGTTCGGAGAGGAGAAAACTGAGACATGAAGAGGTTAAGTGACTTGCTCAAGGCCTCACAGCCCGCGCCTGGTGAAGCGTGCTCAGGACTCAAGGCTGGCAGCCCTGGCAGAGCCCTGCTCTCCGCTCTTACCCACGTGCCTCGCTGCCATGCGCAAAGATGGAAAGATCTCATTGGCCCACTTGAAGTCCAGAAGCAACAGCCTGTCTTTCATTACAAATCTGTAGTGGATATTTATTTTTGTAAAGTCCTTGGTAACTGTGGATATGTTTTTGCAGGTGGTCTGATGTCTGTTATTGAAGGAAAGACAAGGTTCGCGCTGAAAACCTGACACTACTTTTGGCTCATTCCTCACAGGAAGCCGGGTTTGCTCACTGAGTTTTGTTGATCAAAATGAAACAAAGGCCATAAAATCCAACACAGTGTGAGAGGCACAGTGGTCACTCCTGCGTGCTTGCAGACGTTCATGGGGACATTTAGGAGCGACCCCTCGGGGGGGGGGGGACAGGAGAGCTGTGTGCTGCTGAATCTCATCTCACCTCGTGAAAAGCTGATTTCAAGCTCCCATAACCATGACATCACTGACCCAGCAGCCAGGGTGGTTCTAGTGCGAAAAACAATCCGGGGGAGATGCGGCACCCATGGGCGAGTGCGTGGATGCACACGAGTCTCGAAGCACACGAATCTCCCAGGGAGTGCTTATTAGATAGGAGGACAGTTGGTGGATGTCGTTGAGAAGCAGCTGGCACAGCACTGCCACGTTTGTCAGCTCTCAATACCGCTAGTTTCTGTCCCCCATCCTTCACTGGGATTTAGAACCGTGTGATGGTCTGGGTGTAGGACTTTCATTAAACAACTTTCCTTTCTGTATTAGTCTGCTCAGGCTTCAGACAAAACACCACGGACTGAGTGGCTTAAAGAACAGAAATTTATTGTCTCACAGTTCTGGAGGTTGAAAGTCCAAGACGAAGGTGCCACCAAGGTTGGTTTCTAGTGAGGCCTCTCTTCCTGGCTCGTGGAAGGCCACCTGTGTTCTGTGCCCTCACACGGCCACTTCTCTGCCCATGAGGGGAGAGAGAGAGAGATCTCTGGTGTCTCTCCCTCTTCCTGTAAGAAACCAGTTCTCTTGGATTAAAGCCCCACCCTTATGATCCCACTTAACCTTAAATTCCTCCTTAAGGGACCTATCTGCAAATGCAGTCACTTTGGGGGTTAGGGCTTCAACATATGGATTTGGGGAGGGACACAATTCAGTCTATAACATGTATTGGGCCCTGTGCTAGGTGCTAGGAATAATAATTTGTGAAGAAATTTCAGCCCCTGCCTTAAGGAGCTCCTCATCTAGGGATTGTGCCTTGAGCAAGCAAATACCACAAGTATTCTGGGTGAGTGGTGGTGTGCATTAAGGCCACTGGAGAGATCAGAGAGATGAGTTTCTGGGCAATCCAAAGCAGGAGCAGGGAATGAACTTTGGCAATTGAACCAAAACTTAAACATGGGATTTTCCTGGGCTCTCAAGGATTTGTCCATCTGTGACAAATCTTCCTCACTGCACTACACCCGTAGCTACAGGTTAGAGTAGAGAGGAAGCTTGGTGGAGAGGATGAGGCAAGGTCTTTGGAGTGGGAAAATTGGAGGTGGGGGTTGTGGCAAGAGGAGGCGGCCACCAGTCCTTCTCACATCACCAGCTGTGTGGAAAAAAGGAAACTTCAAAGAAGATACACCAAACACGGGAAGCTGTGTGCTCCATAAACCTGAAGGCTTTCCAGTGCTTCACCAGCTGCAACTGAACCTCCACACTGCAGCTCCAAAGTCCTTGAATTTGACACTTGAGATGGGCCACTGCCCTCCCAGTAAAATTTTTAGTAAAAGGGCAAAGAACAAGAGGCCTGGGAGAGCAGTTACCAGCTTTGAACCACTAGGGGGCGGACACGGTTTCCCTCGCGTTCTGGGCATATGGCCTTAGAGTGGAGCAGTCAGTGTGGTATTGGGAGTGGGGGTTAGAAGCTGTCATAGTTTTATTTTTGTTTTTTGGGGGGGAAGACAGGGCTTATGTCAAAGATCTACTTATTTAAATAGTAATATAGTGTGTGTTGACCTTAACCTCTGCAAACCTAGCAGGCCCCATAAACTAGCTGGTAAATAGTTCCGGGGTGTGATGTCCCAAACAAATAACTATCCACTTTAAGATAACTTACATGTGTGAGCATGTTGTACATCATGGGGGAAGGTACTCTATGCAGACACACAGACACACACACACTAACGAACATGCTTACTGACTGAAATTTATTAACACATTGTGCAAATATTGCTTCAGGTTGGAAAATATGTTGTGTCCAAGTCGTATCATTTTTTTTCAAAATACACCTGGAGAGAAAATACTGCCTATATTTCAGAGAGCTTTTAACTTTCACTGAATAGTGGTATATCAGTCTAGCCTGCCAAAGCTAGGGGGATGTGAGTTACCAAGCTGGTGACTGAGCAGAGAGAACACCAGGCCCCAGGCCCCTAGCCATCCCCTATCCTCTCCTGTCCCCCTGCATAAGTTTGTAGCTCATGGAGAAATTGGTTGGCATTCTTCATTCTCCCAGGGCCTGCCTTCCCCAAGGTTTTTCAGCCAGCGTAACCTGGCTCCTTCTCTCATATCTTTAGCAGAGACCTCTGAGGGCCTCCTTCTTTATATTTGGGATTATGGGATAAAATTATGAGAATCATGAGGCCAGGTTTCCCCGGAGTATCCTGGATGGGGGTTTGCCACCCTTACCTCATCTGTAGAAAGCAGGGGCAGGACCAAGGGCATGGGCCCTAAAATACCCATAGATAAGGGGAGGAATCTTTGTGCCCTGGGGGCCAGGTATCAGGCTTGATCCTTTCAGTGTCATTATCTCACTTAATCTTCACACCAATCTGCAAGTTTGCAATTATTATCTCCATTTTATAGGAACTGAAGAAGCTAACTTCTGTCTAATGGTCATGCAGGTCTGGAATTTGAACTTAGACATTCCGAGTTAAAATCTAGCATATTTCTCAGTCCTGGCTGCAATGCCACTGTCTGCTTTCTCAGAACCACCTGAAAGTTTCTTCCCTATTCTCTAGTTTCTCCATGTAATTGAAGATCGTATGTTGGTAATAACTAAGTGAATGGTGATGGTGGTGATGGTGATAATGATGATGATAGCAGCTAACTTTTATTGAAATCACATACTATAGGCCAAGCAATGTGCTACATGCTAACCCTTCATTATCTTCAATTCTCACAACTCTACACTGAAATTAGTATTATTATCACCATTTCAGAGATGAGGCACCTGAGGCACTGGAATATAGGAAGAAACTTTAAAAATTTAAACTACTAGCTAGCAAAAAGAAGACGGCCCTCTCTTTATGTGGCATGAAATAATGATGCTTAGGGGAAAAATCCACTATGATTATTTTCATTTATTCTGTTTCAATTGGAAGTTCCTGGGGTCTGGTTTTCATGACATAGGAAGTCAACCTGGACTGTTACTGTTTGTCAGGAGCCCCTTTCGTCATTTCTGTAACCAGTCAATGACGTTACTAGGCTCTGGGGATCTAGTTCATGAGTGTTTCTGGCTCAGTGAAGGCCTTCAAGAAGTCAAGGCTAAAGAAATGAATGCTATTTTGTTTTCACCTACTAGCATCAGGCTTTAAAACAGTGAACTGGGGAGTGATCAGGAGAAAGTGAAAGTATGATTAACAATGGACTTGAGTTAATAGATCTTGATACATTGAACCTGAGCCACTTTGTCTGTTCTCTTACCTGCATCACTGGGAATGAAGTAGACGCATTCCTTCTTACCAGCACCTTGGAAAGAAATAGATATTAAACCGCATATCAGCAACTAGTCAATCCTTCCTGGAGTTTTATTTTTAAACCCCAGAGTTTGAGCATTTCCCTAACAATATTTTAAAGGGTGGGTTTAACAACAGGGGTCAGGTTAGTCTTACCCTAATGTCTAGGATATGAGCTGAGCATTAAGGATGATTCATTAAGGAGCTAGACATTGGACAGGATGGAGCTGCAAGGCCACTGTCCCAAGGCAACAGCCCGAGAACTCACTTCTCAATTCCCTAGGTGGCAGCAGCCAACAAGGGTGCACAAGCCCCAGGGTGTGGCATCTCAGAGGGGGTGCCTTCCAGAGATGCAGGGTGAGTCCGGATTTGCTGTTGGGACGGAGATTCAGAGGTGGGCGGGGAAGAGCGTGGGAATGGGAGGTGATGTAGCACGGGAGTTAGAATCAGGAAACCTGCCTGAAGTCCGGCTCTGCCACTGAGCCGCCATGGGACCTGGGGCAACTCCTCGTCAGCAATACCACGCCCACCCTCATTTTCCTCACCCTCACCCTCATCCAACAAGTGGGGTCGGACAAGTTCATCTCTAAGTACCTTCAGCTATTTTATGACTCACAATTTGATAATGCCCTTGGCAACTTCATCACATTCTTTACAGTGAAAGAGCTTGATTCCACGGTAGGGAGTGCAGAGGGAGGACTGCATGTGTATTCAAGAGGCTGCATTACGCCAGTGCCTTTTCAGTGTCTTATGTTCAGATAATCTGCTGGCCTTCACAAGCTAGGACACTGTTGTTGTCCTGCCATGAGTCAAGGTGACATTATGTGGTTGGTGACATAATGTGGCCCCCTATGGCTCCCTCGCAATTGGACCTCCTCGCAGTCCAGCAGCTGTGCCCATAAGGGAAGGGGCTTTTTGGCAGGGTTGTCCAGCCAACTGAGCTTGTGGCTCTGCCATGATTGTTATAACTTCTTTCTTCTGTTGTGTGTGCTGGGTACTGTGCTAAGCCCTTAGTGTATCACACATACATACAGCTCCTTTATTCTTC
This sequence comes from Miniopterus natalensis, assembly GCF_054644295.1. Lineage (NCBI taxonomy): Eukaryota > Metazoa > Chordata > Mammalia > Chiroptera > Miniopteridae > Miniopterus > Miniopterus natalensis. The sequence continues at coordinate 65,168,680 of NC_142086.1, forward strand.
CTTCAAGTAGCTTTTCATTACCCTCGTTGAAACAAACTAACCTCTTAAGCCAAGTTCACCTTAATAATAGCTACTATATACAGTGCTTATTATGTCCCAGGCACTAGGTGCTTGACACATGTTATTTTATTTAACCTTTAAAATAACTCTATGGATTAACATCAGTACTTAACACTATTTACAGAGGGAAACTAAGGCACAGAGAGGTTAAATAACTTGCCCAGTGTCACACAACTGATACACAACAGGACGAGGGTTTGAACCTAGGCAGTCTGGTTCTAGGATTACTGAAGACACCACACTTAAAAGAGGGCTAGTGATCTATGCCTATTGCTTCTATTTTTTTCCCCATTCGATTAAAAACAGGATAGTTTTTCTAACTTGATGACTTCCTACAGAGACATTCTGATTTAATTTTGCTCTCTTCCTAGGATTTATAATTTGGGAATGTAGTCACAATAACAAATCCCATCACTGCCCCACTGAGGTGATACAATGTGACTCTCCCCTGGAGTTTATTGTCATGTATTTATATATTTATTTGTGTGTGTGTGTGTGATTAGAAAGAAAATAATTGTTGGAAGATGGAGAAACACTGTTAGGAGAAAAGAGGCAGATGCCTTTGGTTGCAGAATTATCTGAAGGGGGAAGTTATAAGGATCCAAGAAAACGTATCCATGGCTTGGATAAATCCTTTACAGTGAGGCCCAGAGATGAGAAACAGTGAAGACATTGTGCCTGAGTGACAGAAATGCCAACAGTGGAGCCAAAGGTTGTTCTTGAAAGAACTTGGGTGGGGTCCAGAGTCACACTAGAGAAACTGCAGTGAGTTTTCCCTATGGAGGAGGATGAGGGCACTGACTATGCTTCTAACACCTGTAATCTTGGCTGTGAGGAAATCGGTCCACTTTATAGATAGATGTCTCTATTGTTCTTTGGAGAATTTCTCTGTGGAGGTAGGCTGAGATCACAAACCAGTATCTCCATTTGTAACATGGACACATGGGTTTTCGGATGATTAAGCTGCTGGTCTGAGCTCACCACTGCCCTGTATAACCAGGAAAATAGCTCAGCATTGCAGTTAGACTGCTTCTCCTCCCCATCCTGTCTCCTTCGTCTAAGAGCAGACATAGGTGTTTATGTGATGTGTGTCTGGGGCCATGGTGATCGTGGAATATGGCTTCTGCATATTTTGTTCAGTATTTATGCATCTCAAAGGTCCTCCAAATCCAATCTCAGAGCCAACTTGGCCACTCGCCATTAACTTCAGTTTCCCAGAGGGAGGACTTGCTGAGCAGCCAAAGGCTTTTACTCCTGAGGAATTTAAATCACAATCTTTCTCTGTTCCTCAGGAAAGAAACAAGCGTAGGCTAATCTCACGACTCTGAGAGTTTATTACTTCCACGATATGGCCAGGAGCATACCCTCCCAGTGATTCTTGGCAAGTCAACAAAGGTTTTCTCCAGCATCAAACTGCGTTTCAACTGTATTAAGACTTAGGGCTCATGCTATATGCTTCCTACATAGAGCCTCTCCCACCCAGAGCTGTTCCTGAGAGTGTTGGTAAAAAGACATATTAATCACAGACCTGAATGCAAGTGGTCTGACTCCAAGGCTAAATGTTCCACTTTGCATAGCGCTGCCAATCTCCAGCCTAGATTAAGCACACACATTAAAGTTTTCTTTATGTCCCTTACTTCTGTCACCATCTTCTACTCAGGAAACAATCACAAGTTCCTGACTGTCCCTGAAAGCTAACTTTCACAGTTGCCTTCAACTCCACCTTGGTCCATTTATCATACACACCACACCTGGGTGGAAGCCAAATAGTTAGGAGGGGTCTGTAACATTCTCCCTCATGATCTGTTTGAGACCCCAGACAAATCATTTCTCATTTTACTGTGAAAACGAGGACAGCACAGACGATTGTGAAGGTGCCTTCTAGCTCACATGTGTCAGATCGCTGCAAGTGTGGAGCTACACATGCCCTGGGATTTTTCTCTCTTCCCTGGATGGCTGCTGTCATCATCTCCCCGTTGGGCCCCATCAGTATCCCTGTCCAGTCTGCCCTAGGACTTCAGCTGAAGTGGCCTCACCTGCCCACCCCTTTGACAGTGTCAAGGTGAGCTCCAAGGTCTTCATCGTCCCAATCAAACCCTTCTCTTCCAGCTCATCTCCTTTAGATTCTGGACACCCCTCAAGTCTCTTTTTCTCTAACCCACTCATTCTCAGTGAAGGCAGTGCTACCCCTATAGGGCATTTGGGAAATTTTGGGAGTGATTTCTGTCTTCTAGTGTGGTTTGTGTCAAGTAATACACATTATTTTATTATAAATCACTTTATTTTAATTTCTCCTTTATATAACAATTGAACCAGTACATTGATCTTAAAAATATGAATGCAAGTAAGTTATATTATCCATAAATTCACTTTGGCATGGTCAAGAGGCTATATGAAATATTGATTATTAAAGGGGGCTTTGGCTCTGGTAGATCTGAAATCCACTACTCTAGTCTCCATTTCTCCCTCTACCCAACCATCCTATGCCCACATCAAACTTGTTTTCCAAGATGTACCATGAGCTTCCCACTCTGGAACTAAGCACACTGGGCCAACATTCTAGCTGTCTCTGATCACCTCCATGACGTTTTTCTACAACAACTGAAAGAATTTTGGTGGCTTTGTCCAACCCTACAGCGATTACACAAGCATTTTGCTCCCCCATGTTAGAAGGAAAAAAAATCACACCTGTCTTGCAGTATTATAAAAATTAAATAAGATGAGGTAGTAAAGTGCTAACAGAGGGGTCAGTGTATATGAACATTAATTAAATACTGGAACCTTTCTCCTAGCCTTACATTTTTTCCTCTTTAAAAATCACTTCCTTAGGATAAATTCCTAGAAATATGATTTCAAATGCATTATCTAGTTAAAACCTTCCAACTAGCCTTTGAAGGTATGTTTTACTAATACACAACTGAGGCTGTGAGAGGTCAAATAAGTCACCAGAGGTAACACAACTAGGACATCATGGGGTCAGGATTTCAACAAAATTAGATTCCAGCATCAAGCGTTTCCCACTACCCCAGTCTGCTTATTTTTGGTAGGAGTTGGTTACTGTGGTCAGTAAGTACTTGGAATCCAGAACCACATCTCCTTGATTCAAATCCCAGGGCTACCACTGACTACCGAACTACCTTCGACAAGTCACTTAGCATCTGTTGCGTGCGTTTCCTTACCTATAAGCCAGGGACGTAATACTATCACCCACCTTATAGGGTTGTGGTTGAGGGTTAAGTGAGTTAATCCATGCAAAACTCTCAGAACCGTTTCTGGCACATGTGGGGCACTTATAAGAGTATTTAATATTATTAAGAAATCTCTGCTTCTAAGAGGCTTTGTGGTAGAATGACCTTGCTCTTTGTGTACCTCATGATTCCTGTACTTGTCTCCTGGAGGACAGCAGGGAAGGAAAATAGCCTCTTCTCTGACATAGGCCCTGGACCAAGGCCCTCTGGAACTTCCCATAGATTTTCCCCAGAATGAAGAGATTAACCTGTGGAATTATAGACCTTTGGGGCTTGGAAGTGACCTTAGACAAGCCAGGCTCCCACAGGTCACTGGTGTCCGAGCTGGCTCCTGACTCCCAATCTAGCGCCCTGGCTTGAGCCATAGACCATAGACAAGTGCCTTTTTCCAGTCTTCTTGTTTCTCAGGAAATCATCACTTGTGCAATGCAAAATCTGTTTGAAATCAAGTGGGCAATTGTGATAATGTAGAGTTTTTAAAAAGTGGTGGAAAGAATCTGATGATTCCTTGTGTGGAAGCTATGCTTAGAGATTATTTTAGATGCTATTTGAAGTAGAAAAAATATTCTGTGCATTAAGGCTCAGAGCAAAAAAAAAACACCACAATTTAAACGCACTGTTTTATTTATTTATTTACCTTCAAGGTGATCAGAAGAAGCAAATAGAAACTGAAGCTTTAATCAAAAATTTTTTAAACAAAAAAAATTGCTCCAAGATTGAAACAGAATTGAAATGGACATCTCTGGTCACCAGGCAAGCTCTCAGGGAAGGGAAAACAATTGTTTCCCATCCCATCCTCTAATATAAATGTTATCGAGCTTTGGATTATTCACTTGAGATTTTTTTCTTAATGCCATTAAAAGGCAAGTCATAGAATTTCAACTTGTGCCCATTAATGCATGGGTATTGGGCATACAGCCATTTCATCAAAAATAAGGAAACGTGCAGTCTGCTTGTGAACAAAAGACTGGTTTTCTCAAATTGTGATGGGGGCAGGGCTTACAGGGCAGAGGTATAGCTGACTCCCAAGAAGCCCCTGGAAACACCTGCACACCTTCTAAAAGTAACAGGGCCCCAGTATGAATGAGAGGCCATTTGTGATCTGGAAAAGAGAGCCTTTCCACCGTTTCCCCCAAGGGAACAAAATTTAAATTGTAGATAGAGCTTAAAAATTAAGGGCAGTGGTTATCTCTTTGAGTCATATGCCTTGTCCTATTTCTTTAAGTTACATCCAGACTGGCCAACTGGGATGTGAGCAGCTCACCCCAAACTTATGCAGGACCCAGGCAACGGTACAAATGGAGGCCCCCATGCCTGGAGTCTCAATACTTACAAGTGATAAATTAAGCTAACAAACCATTAAACAAAGTATGTTCTGTCTTCTTACCTTGACAAATAGATCTTGTCTATTGCCTGGGGTAAGGGTGCTGCTGAGAGGGAGTGTGTTGCCTTTCAAGTCAGAGTTCAAAACATAAGCACTGGGACTGGCCTACAGCTAAATTAGCATGTTATGACTTTCCTGGGATAATTCTGATTTAAAATATGCTGTTCTGTTGTCTGACCAGATGACAAGTTAGAGGTGTTTGAAGGTCTAGTGGTTCTTACAGCGTTTGCATTTTTGTCAGAATAATTCTTTATTGTATGCAGCTCCCGTGAGCACTGCAGGAATTTTAGCATTCCTGACCCTTCCCCATTAAATACCATCAGAAGACCTCAGTCATTGACAAATAAAAATGTCCCAACTTGTTTTCAGATGCCCCCTGGGGGGGTGGTCCTGCCCCCCTGGTTCATAACTTCTGGTAGATGGTATCTTCCATATTTCCTATCAGCTTCAATGGTTAGCATTTATTGAACACTTCCTAGGTGTAGAATGCTCCCTGGGGCTCTGGGTTGAACAGAGGCTAAATCTGGAGATGTTGTATTATCAGTGGTATCACTAGGACAGCTGGGGAGAAGGTGTGAAACTTACTTCCTAAATGTATATTGCCTTACATCTAATTTGTCACAATGCCATGGAGCCCTATAAACCAAACTTTTAAGAGCATTTGTGTTTTTCTCTTCTTGTATTAGGTCTGTAAAGAAAATACCTGTGATTTTTCATCACAGCCATCGTGTTAATTTTTTTGGTAGGAAGAAATAGGCACTTACTCAACTCACTTCAAAAGGTAGGAGATTTGTTGTGAGAATACTCCTGGGAATAAGTAAGACTGGCCCGTCAGTCCCGCGGCCAGCCCCCCTGGGAAGCCAGGGAGAGGAGGGAGCCGGGTTTGTGAACTCGGAACCGTCTGGGGCCCACGCAGCTCTAGAGGCCGAGTCACCTGGATGTCCCCTTCGCAGCTGCTGTTGTCAATCCCAGCTGAGGAGCTCAGCAATGATAGGACTCAGCTCTTTGACTCTGTCATTTATCCCCCATTCCATCCCACCAACCACCTTTCTCTCTAATATAAGTCCTTTTGCTTCGGCTTCCTCAGGCTGTTTCTTGTTCTTTCTTTTCGTTTCCCTTCTCCCCTCTCCGCTCTTCCTCCTTCAGTGGCTCCTGCCTTCTAATACCTCCTGGTTCCTCTGTGGCTTTACTTACTCAGGCCTTCCAGCAACTCATGACCTTTGCTACCTCCTGGGCTTCGCTGCCACCTTCTTTCTGCACGTCTTCCTGCTTCTGCAGCCCTTCCATGCCTCAGGTTCAAACTCCTAAGAGAAATAATCAGATTGGTCCAGCTGGTCCCTCTCATTTGTTAGGGACAGGCCTCCCTGTGGCTGCTGCCTTGCTCTGTAAGTGTGGTGTGAACCTCAGGCTGGCAGACACCTCTCCAGTGTAACGGTGTGGAGTGGTCTAGAAAGGGCAGGTTCTTGCCTGGCCAGCCTGGCTCAGTGGTTGTGACTCGATCCATGAACCAGGAGGTCACCAGTTCAATTCCCAGTCAGGGCACATGCTTGGGTTGCAGGCTCAGTCCCCACGGGGGGCTTGCAGGAGGCAGCCAATCGATATTTCTATCCCTTTCCCTTCCTCTCTCTCTAAAAAAAATCAGTAAAAACATATTTTAAAAAAGAAAAAGAAAGGGAAGGTTCTTTGCAACTCGGTTGGAAGAAATCCTTATGGGAAAGTGTGGAATAATAGGAAATTCCTATTTATAGAACACTGAAACCCAGGTTTAGTATGTTGTTCTATTTTTTATGAGTTAAAAATGAGAAAATCCTCTCTTTCTCCTTCAAAGTCACTATGTATAATTAGATTACCGAACACCTTCAGCAGTTGATTTAAGTGTCTGACCTTCATCACCTGCACAGCGACTGCACCGCACAGACTAGCTAGATGCGGTTCCCAGGGGGTGACAGCTGTGACAGGGCTTTGTGTGTGCTCATGCAGTAAATGATTCTATTTTCCACTTAAAAACTGTGTGTAGAAATAATACACATGATTCAGTAATATGTTCAGAGTCCTTTAGAATCCCCCTCCACCCCCCCATGTACTCGATCTCTCCTATGCTTCACTTGGGCAGTTTAACCCACGCAGCACCTGTGCCTTCTGGAGTGGAAAAATCACATGGGTGCTGGGACCTCACAGGCTCCCCCTTCTCTAAAAAGTGCAGTTCAGTAGGAGGGTCTTCTGGACACTGTCTGGGGGTGCTTTTCTAGGAGGATTCCTATATGGTGGTTTCACTTCCTTCTGCCCCTGGGCTCGGGCCTGAACACGGCCTCCTGGGACGGTTTCCGGAGGGTCACAGTCATCCCACACCTGCAGCACAGTGGCCTGGGCTGACCCAGGAGGGAAGCAAACCATAAGCACAGAAGGACACCCACTCTCCTGACAGATGCTCCTCTGAAAAAAACAGACAAGGCGAGAAAGAGTCACTGCCAAAGGGTTTTTAGCACCAGTTCTGTTGCAAAACCCAGCCTGGTGTTTGTGATTGATAACCCTCCTGGTGTGAGGGACTCAGACTTCATGCCCAGAGGGGAAACTGGTTCCTTCGCCTGAGACATTGCTGTGCAGGGTGATGTGGGGAAGGGAAGGGAAGGGAACAGAAGAGCAGAGCTTACGGAGGCCACAGCTGTGAGCCATGTTGTTTTAGCTGCTGCAGTTTCCCATGTCCTCTTCTTACTCATGATTTTCACGTATTCACCCATAAATACTTTGACACTGCTCCCCGTGAGAGGGAGGGACTATTTGCCTTCTCCTTGAGGCCAGGCTGGCCTGTGATTTCACTGTACAGTTGAATATGGCAAGCGTGATGTGTGCCAGTTCCAGGGCAACTTCTACTGTGGTTTCTTGGAGCCCTTGTCTGTCCTGTAAGAAATATACTAATCTGCTGGAAACACCGCCTGGAGAGGCCCTGAGACTACATGGAAGTGGAGAGGGGACCCGCTGTGCAAGACTTCCACTTGTCTTGGACCCCCCAATCTAGTCCGGCTACTGACTAAATACCACTGAGCGGCCCCAGTTGACACCGTGTGGAGCAGAAGGCTTGTCTAGCCAAGCCCTTCCCAAATTCTTGACCTACAAAAGCATGAGATATATTAAAACGGTTGCTGTTTTAAGCCACTACATTTTGAGGTATTTTTTTAATGTAAAAATAGATAGCCAAAATATTCACAGTAGCAGGAAAGGAAGCTCGGGTGGATGTGGACCTGAGGGAAGATGGTAAAAAAGCCAGACACTAGTGGATGAGCCATAAAAGGAGGGTGTTTATCATGATGTAGGGTCAAATGCCTAAAAGTTCAATGAACTGTGTATCTACTGTGGTTTTGAAAACTCAAGATCCATTTAGGCAGTGGCAGTGTCAAGGATGATCTCCTCTTCTACTTAGGGACAAACTAATACACAAAGCTAAAACTTGAAATTTTAATGACAAAAAAGGTTTTTAAATTTTTTAAATAAAAAGTGTTTAGCATTCTTGCCAAAGATTTAAAGTCATTCTGGAAACTGTTTTGTGTGAGCATGGACCTTGTTTTCTTCTTTTCCTAAGGCCATGTAGAATACAAACTTGACTAGAAATAAATTTTTAATATTCCAATAGGTTGACAGCACCAAAAGTGGTATCCTAGCAACAGGAAGTGAGACAATGGGGTAGTAGATGCAAACTATAGACTTTCCACCTGAGATTTTCTGAAGGCAGTGGATCAGGTGACTAGCTCATAGACATGGCTGATCAAGCATTCAATTAATTTTTGAATAAAAGGTCCAGTGGAGAAAAAAGTTTTACTTAATTTGGCTCTGTTTTATGGCTTTATACTCAGTGAAGATTAAAGAATTTTTTGATGAGCTATTGTGAAAGCTGGCCATTTAAATTTTCTATAAGATTTTAGGGAATAAACCTGAATTTAATTCTTCTGCACATTCTTAGCTCTAGAGACTCTGTCTAAAGAACCACATCATTAAGCAAAATATAGTAAGCTTTGCCAAACAATAAATCAAATAGTAATCTTTGTGGAGTAGTCAGGGACCTAGGCTATATAGACTTTCAAGTTGTTTTAAAACACAAATCAAGCATTTACTTGATTTATTTAACTCAACTATATATATTCTTAGAAATGGTAAGTATGGTTATAATCCTCTGGAATCTGTGGGGTAGTTTAATAACTATTACCACCCTCTAGCTTTTGAGTTTTTGCCAACCCAACCAGGGTTACTTTTACAAAAGTTTTATTGAGACATAATTCATATACCATAAGATTCTCCTTTTTAAAGCATACAATTCAGTGGTATTTAGTATATGCAGAGTTGTGCAATGTTCAACACTATCTAATTTCAGAACATTTTAACCCCCATACAAAGAAACTCCATGCACATTAGCAGCCATTCCTCATTCTCCCTCCAGCCAGCCCCTTGCAACCCTAATCTTTCATCTTTATGGATTTGCCTATTCTGGACATTTCATATGAATTATGAATAGAATTATACAATATGTGGCCTTTTTGTTCGGCTTCTTTCGTTTAGTGTAATGTTTTTAAGATTCATCCACGTAGCGTGTATTAATATTTCATTTCTTTTTATTGCTGAATAACATTTTATTGTAAGGCTAGACCACATTTTGTTTTTCCATTCATCAGTTGATGGACACTTGGGTTGTTTCCATCTTTTGCTATTGTGAATAGTGCTTCTGAACTTTGGTGGACAAGTTTTTGTTTGAACACCTGTTTTCAGTTATATTGGGTACATACCCAGGTATGGAATTTCTAGGTCATATGGTAATTCTATGTTTAACATTTGAGGAGCTGCCAAACTATTTTCCAAAACAGCTGTACCATTTTACATTCCCAGAGCAATGTATGAAGGTTCCAATGATTTCTCTACATTCTCATAAACACCTATTATTACCTGTCTTTTTTAGTATCTCCATCCTAGTGGATGTGAAGTGGTGTCTTATTGCAGTTTTGATTTGCATGTACGTAATGACTAATGATGATGGAATCATTTTACATACTTACTGGCATTTGTAGCTCTTTTTTGGAAATATGTCCATTCATATCTTTTGCCCATTTCTCAATTGAATTATTTTTATTATTATTGAGTTTTGTAAAAGTTCTTTATATATTCTGGAAACAAATGTCTTATCAGGTGTATGATTTGTAAATATTTTCTCTCATTCTATAGGTTAACTCAAAAAATAGACTGTTTTTTAGAGGTTTTAAGTTCACAGCAAAATTGAGCAGGAAGTACAGAGTTTTCATATGCTCTCTGCCCTATGCATGCACAGCCTCCTCCACTGTCAACATCCCCTTGTACCAGAGTGGTACATTTCTTACAACTGATGAACCTGCATTGACACGGCATTGCTACTCGAAGTCACTGTTGGTTTTGTACATTGTATAGGCTTTGGTAAATGTTTGTCATGTATCCACCATTACAATATCATACAGAATAGTTTCACTGGTCACCACTGATCTTTTCACTATCTCTATAGTTTGCCTTTTCCAGAATGTCATATAGCTGGAATCATACAGTATGTAGACTTTTCATATTGGCTTCTTTCATTTAATTATATGCATCTAAGTTTCCTCTGTCTTTTCATGGCTTGATAGCTCATTTCTTCTTTGTGCTGAAATATATTCGGTTGTCTGGATATAGCACAGTTACTTATTCTTTCACCTACTGCAGGTCATCTTGGCTGCTTCCAAGTTTTGGTGATTATGTTTAAGGCTCTATGAACAACCACGTGCAGGTTTTTGTATGGACATAAGTTTTTAGCTACTTTGGTTAAATACCAAAGAGCGTGATTACTGGGTTATTTGGTAAGGGTCTGTTTAGTTTTTTAAGCAACTTTCAAATTGTCTTCCAAAATGGCTGTACCACTGTGATTTCCACCAACAATGCATGAAAGTTCCTGTTGCTCCGCATCCTTGCTCGCATTTGGAATTATTACTGTTATTGAATTTTTGCCTAGGTTGACTTTTCACTCTCTTGATGTCCTTTAAAGCACAAAATTTTTAATTTTGCCGAAATCTAATTACCTATTTTTTGTTGTTGCTTATGCTCTTGGTGTCATACATAAGAAACTATTTTCTTACCTAAGGTCATGAATATTTACTCTTATGTTTTCCTCTAAGAATTTTATTGTTTTAGCTCTTACATTTAGGACTACAACCCATTTTGAGTTTTTTTGTGTGTTTGTATGAGATAAGGATCTGAGTTTGTTTTGCACGTATATATCCAGTTGTCCCAGCACAATTTGTTGTTGAAAAGAGTATTCATTCCTTATTGAATGGTCTTTGCATCCTTATTGAAAATCAATTGATTATCAATGCAAGGGTTTATTTCTGGACTCTAAATTCTATCTTTACGCCCAGACAAAACTATCTGATTATTTTTGTCTTAAGTTTTGAAACCATGAAGTGTGAGTACTCCAATTTCATTCTTTTTAAAGATTGTTTTGAATATATTAGGACCTTGATATTTCCTATAAATTTTAGAATAAGAATGTCACTTTCTACACAAATATGTACTGGTATTTTGAATAGGACTACACCAAATCTATAAGTCAATTTAGGAAAAATTGACATCATAAAAATGTGCTCCCTGATCCATGAAGATGGTATCTCTCTCCATTTATTTAGATCTCCAGAATTTTTGGTAGTTTTCAATGTTCAGGTTGTGGACATATTTTGTTAAATTTATTTCTAAGTATTTTATTTTGTTTTTTGCATAGTATTAGCAAAATAATAGACACATAGATCAGTGGAACAGAATAGAGAGCCCAGACATAGACCCACACAAGAATAATCAACTGATCTTTGACAAAAGAACAAATTCAGCAAAGCACAACTAAACATCTACATGCAAACGATGAACTTAAACATAGACCTTACACTTTTCACAAGCATTAACTCAGAATTGATCATAGACCTAAATTTAAAATGCAAAAGTATAAAACTCCTTGAAAAAGTAGAAGAAAATTTACATAGCCTTGGGTTTGATTATGGGTTTTTAAATATAACACCAATAGACATGAAATAAAAAACATTATAAACTAAACTTTCTTAAAATAAAAACTTCTGCTCTGCAAAAATACTCTTATGAGAATGGAAAGACAAGCCACAGACGGGGGGAAAACACTTGCAATACGCATATCTGATGAAAGACTTGCATCCAAAATACACAAAGGACTCAAGCTCAACAATAAAAAGAAGCAAATCAGAGATGTGTTTATCATAAAACCAATGCAGCTAAATTGTAAAATTTTCCAAAGTAAATATTTTAATTGTACCTCTTTCTGCTTTGACTTCCCCTTGATCACATATCCCTGGTGTCCAGCAGTATTGAGTGACCATCAGCATTTGTCTCGGGGCAGGGTGATTGAGTATACATTTGACTTAGCTTTTGTGGGATGTATCTGCATGCTCTGCAATGACTTCCATGTATGGTTGAGATATTTATAGCCATTCTGGTGTAGGAATGGCTCTGGAAGTACCCCTATAGGACTTTGGCCCAACTTACCTGATATCTTGACATGAAGATGCAATATCAGAGACCATACTGTGCACAAATGCTTCCAATTAGCACCCAGAACTAGGGGTGGATAGTGGAGAAAAAACATGGTTTGAAATGTATGCTAACCGAGAAGCTAGTTTGTGAAAAGTCTTCCAAGTATCAGGTGTACAAAATTGTAAGTGAAGGAATCTACTTTCATTAACACTTAGTTAAACCAGAGGTTCTTTCCTATCAAAAATATACTTGAGCCCAGGCTGGTGTGGCTCATTTGGTTGGAGTGTTGTCCCGTACACCAAAGGTCACAGGTCGATCAATGTTCTCTCTCCCTCTCCCTGCTTTTGCCTCTCAAATCAATTAAATATATATGTATGATAATACAGTGTGTATAATTATAAATGCACCATATATTTTTTCCTTCTTTTGATGGAAATCACTTGAAATTGAATTTATTAAAACTCTTGGGTTGGTAGCCTATGCTTGTGGAATTTTTAGAATTTGTAATTTAAAAAAAATTCTCTTCATTTAGCACTTTCTTTGTGCCAAGTGTATCTCTGGTCCCTGGGGATATACAAGTAAACACAGCAAATTCTCATGGAGCTTTGCATAGGAAATTGTCAGATCACCACCATTAAAACAAGAGGACCTCCAGCCGATTTCTCTGTGGACTTATGGGCAAAAACTGTAGGTAGTTACCACTTCATGATACACTTTGATTGACTGAAAAAAAAAAGAAAAAAAAGAACTACAAGTAGCCTAGTGATGGGGAATTGGATAACAGATAAAAACAAAAGAGAACCATGTAAACCTCTATTAACAAAACAGAACAAAATAAACCAACAAGAGCAAGACTGCAAAAAGAGTAGAGATAAACTTGCTGTGATTATTTGAAGTTGGATCTTGGAATGGTTGTATCTAGTTCTTGGAATTGTATTTGGTTCTCTAATGAAGCCCATATATTAATGGCCAGAAAGTGCATAAACTGGGAAATGCTGCTTTTCTGCACACAGGAGGATATTCAGTGGGGGTGAATCAGGAAGTAGAATAAAATTCAGGCACTGTTATGCTGGGGAAACATTTTGAAGGGAAGAATTAGCCTAGAATTTGTCTTTCAGCTCAAAAGGCACAAGTTTATAAAACTCTCCCTACCACCACGTATAGCAGCACAGAACACAGAGTAAACACTCAGAAAGACAGGGCAGAGAGCTGCTGTGCCATTTAAATAGAGATAAGACATCTTTCTCTTCTGTAATAAGTAACTTTGGCTGGCATTTTGCAGAATGTGTTGAAGAAGAATAAATCTTCTTAAATTCTAACATGCAATGAGGACTTAAAGCTTGAACTTTAAAAATTATTGCTGTCAAGAGATTTGTGAATTCTCTAAAACAGTATTAAAATCTCTTCTATAAGGAAGTGGCCATTTCAAATGAAGATGGTGAGGGTGGTGGACGTCTTTAGAAAGGGAGAGACACTGGAATAACAAGAAATGAAAACAAAAAAACATTCCTTAGGGTTTCTGCAATTCCTAGTTAAGAAAGATCAAGGGGTTGGAAGTTATTACCAGGAATAAGCTATGTATTATTTGTTTTATCTATCCACACACATACTCTCAGATAGATATGGATATGAATATAGACATTGATATAGATACATTCAGGCATTAAGTTATCTGAACAATAAGTATATTTAGTTTTCATTCCATTAAGTGAGTTTAGTTAATTTTATTTAGCATCTCTGTTGTTGTTACAAAGTTCCAGGTTGAGTACACCTACTGGTGAACTGAAGAGACCTTGAAATCAGACCCTCAATGTCATTCTTCCTTTATTTTACTCCATCTCTATTCCTTTCAGTTCAGGTTGGCACTGTTACAGTTGATATAAAATTTCCAAAAATGTGTCTGCCTCTCATACAATTCATGGGGATCCAAGCCATCAGACAAGAGGGTCTTTCACAGATCTTTCCTGGATACCCACATCTCTATTCCCAGCCTGTGCTGAGATGGCTGATTGAATCCATGAGTCACATGCCTAATCTTTTTAGCAAATAGCTATCCAGCCAGACTGTTGGCTCTCTTTCCGGAGTGGGCTATCTGAATAGGCTGAGCATCTTCCAAATCAACAAGTGCTGGTTTGGTTTTACTCAGCAGTTCCTTCTTCAATTTATTTCTGTCTTGCATTTTACTATAAGCAACAAGGGGAAACCAGGCTGCATCTTTGATACATTGGTTAGAAATTTCTTCAGCTAAATATCTACGTTCATTGCTTACAAATTCTACTTTCTATCCAACAGAATACAATTCAGGCAATCCTCTGACACTATGTAACAAGGATCTCCTTTCCTCCAGTTCCAATAACACGTTCCTCATTTCTTTCTGAGACCTCTGTTGTGGGCTGAATGTTTGTATCTCCCTCAAATTCATATGTTGAAGCCTTAACCCCCAATGCCATAGTATTTGGAGGTGGAATCTTGGGAAGTGACTAGGTTTACATGAGGTCATGAGGAGGGGGGGCCTGCGTAATGGGATCAGTGTCTTTTTAAGAAGAGGAAGAGAGATTAGAATTCTCTTTCCACTATGTGAGGACACAGAGAGAAGGTAGCCACCGACAAGCCAGGAGGATTCTCACCAGGAACTGAAAATGCTAGTGCCTTAATCTTGCTGGTATTCCCCAGGCTCCAGAACTGTGAGAGATAAATGTCTTTTGTTTAGGTCAGCCCATCTGTGATAGCAGCCTGAGCTGACTAAGACAACCTCACGAAAAGCATCTTCCTAACAACATTCTGCTCATGAAAATACACGTCTTCTCTGAAACAATAAAAGCTTTCTCTATTGCTCTTTTCTCTCTGAGTCCTCACCAGAATTTCCTTGAACATCCATATTTCTCCCAATAGTCTCTCCAAGGCAATCTACGCTTTTCCTATTGTGCACCCCAAAACTCTTCCAGCCTTTAACTATTACCCAATTCCAAAGCCATTTTTACATTTTTAGATATTTGTTATAGTAGGGCCCCACTTCCAGGTAACAAAATCTGTATTAGTTTCCTAAAGCTGCCATACAAAGTACCCCAAATCGGGAGACTTAAACAACAAAACTTTATTATCTCATACTTAGTGAGGCCAGAGTCTGAAATCAAAGTGTTGCTAGGATTGGTTCTTCGGAGGGCTCTGAGAGAAGAATGTTTCAGGCTTCTTTCCTTGGCTTGCAGGTAGATGGCTGTCTTCCTGTGTCTTTTCACATAGTTTTCTCTTTGTGCACATGCCTGTGGTCAAGTTTGCCCTTCTGATAAAGACATCAGTCATATTGGATTAGACACTCCCCCCACTCCAGTATGACCTCATCCTAACTTAACTAATCACATCTGCAATGACCCTATTTTGAAATAAGGTCACATTCTGAGGTGCTGAGGGATAGGGCTTCAATATGTGAATTTTGAGGACACATGATTTAACCCATAATAATTCCTTCACCTTGGTACCAGCTGATTGAACCAGGTTTGGGCACTTGATCTATAGATTACTTGATCTATAGGTTAATGATTTACAGTTGGCCATTGACCTTTGATATTGCCTAGAATGGAAAGTTCATTCTTGGGTATTTGACTTGAGAAATCTAGAGACCATCAGAAAGTTAGTAGGAAGAGCTGAAGCTGAGAGAAACAGAGAGAATCCCTGAAGTAGACAGGGTCCCTGAGCAAGCCAGTTTATGGGAACAACAGCTCTGAGTTTTGAAGAAGCTGAGATATGTCAATAGGCCACACAAGGAGAAGAGCAGACAGAGAGCAGTGTTGTTCTATGAAGGTAGAGCAGTAGAGGAAAACTGAGTGAGGTCTTTCTGCAGGGGTCTCCAAGGGTGACTAGATTGTGGTTCCAGGCTACATAAGGCTAGGGCCTGCCATGGCCTCTGCTCTTGGAGTCCTAAGTGATCTCTGTTTCTGTCTGCCTTCACACACACACACACACACACACACACACACACACTTCCCTGAGCCAGTCCAAGTCCAATTCAAAGGCCTAATTAAACCAGTACCTAGTTAAAGCATGGCACAAAGTTGGTCCACCCCCTCCATTAGCTGATAATTGGATCAAGATGCTGTGACACAAAGACACCAGGCTAATTAAGCAATGGCCCTTCCAATATTATTGGTGCTTAAACATCTTTCACTCCTATATGGGTTTTAATGAGTTAAGACACCGTTGGAATATAGCTTTTTTTACTAACAGGTCCTTCAGACTGTAAAACCTTGGTATAAGTATTAGGTACCACCACACTTAAACAATCCTCATTTTTCTGTTTATGAACTGAGAAGAGGAGGTCATCATAGAGCAGTAGCTTTCCTTCTCTTCAGTCTGCAATTGCAAAGGTGGGAGAGGGAACTAATGAAAGAAAAGAGATGTCTGAGTGTTGCTAAGCAACTGTTGTTGGCAAGAAATATAAAAGCAAGACTCAAAGAGCTTCTAATTGGGCAAATATCTTAGAGAATATCTATAATTCCTGAGAGGCTTGTTTTTAGACCATTCCTTTTTTTTAAATTGAGCCCTTAATCACTTATTTTGAAGATGGTTGTTAAATTACATAACATTTTATCACTTAAAGCTAATTTTGGAGTGTCACTGATTGAGTTCCAGGTATTTGCAGAAGAGACCTTAAAATTTTTTTATTTAAATAAGCCTCAGAGTGTACATAGCTTACACATGAGCACTGTGACTCTCCATAGCCAAGTAAAGTATCTTCCTGGAGCTATAATAGCACTGGAAATGGAAGGATAGCACCTAACTTACTACTTCTGTAATTATGGTATTTCATAGGGTGACCAATTCATCCTGATTTGCTCAGAACTTTCCCAATGTTGGTACTAAAAGTCCTGTATCTCAGGAAGCCCTGGTCACACCTGGATGGTTGGTCAGCCTATCTCTGATTTTATTGTTATACCTGAAATTATTGGATTGTATTTAGGATGGACCCTGGACCTAGTGTGGTCTTAGAAACACAGCTGAACTTCGTATCTGGGTGTTCCCTGGGCAGCTGGCTGTTTTGTACTTGATGGGGCTCTAAATCAGCCTGGTGGAGTCCCAAGGCAGGGTAATTGGGTAGAACCCATTGGAACTGCTTGGTAGCGAGAGTGAAACCAACCTATTTCTCCTCTATTCCAGTTTCCTTAATTGTGTTGTTGACCCATATTCTATGTCTGAAATTTCAACTTCTTTTATGCCTCCAGATAGCTCATATATGTAATAGGCTGCCCTCAGTAATATCCATCATTATGCAGTGTGGAAGAGAAAGCACTGGGAGGTTCTCATATGTGTCCCAGGGAAGGGGCACTGTTCCTTCTGTGGGAGTAGTTTTATAGACAGAAGAGTGAAACTCAGAAGATAGGCTGTTGGTAGACCAGAGAGGGAAATGTTGACTCCTCCTGAGCTTTCCTCTTCTGGGTCTGGACTTCAAGGCATCTCCATATGTATGAAGACATGCCCCCTGGGTGGTAAAAAATGTCCTCTTGCCTGGCCAGGCTGGAGTCCAGCTGAGAGAACCATGTAGGGAACTCCACACTGAAGATGAGAAATCTCTTGTAAACCAGATTATTTGGTTGCAAGCTTCTCTCTGTTTATTTACTTTTTTTCATTCCAAGGCCTTGAGCACAGTCTTGCTGAAATGCTACAGGCATGTTTGAAAGGGGACACACTTGAGTAAGAGCAATAAATGGGGAACAGTGCCCCACAGAGGCTACCCAGTGGCAGCAGCAGTAATTGGGGAAGTACACTTTACTGTGGTCTGAAGGTAATTGTTAGAAATGCAGACACACAGGCACCCTGCCCTCTCCCAGACCTCCATTCCTCTAAGAGTGAGGCCCAAATATCTGCACTTTGAAGTACTCGCTACAGTTAGAAATACTGCCTAAGGGGAGGTAGATCGTTCCCTCCTTCGGGGCTACCTCGAAAGCTCGGGTGTTGGTGTGGTTATGAAAGATGGCAGTTTTTCTCCAGGCCAGAGGTAATGTTTATTTCCCGAGAGTGTGTCTTACATGGTGTGACCCAGTAGAGACACATCTGGCTGGCTGGTCCTAACTTCACCCTTTGCTCCAGCCTCATCTTCAGCCTTGTTGCCCACTTACACTCAAACCTGAGACTCTGGTGGGTTTATTTTTGTCACAGAGGACATGGAGCAAGCCCCTTCAAGGGGGCTATTTTAAAGTCATCCCTCTTGCCTGTTTCGCTAGTAGCCAACTGCAGGAATGGACTGTTCAAGTGCATCAAAAGGGACATGTGGTGACACTCAGCAGGAAAGCAGGTTTTTCTACATAAGCAGCCCCATTGTTTCCCTGCTCTGTGGTGTGTTTACAGCGTGGGAGGCTGACTAGCCCAGTTGACTCAGAAACAGAAAGACAAATCTGGGGAGTCAGCTCAGTCCCTGACTCACTGCCTGGGCTACAGTGAAGTCATCAGTCCCTCTACAACCCCACCTCCCCCAAAGAGGAGGAAACAAAATGAACCAACTCTGTAAGCCGAGGATGATAGATCACAGATTTTGGTTATTCAAAGGCAGTTTGCAAGTTCCAAAGCAGGGTGTGTCTGCTGTTTGGGGGTAGAGGCGAGGAAGGGGACTGGGCATAGCTGTTGAACTGTGTGTGATATTATGGGGAAAATACTACCTCACAGTCAGACCAGGTTTTCAATCTTGACTTTGATACT
Organism: Miniopterus natalensis; assembly: GCF_054644295.1. NCBI lineage: Eukaryota > Metazoa > Chordata > Mammalia > Chiroptera > Miniopteridae > Miniopterus > Miniopterus natalensis. Next base: position 65,187,592 of record NC_142086.1, read on the forward strand.
AGCTTGACTGTGTGATCCTGTGCAAGTTACCGATCTCAGGCAAGTCACCTGACCTTGGACAAATCACCTGTTCTTGGACAAGTCACCTGACCTCACCAACACTCACCTTCCTTAATGTAAAATGGGATGTGGGGGAATCATTTTTCCTACAATGACTGTTTTGACATCTTTTCTTGGGAATCCTAACCAAATTCTTTAAAAAACAGTTTTTTGGTGTCTCTGATTTGCAGAAGGCCAGAATATCTGTGTATTCTGCCTCAGTACTGGGAAGATGGTTTTCTGTCTCTATATGGATCCTGTGGTAATTGAGGCTCTTCTTCAAAGAGATAACTGCTCAGAGAAGAGGAGTGGAGGTGTGAGGTATGATGTAAAAAGGCATCCTGGGAGAAAGCCAATAACCATAAACACTCAACTATAAACTGAACCCACAGTCAAGCTCACTTCGGATCTCCAGTCCTTGTTTCTGGCCAAACATCTGAGAAGGGAGTGGTATCTGCTTTCTGGTCTCTCTTTGGTCTACCCCAAACCCAACGTGACTGATTTAAAAGATACTCTTAATGGTGATGAGAAGATCTCTGAGATCAGTAATGCTTTTTTCCTCATTAAAAGCCCTTTGACCAGGTCCTTCCAAAATATGGGACAGAGCAAAGAGGCTCTGTTGATTCACTTGAGCCCCACATTTCCAGGATGGGGCCTCTGAGTTCCTCTTTTCTTCCCATTGTCTTGTCTTTCTCTTCCCTTGTAAGTTCTGCCTGAACACAGCTACTCTGCCTTTGGGTTGGGGGACTTACCTTCAGTCATTGCCAAGACCCAGCCTCATGGGAAATGGCCAAGAACCTGTCACTTGTTACATTCCTAGTTTCTTCTGTTTAAGACCCAAGTGACAGTCAGATGACCTCTTCCAAGGGACTTACACCTAAGATACTGATTATCTCTAAAGACTAGGGTGGTGAGCTGGGGCCAGTCATGGAGGTGTTTTCTTTCTTAGGAGCTTGGGATAGAGACGAAATAGTTTCAAACAGGAAGGTGAAAGGTCAGATTTGTGTTTTAGAAAATCACAGTGATGAAAACATTGCAGAGCAAGGAAGTGGTCATGGGGAGACATAATGGTGGCTTGAGAGTGGGAATGGAGAGAAGTGTACAGGTTCTGGGATTTGGGAGGTAGCATTAACTAGTCTTGGTGATTTATTGAACATGAGGGGTTGGGAGCATGAAAGACAGACAAATCTTGATTTTTGGTTTGGACAAATGGTTGATAGTAAAACCATTTACTAAAAGTGGGAACCCAGGTGGAGGAACCGTTTTGGTGTTTTGGGGGTTTTTGGTGTTTGTTTTTTTTGGAGGGGGGTATTGAAATGATGAATATAATTTTGAGTATATGATTCTGATGTATCTATGGGATATTCAAATGCAGATATTTATTAGACAGAAGCATACATTTGTCTAGAATTCAGGAAAGAGATCAGAGCTAGAGAAAACTATGGGGATAGTTGAAATTGTCCAGGAAGGGGATGCAAGTGACCACAACAGAGGTCTTAGGACTTACACCCCAGGGAACACATGTTAAAGGTATATCGAGGAGGGAGGCTGAGAAGGCGGGGTCAGAGAGGGAAGAAGAGAATCAGGAGAGTTTAAAGGAGGAGTGCCCAACACATCAAATGTGGCTAAAAAGATAAGAAAGATAAAAGTGAAGTGTCCATGGATCTAGTGAAAGGGGAGCTGACCTTGTTTCAGAGGTGTCGTGGGGCTGGTGTCGTGGGGCTGAAACCAGAATGCAGTGAGTTGAGGAAAGAGTGGGAAGGGAGAAAGTAAAGGGCTGATTGTTTCAAAAAGTTTAGCTACAAAGAGGAGAGCAATAGGGGAGGCTGGAAGGAGGCTGTGGAGTCACAGGAGATTTCTTTAGTCATCTATTTATTTTGTTTAATAGTATTTTGCACTTAAGATGAGAGATTGGTATAGTGGCATAAAAGTAAAGGGAAGAAAATAGCTCTCATATGCAAGCAACAGCTTTAATGAATTTCAAAAGCATCATGCAACACGAAAGAAGCCAGACACAGCAGACTTCCAACTGTTTGACCCCGTTTATATGAAATTCCAGAAGAGACAAAGTTACAGTGACAGAAAGCAAATCAGTGTTTGTCCTGGCCCAGGGGTTGGAGGTGGGGACCGACTGCAAATGGGAAGACCTATTTGGAGCAAGCTGAGGTCATGTTGGTTAATGGTGAGACAAGATTTCACTGGCTCTAAAGCATAGGAGGTAAAAGCTGGACGGTTAAGTGTATGGGATTAGGTGCCAGGCATACCTAAGGCTGATCCTGGCCTGACCAGTTATTAACTCCGTGACCTTGAGTAAGTTTTTTAACCTAATGATTTGATTTGTAAAAAGGGGACAAAGATGCCTCGGACCTAAGCCTATTGGAATTACTAAGTTCATGCGTATAAAGCAGTTAGACCAATGGAAGCAAATAAGAAGTTCTCAATAAATGGTAGCTATTATTTTCTCCCCAGTTTTATTAAGATATAATTGACATAAACCATTGTATTAGTTTTAGGTATACAACATGATGATTTGATATATGTATATATTGTGAAATGTTAACTATAAGTTTAGTTAGGATCCCTCACCTCACATAGTTATGTTTTGTTATTTTTTTGTGATGGGAACTTTTAAGATCTACTCTCTTAGTAACTTTTAAATATATAACACAGTATTGGCAGCTGTTATTATTACTGCTGAAACACAAGCAGTTGAAGGGAAATGCTCTCATATTTTTTGTCTCCTTTCTGTATGGTTGTTCTTTTCTGGAGATCTACTATTAGAGTATAATGGAGTGACAGCTGAATTTCACAGTAAATCCAAAGATAGGGCTTGTACCTCTCTTCATATGTTCCTAAAGCGCAATTCTTGTATTAACTTGTCCATGATACAATTCTTCTTTCTTTATGTCCCCTTAGCCTGCTATTTAAACTTCATTTCAGCTTTATCATGACACTTCATGGGCGGACTGTTTCCTGCAGATACATAACATTGGGCTCTATGTTAAACTTAGGAGCATGTAAGTGTCCTTGGGGAAAGCACTTGTTCTAGCATCTTTTTTTTTTAATCCTCACATGAAGATATTTTTTCTATTGCTTTTCAGAGAGAGTGGTAGAGACAGAGGGAGAGAGAGAGGCAGAGAGAGAGAGTGAGAGAGAGAGAGAAAGAGAGAGAGAGAGAGAGAGAGAAACATCGATGTGAGAGAGACACATCTATTGCTTGCCTCCTGCACGCACCCCAACCAGGGCCAGGGATCGAGCCCGCAACCGGGGTTCGTGCCCTTTGCCAGAATCGAACCTGGAACCCTTCAGTCTTCAGACTGATGCTCTAGCCACTGAGCCAAACTGGCTAGGGCTATTCTAGCATCTTCTTGAAATGTAAATATTTAAATAGCTGAATTGAAAGTGTACATCCTAAGTTTGTTAATGCCAGCATATGCCTACCAGCTAGGTACCTGACAATTGGAATAGGTGACCATAAAACAATCAGAAAACAAGTTTGATTGCAACTGGCGGAAATGTCTGATGGTAAATAAACTCAAGCAGCTCCCCAGACTCCAAGCTATAAAGTGAGAGATGAACAGGAAGCGGCTGTGATTTAAATAGGGGTCACCAGTGCGAAGCTGCTTTGGAAATTTGCAGGACCCGGAGTGGGATAAAATGAATAAGTTAATAAACATTAACCTTTTGTAGTGAATATGTAGGGCAGTACCAAGTTACTAAGGAGTTGTCCTAAACTTCGAGGAGAATAAAGATGTTGGACATAGACAAGGGCAAAACAGCAAAATTAAAGAGAAAATGTGAAACACAGGAAAAGGTGCAAGGAGAGAAAGAGAGGAGAGACCAGGCGAGACCTGGCATTTCAGACGCTACGTACAGGAACATTTCTCAGTAGGAAAGGATCAAGTTTGCCAAGTGGACCTCACTCTCCCCTGGGCACTTCGAAGGCCACATTCAAAGTGAAGGGCGAACACAAAGGGTCTCACACAGTCATTCAAGTGCCATGATGCCGTGCACTTGGCTTTGTGGCATGCGCCCCTGAGTGCACCATGTTTCTAAATATCAGAATCACACCCTGCAACTGGAGCGGCCATTGCCCTCTTCAGAGGACTGAACCAGATCCCTGCTTTCTCACTCTGTGGTCACCATTCAGTTCCATTTGTCGAGCAGCCAACCAGGCCCCGTAGAATGGAGACAACAGGTGAGCTGATAGCTACACCAGCCTCTCCGATCAAATTGGCCTCCAAGTGATTCGGAATGCAATCTGCACACAACTGGAAAATGCGGTTTGTGTTGTTCTGTTGCTCCTTTACAGAAACCCAAGGATGCACATTCACCTGAAAGCTTTGCATATTGCCCTGTCATTCATTTCTGTCTGTGTCCAGTGAATGGCCCCACATGGACACCACGGCAGCCCCAGTTCCCTGTGACAGAGCACCGGGATGGGGCAAACAACCATGTGTGAGGAATGGGATATGATTTTGTTCTGAAATGTTAAAGGGCCAAGATTTCTTGCCAAGAATGGACCCTGCTTCCTTGGAGTGGGAAGTATGGGCTGACTGGGACACCTTGGGAGGAAATCTTATAGAAGGGAAATTACAGGATTAGGTTTCAAGCCCACTGCTTGTCCTAGGAAGACGGATAGAGCCACAGTGCAGGCCCAGGTACCAATGAGCCCAGAAAGAAATCTAGCTTGTTATTTTCAACAATACCCCCTAGAGTGCAATAAAACAACCAGCGGATCTGTGCTTCTGAAAGAATGTGTTTCCAGCTGTGACTGAAAATTTGTTGCCACATGAAACCCTCTCTGATACTAACTGAAAAATAATCTGGAATCTCATTTTGTAAAGTTGTATTTTTAAAAAATTTCCTCTGTGCTTATGGATCTTGTTTTCCTGAAACCAAGTTCAGGAGTCACCCCTCCCTCTTGTTCTCTTCTATGCATCTTGCCCCCCACGCCGTAGCTCCCAAATATCATTACCCTTTACCAGCAGCTCCACCCTTCCATTGTGCCTCAATTAATGCTTCTCGTTTCCTTTGGTGGTCTCATCACCTCCCCGGCTAAGCTCCCCATTGCACTAATATGTGATCTTAAAATGACTTGGAAGCCGAGCTTGTTTTTCAACAAGGACAAGATGCCTGTTGAAATAAGCGTGTAAATTTGGGTCTCTTTGACGAATGGCTTTTATTAAGTGAATGATTGGACTTAATTTTACTTCCTGCCAAAGGTCAAGGTCAAAGTATCTCTCTTATGTTGCTTCACCATTCTGTTTTGCTGCCTAATCTGAAAACAACAGCCCATCCCTAAAATGTTCCCCTCTCTGGTGTCTATTTGCAGACGGTCATCAATTCCCACTTGCCTCGCAGCTCCCTGGTGACTCGCTCAGCCTGTGGCGGTGCTAAAAGCTGCGTTCCTCAGGAGGAAGGCAGCGGCACAAAGCAGAGAGGCAGAGTGGCCCTCTTTAGGTCTGTTTACTGGACCCACCACTTTATTCCAGGAGGAGCCTATGATCAGTATTCACATCATTCTCTGAGACGTCTCATCACTGGGTCAATGGCCTCATAAACCGGAGAAATAGGAAGGCAAGTTTATTTCTTCTCTTTGAGCTTCACCATGTGCGATCTGGGCAAGATGCTTAACCCCACTGAGCCACATGTTCCTCATCTGTAAAATGGAGGTAATAATATACCTTATATCGTGTGGACGTTATATAGGACGGTGCGTATAAAGAGATTAGCATGGGCCCTGGAAGGTTCGCGTAACGCTGCAAGTCAGAACACAAACTGAATGGAGACAATGAAGCCAACTGTATAAGAAAAGCATCAAAAAGATTGGAAAGAAATATGGCTAAATTGGTTGCCTCTGAGAAGAAAGCAATTAAAGGAGTTTGTTTTTATGGTTTTTATTCTTTCTGAGAATTAAAGTTTTCTTTTGTGGACATAAATCAATTTTTAATTAGAGACTAAACCAAAGTAAACTCAAAATGAAATGCGTGAGAAGAGCTAGAGCAAGGAATCATGCCAATTGGAGATATCCTGAAGCTTCTTTGGGCCTAAATGTGGGGTTGGTGCCCGAAAGATCCAACATAAGTATGTTGTTACTCCACTTACTAGCAGTATAGTGTGTCAATAATGACACCAATAATAACAAATGCAGCTTTCAATTGCATGCTGTTTATGTAGTACCAGGAACCATGTTAAGTGCTTTATATGAAATAGCTCATTGCATCCTCACTAACATCTCATTGTATTAGTTTGCCAGAGCTGCCGTAACAAAGTACCACAAGCCAGGTGGCTGGGACAACAATTTTTTGTCTCACAGTTCTGGAGTCTAAAAGTCCTAAATCACGATGTTGGCAAGGTGGTTCTTTCTGAGAGCTGTGAGGGAAGGATCTGTTCCAGGCTCCTCTCCTTGCTTGCAGATGGCTGGATTCTCCCTGTATATCTTTCTTTTCACATGGTGTTCTTTTTTAAGAACATTAGTCATATTGGACTAGGGGCCCGCTCTACTCCAATATGACCTTAACTTAATTAATTGCATCTGCGATCACCCGATTTCCAAATAAGGTCACATTCTGAGGTACTGGGGGTTAGAACTTCAACATATGACTTTTAGAGAGACATAATCCAGTCTATAACACCCATGATTGAGAAAGTACTTTTATGCCCCATTTTATAGATGAAGAAACCTAGGCCTACAGAAGTTAAGTAACTTTCCAAGGTCCCAGAGCTAGTAAGTGGTGGAGCTGGGATTCTAAGGATTAAAGGTTTTGACTTTAGAGCCCACATGATTATATTCTACAGCCTCCCTGGAAAGCTAGAGGAGAAATACTGTAGAAATAGATTCCATAGCCGGGCAAGAGATAGGAATGGGCTGAGAGAGCTGAGCCTGAGACTTCACTCCTGTGAGGCATCTTAAAAATTACCTTCTGCTGACATCTAATAGTATTAAGTGTTCTAAGAAGTTGGAGGGTGCTATGAGTTGAACTACATCCACCAAAAATTCCTATGTTGAAGTCTTAACCCCCCACTGCCTTTAAATGTGATCTTGTTTAGAAACAGGGTCATTGCAGATGTAATTAGTTAAATTAAGATGAGGTCATATTGGAGTAGAGTGGGCCCCTAATTCAATATGATTGATGTCTTTATAAAAAGGGGAAATTTGAATACGCAGACGCTCATTGAGGGAAGACAACATGAGGATATACAGGGAAGAAGAGGGAGAAGATGGCCATCTACAAGCTAAGGAAAGAGGCTGGGAACAGATTCTTCCCTCACAGCCCTCAGAAGGAACCAGCCCTACCAACATTTTGATTTTGGACTTCTGGTGTCCAGGACTGTGAGACAATAAATTTCTGTTGTTTAAGCCACCCCCCAAAAAATTACCTTCTAACCCAGATAATGCTGGATTCAATAAGCTGGTTTTGCCCCAGTAGTCTACCTATGTCTAGTTTATATCCCAAGATGCCTCTTACCCGACTGGTTTCACCCCCATTAAGACACAGGCTTTGTATACTCTTACTCTGTATGTACCGGGTTGGGGACAAAGCAGGTGGCATCAGAGCTTCTGAAGCTCCAGAGAAGTCGACCTGCTGGTGAGCGAATGGGAGGAGGCACTCTCAGCAGCATATCCCAGCCCTAAGGTCCAGAACCGCAGCACAGCCTGTGGTGATGAATTTGCGGTGTATCTTCTATGTTTGAGGATTATTTGTCTGGATTTGTAGTTTGGTTAGGAGATCAAATAGGCATTACCAGGAGGGTGGTCATGACTGGCCAGATCTTCATCTGCTAGGGCTTAGTGAACCCGGAATGATGCTATGACATAGGTTAGAAATAAATAAAGAGGTTGAACAACCATTGTTTTCAAAAGCATTTTACCAATCATGAAGCTTTGCAAACATGCCTGTACTGGGCCTTCTGTGCTTGCTGCTTCCCTGGGAATATCCTCACCCCTGTGAGGTCAAGCAGGCTCTCCCCCAGTCAGATGAGACAGAAGCTGCCTACCTGGGCCATGTGGTAAAGGGCCACTGGCCAGGGCAGAGGCACTGGCATCACGGAGTCCTATTGATCCTTTAAGTCCTGGGGCCAGATGACCAAGTCAACATCAGAGCACTTGCCATAGGCCTGAGTGGAAAACCAGAACCTTGTGTCTTGAAAATTTGCAGAACCAGTCTGGTAGAATGTCAAACCCCGACCTCAGGGCAAAATTGGCCCCTAGCAAGTGACCACTATCCGACCACTTGAATCATAAGTTTCTAGTGGAATCTGAGAGTTTCGTGGCTGGGAGGCACCTCTGAGATCATCCAATTTCCCTGGTTTTACATTTAAGTAAATGAATGCCCAAGAGGCACTGCAGGGTAGTTTATAGCAAAATCAAGGCCAGAGGCAATGTCTCCTGACACCGCACCCCACACCTGTCCAGGAGGCTTGTGCTGGAAAGATGCTTACACTGGAAACCCGCTTAGATGGTCTGTTTTATTTCCATGAAATCAAATTTCCCCGTTGCACATTCAATTAGGCTTTCCTTTGCTTTCCACGCCTGCTTCCTCCTCTGTAAAACGAGGGATGTAAATAGAAACTACCATAAGACCAATGAGTTAGTACATACAAAGCACTTGGAATTGTTACTGGTACATAAACAAAACACTCAATGTATGGGACACTGCTATTGTTATTAATATGACTATTACCATTGTATTCATTTGCTAGGGCTACCATGACAAAGTACCACAAACTGGGTGGCTTAACAACAAAAATTTGTCTTCTCATAGTTCTGGAGGCTAGATATCGAAAATTGAGGTGTTAGCAGGGTCGTGTTCCATTCAAAGTCTCTGGCGGAAAATCCTTCCTTGCCTCTCCCAGCTTGTGGCACCTCCAGGCGGGCATTCCTTGGCTTGTGGCAGCGTAACTCCAATCTCTGCCTCTGTCTTCACATGGCCATCTTCCCTTGTCCAAAAAGGACACCAGTCATATGGGATTAAGGACCCACCCTATTCTAGTATGATCTCATCTAATTACATCTGCAAATACCCTATTTCCAAATAAGGTCACATTCACAAGTACCAAGGGTTAGGACCTCAATATATCTATTGAGAAAATATAGTTCAACCCACAGCAATCATTATTGTTGTCAAGTCAGCACATTTTTGAATGGATATTGTCATGTGGGTAAAAGGTGACTTCTTTCTTGTCGTAGCCCTGGTCAGAGCTGCCTCTGACCTTGCCTGCACTCATTTCATTTGGAAAACTGATTTAGATACCAGGTATGCAGAAGTTTCTGATCTGCTGGAGAGAAAAGAAAAGAGCGTTTTTAATTTGTGAAGAAATTGTAAAGCCAACAGAGTAATGCAGCTCTCTTGCTTTCACTTTGGGAAGTCAGAGTTTCATCAGTAGAGTGGTCTTATTGTGGCCATTTATTTCTGACCAGTAATTTCGTAGTGTTCTGAGTTTGCACATTTAATTCCTCCAGAAATTTCCTAGGGAAGAAAAGACAACAAAACAAATAAAATCATGACCCTGGCATTCCTCGTATATCTTATCCTGGGACTGGGACTTGCCAGGACAATCTGTCCTCATTATGTTTTTAGAAAAGAGAAAGATAAGAAAAATGCACACATGCATGTGTATGTATGCAAATGTAATATATGTGTGTGTATATATGTGTATGCATAATATACAAATATATACATATACACTGCTTATATATAGGGCTGGGCAAAAGTAGGTTTGCAATTGTAATACAAATAAATAATACAATAATTAAAAAATAATAATAGAAGAACAAACTTTGTGTCTCATGTACTCACAACTGTAAACCTACTTTTGTCCACCCCGAATGCAAAGGATGACTCATTATCATTACTCCCCAAATCAATTTATTACTTGCCATCGACAATGCCAATATAGGTATATAAAAGTTACAAATATTTTTAAATTTATTTTTAATTGAATTTATTGGGGTGACATTTGGTTAATAAAATTACATAGGTTTCAGGCATATAATTCTACAAGACATCATCTGTATGTTGTATTGTGTGTTGACCACCCTAAGTCAAGTGTCCTTCCATCACCATTAATTCCCTCTCCCCCTTTCCTCTGGGAACCACCACACTGTTGTCTGTGTTCATGAGTCTTCAAAGGAAATGACTAAATAAGAAAAGTAATTTGACAACATTTGATGACTTGAGCTCCCCACTGTGACTGGGCAATGTGTTGCAAGCTCTCACCAATTGAATCAAGAATTGTGGGCCCTTTTCCCCCACTCGTTCTCTGTGTCACAAACATCTTAAATTAGTCATATTTCTATGGCTACTACTAAAATCTTGTTACAATACCATATTGGAGGAATTACGGGTATCTTATTTTTGTCCTAATTTAGAGCTTTAGGTTGTTCATTAATTTTCTGTGAGTCATTTTGAGACCCATGCTGCTGCTCAGGACTTCAAATTGCAGTGGTTTTATACACTATTGCTCTGTTTCTTCCACATGGAGAACCGATTCTAATGCGGATCTAATTGAGTTAATATAATAAGTGCACTTTCCCTGTGAGCAAATCCCTCGTGGGCTGCTGCTTTCTCTTTGAACATGAATCACAGGTTATGAAATTTATAAATACCAGAGCAAATTTGCTTGTGCATTTAAAGGAGACAAGATACCTTGTCATATCTTATTTTATATTCAAAATTCCTTTTCAGCGAAGGTGAGATATTTACTTTCTAAATCTTCGGATAATAGTAGATTTCTCAGGACTTTCTTGAGGTAAAAAAAATGAGTTAAGTGAGCTAAAAGGGATGACAGAATATTCCAAACCAGTAACAATAACGTAAGCTAGTTTTGAGTTTCATCCAAACTACACTTTCGAACCATCTCACAGGAGTTCTTGTCAGAGCATTTCACATGTTGATTTTTTTTCACTAATGGTTTGCTCATTCCTGAATCTTGCATGTTCAAGTTGAACAAGCAGCAGTGACAGGCAGAAATGACTCAATTCTCTTCTTCTAAAAATGGCCTCAGGCACAATCTCATTTTTTCTTCCGCTTTCCTGATGACATCAGAAAGTGAAATGGCACCCATCCAAAAAGGGGACAGCAGCAGGAGGTCTCCGGTGGAGCCCAGTCATTCTGGTTTGAATCCGCATCTGTGAGGCATCTTGTAGGCAGCAGAAGCTCCTGGCAGTTGCTACCAAGTTTTCCCCACCATACTACTTTCACTAAGCTTTGGAAGTCCCTCCATTATCAGGCATTCATTCATTACCAACATTTATTAAGTGGCTGCTATGAGCTGGGGGTTGGGGACCCAAACACACTGTCCCTATCTTAAAGGACAAAGTCTATTGACCTTGGGGCTCCTAGAACACTTAGGCATTAGGCCATTAACACCCCATTTTGGGTCCCACAGGGCTGAAAAATCTAAAGGGAATGAGTCTTTTAATTGTATTTCTATTTTCCAGTCTGGCTTTGCGAATGCAAGGGAAAGAGTCAGAAAAGGGGTGAGGGGAAACTAACATACATGCAGTCTGTGACTCAATAGCTTCACTCTTAGGCATATGCCCAAAAGAAATATGTGCCCACACATCAACAGACACACAGGAATGTTCATAGCAGCACTTTCCATACACCTCTATCTGAAAACAGCCCAAATGGCCATCAACAGTAGACTAGATAAGTAAAGTGTGTTATATAGTGTGGAACACTGTAAGAGCAATAAAAATAAATTGCAGCTAAATACAGAAGACAGATAAATCTCACAAATATAATAATGTTGAGTGAAAGAAGCCAGGTACAGAAATGTACATACCATGTGTTTCCATTTACATGAAGTTTTAAAACAGGCAAAATTAAGCACTTAGGATTATACACTAGTGGTAAAAGGATAAGGGAAAGCAAGTAATTGATGTAAAGTCAGGGTAGTGGCCATCCTAGGAGGGTGGAATGGGGATTGGAAGGGTCCCAGCCCACTCCTGGGATGCCAGCACTGTTTAATCTCTTGTCCTGGGAAGTGATTATATGGACAGCAAGCTGCATATTTATGTGACATGCGCATTTTGTATGAGTATCTTATTTTAGAGTAGAAAATTTTTCTAAAGAGGAAGATAAAAAATACAGATATTTCAATGTAAGTTTTAGTGGATAATAGCAGAAAGAGGTTCTTGGCTTTGTGGGTTTTTCACTGTTCATCTTAAAGAAAGAAGCTCCAGTAAAACTATGGGGCAGAAGCCACATTTTAGGGTTAGGAAAGAAAGAAATAAGTTTTAAGAAAATGGAAGCTAATAGTCAAGATTCCCAAAGATTCTTTTCTGATGAAAGGAAGGGGAACATGAAGTAGCTTAATCTGGTAGGAGGTTTAAATTTTTTATTCTATTTTATTTTTAAAACTGTGGGAGACTTCAATAAAAAGCTATATGGAGAGATTAAAAATGCATATGATAGGGAACATAATTGATGGATAAGATCCAGGATCATAAACCACAGGTGGCAGGACTGGCTGTTACAGGGAGGGGGTACTTCCTCAGTGATGGGCATAAAGGAAGAGCTCTAGGGGGATGGAAAGGAGAAGATCAAAGAGGACAGGTGAGGATCAGAGGGCCCCCTTTCTGCTCATAAAAGGTGCTAAAGTGGCCTTGGGGACCTGACACAGAAGGTGAGAGGTGCTAAAATAGCCTTGGGGACCTGAGAGAGGTAGACATATCCTAGGCCAATAACAGGGTTTATGGGGAGCCATGTAGGTCCGGCTGCAGGTAGTAGCAAGAATATGGTAGACTCAACAAGCAGGGCTTCGGAGCTTCTCTGGCAAGCACAATAGCCTTAGAATAGTAACAGCGATTCAGGCAGTTCCATTTATTATCGTTTGCATAGTGATAGTAAGGGCAGGCATTGCTATCCACATATTTTTTGCAGGGAATCTTCAGAAACTGAAGTGGTCAGAAAAATGCTGTTTCCTTCTTTTTCTCAGTAAATAACAGATAATATTATTTGCTGATGGAGTTGTTGAGAAAAGAGCCTTACAGAAAATTTGAGAGTCATTGAGGGAAATGGAAGAAGGAGCTGATCAAAGTTAAGTACAGGAAGTAACTGGCGACATTGAGAAACTGGCTGAGGCTCAAGGCCCTGAGTCTGCTGTAGCATGAATCTGTGTGATTGTAGAATTTTTCCCATCAGCACCTAGTTTCTTGGAAAAGGGAAAAAAACAAAAACCTGCAGCATTCATCCAGTACCATTTTTTTCTGGGTGTGTATAGCAAGGGACCGGAGGAATGGGTGGTGGCAAGGAATTCCAAGATGTTGGCAGAGTGGTTTGTGCTTTCTCCATGAGATCAGGGTTGGAAAGAAAATTCTGGAGGGAACTTCTGGATAAAATGGGGGTGCCATGGTTAAAGAACAAAGGCAGAAGAAGTAGAGTCATGAGAGCATTGGAAGATTGAAGATCATTGTCATCTAGAAGGATATATAGACCATTGTTCCAAGTGATGGCAGTTTCTAGGGTGGGGGTGATGGCTGAAGTGCAGAGATCATTCAAATAAGGAGGTCTAAGAATTGCAAGGCTAGGTTATTGGATGATTGTCTTAAATGAACATTGAAACCTTCATAGAATGATTAAAGGGGCTTTTGATTTCATGGCAACTGTGACTGAATATTCTGACTGCCTGGACAATTGTGTTGAGGCCATTTTAAAGGCCTGATAGAAAGAGTACTGTGATAGATTAGCAGCAATATTTGCCCAAAGGAGGGGGAAGAGTAATAAATGTGCCATATATTTGTGATACCTGTTCAAAGATTATGGTAGGAGTTAAGATGTAGCAGAAAATGATTAAGGTATGACCCCAAAACTGAAAGAAAGAGAGGTACTGAGGGACTAGTTCAAGATTAATTACATGCAGTAAATATTAATCACCAAGTTGATTTTCTTTTCTCTCTAACTAGGTTTTCTAACTAGACTTCCTTCATCTTTCCTCAGCTAGTTACCACCATAAGTCCAATCCCCCATCTATTTTAAAGGTCTTCCTTTAACATTTTTGAGTTTTGTCTAATCAAAGGTTATTCAGTGGAAATATGTACAGCAATGTTCATACACACTTAAGGATTTCCAAATTGTTCTTACAGGATCCCACTGAGCTCTTAGAAATGCTCCCAGGGTTTTGTAGAAGAGAAAGAAAGCACACTGGACCTTTCATAGAAGCCATACTTTTATTATCTGCAAAATTCAACTATTTAGAGTATGAATGCTCTGTACTTGGAACAGTGGAAAGATGGACTAAATTATAGTTCCACTTTAATGAGCATGCATATTATTTCAAGTAATACTCATGATAGCCCTGTGGATCAGATATTACCACCATTTATTGTGTATTTTGTTATTTTAAATTATTTTTAAATGACAAAAAAAATACTGCATAGCATAAATTGAAAGTCTCTTTTTTAACATATCTCATCTTTTAAAACCTTGTCTGTTTTGCTGATAGAGATAGTGGTAGAGGCAGTAATGAAAGCCTGGTTTGTCTAACTAAAGAATCTCTATTTTATTACTTAAACACTATTGCCTAGCACTGGTCTTTTCTAGGAAAGACACTAGTGTGGCTGAGCTGAGTGAGCCAGGAGGAAGTTGTAGGAAATGAGGTCAGGAAAGTGGGATCTGGTAGGCGATGGGAAGGACTTTGATTTTTACTCTGAATGAGCTGGGAATCCATTGGAGGGTTTGAGCAGAGAAATTACATTATTTTACTTAGATTTTTTAAATAAAGCACACTCCATATGCTGTGTTGAAAATAGATTTCAGAGGAATAAGGACAGAAGGAGAGACAAAGTTAAGGATCTTTTGCAATAAGAGGTGAGAGACAATGGTAGCTGAGATAAGATGGTAGTAATGGGGCTGGTGAAAAGTGTTTGGAGTCTGGATAGATTTTGAAAAAGAAACAGAAAAGATTTTCTGATAGATTGAGAATGGGTTGTGAGAGAAAGGAAGGAGTCAAGGATGACTTCAAGGTTTTTGGCTTGTACAACTGGGAGGATGGGGAAGAGTAGAAGGCGTAGATTTGGGGTAGAGAGAGAATTGTGTTCCTTTTGGCATGTACTGAGTTTGAGATATCTATTAGGTATCCAGGTGGAGCTTGAGTAGGCAGTTGGATATCAAGGGAGAAATCTAGGTTTGAAATGTAAAGCTGTGAGACTGGAGGTTACTAAAAAAGCATTCGGAGCTTAGGAAGATGAGGAGCAACCAGTGAAGAGAACTGAGAGTGATGTTCTAGAAGCCAAGTGATGAAAGTATTTGAAAAAGGAGGAAGTGATCAACTGTGTAAAATGCTGCCAATAAATTGAATGAGAATTTGCCATTGGGTTTGGTAATGTGGAGATCACTGAAGATCTTGATAGAAGCAGTTCAGGGGGAGCAGTTTTGAGAATGAGAACCTGAGAGATTGGAAGTACTAAGACAAAAGTCTCATTCAAAGAGATTTGCTGTAAAGGAGGGCAGTTGCTAGAGGAGAAAGTGGGATCCAGGGAAGTTACATTTTATAAGACAGGTGGTAATTCAACATGTTTGCGTGTCATTGGGAATGACCCAATAGAAAAAGAAAAATTGTTTTTCAGAAAAGATGCTTGCTGGACATATATTTGTGATCATTGTGCAGTGGAAGGGTTTGGCTTTAGGTTGGAACCCAACTAGATCATCCAGAACAACAAGAGGGAAAGAGGGGCATTTGCCTACAGATACAGTTAGTTGGGAGCAGTAGGAGTTGGCAGAATAGGGAAGTTCTCTTATGAGAGCTTCTATTTTTTTTCTGTCTAGTAAAACAGAAAGAGGTAAAAGGATGGAGGAGGTGCTGGAGGTATGAAGAGAGAAGAGGACAGGTAAAACAATGATCTTTGGAAGTAGATGACTGAATGGAATTTTGACTATGTAGAAAGATTGCCAGAAGCTCTAAGAGCCCACTGAGGTTGGGAGTCGTGAGTCTAAAATGAGACTTATCAGTGTGGTTGTGGATAACCTCTCCAGCCGCAGTCAGCTGCTAGGGTGCAGGTGAAGAGGAGGAGGGGAGGTGGGTTTCAGCAGGGTTTTACCAGGGAGATGCAATGAAGGAAAGGGGACATTAAGGGAATGTAAATGGGACTTAAGAACAGTGAATGCAAGTGAGTGATGGTTAATGATGGGCCATGGAATATAAGCTGAGTAGGAGTAAGTAAAGACTTTAGGGGCACCAGCGACAGTGAAAGGGATGGATGGCAGGTCCTGGTGAGGTTGAAGAATTGTTGGAGTTGGAGTATTGGAGGAAGTGGCCTAGAAAGATAAGGTCAGGAGGTCTGAGAGTAGGATGCATGAAATGGCCAGGTTTAGGGTATGACTATGGAGTATGTGACTGAGGCAAGACAAAAGAAAATCAGCATTACCTGGGTCTTCTGTCCCCAATAAGCATGTAGAAGAGAGGAGCCATGTCTTGTAAGGCTTTGCCTTTGTCCCCAACCAGGTAGCACAGTGCTGTGGGTTTAGCAGGGTCTTCATTAATGTTAAGATTAAGTGTTGAATGAAAAGTTCAGCCATTGAGGAATACAGAAAAATCCAGGCAATGAGACTCAGATTTTCTACTATAAACTACTACTTTCTGTATTCCCCCCTCCCAATTATTGCCAAGCCATTGAGTTCAACTAAAGGGGATCCCTGGCCTTAGAGGGATTAAAGTAATGATTTTCAATTATTCAAAGCCAACCATACACTCCGTGGCAGGAGGTCATTTGTAATTTACAAAAACATACATTTGGACTTAATAATTTTGAGCCTTAGCTGCTGAGTGAAACGAGCCAGCTATATAACTCTGCATCTCAGTGTGACCATGTTATTTTGTAGCTATATCAGATTTGTAAACATTCTACGAAGGGAAGAAAACAAATTATGTATAAAAATTGCCTCAAACTGAAAGCAGTACTTTCATTGGGGAATTCCACAGAAGTGTCTGCATACAAACCTCAAAAATGTAAAAAAACAAACAAACCAAATTTTGCACCCATTTTATTTAGATGGGCTCACCACTTTAATTTGTATTTCAGCATGTTGCTAAATACTCAGGCCAAAAAGTATCAAGAATTGGGGAAATTATCTTCAGCCAAAATTAGCATTAGTGACAAACTTAGGGAAACAACGAGGGGGAAAAACCTTATGAGGGTCATGGCCTGGGAGAATAAAAGCAAACCAAGATTTAAAAAAACAAAATCATCTTGTCAGATAAAATGCACTGCCTTTTTCAGCAGTGGAGGGATAATTGGCAGACTGAGGCTTATAGAAATCAGTCAAGTCTGATCACATAGCAGCTTTGGCAAGGAAGAGATTGGAGTCTTAATGTTGTTTTGGAAAGAGCCTACTTTCTCTCTACTTGCCCTGCCCAGAGTGACAAGGTCTTCCTACGGATCTGGCAGAACAGTAATTCTCACCCTCATCCCACATCCCCTGGGTGGTTCTCACCCCTTTGTGGTTCTCTGAAATCTACAGATCTCACTGACTGAATTCCCACAACAACCCTTTGCAATAAGCATTACTATCTCACTTTGAGGATGTGAGTTGGAGGCTCAGACGATCCAGGTGATCTGCTCAAGGACATCAGCTCATATGTAGCAGAGCAGTGATTCAAATCAACCTTCTGGGTTCAGGTGAAGCTTTTTTCGTGTTTCAATCAGTCCTATGTTTATGAGTCCAACATGAGGGAATCGTGTCGGCTCAATGGGGCATTATCCTAGTTTACTGGGGGTACATTTCAATCAGGATTACCACTTGGGAAGAAAGAACGTCCTGGAAGCAGGTTTTCAGTCTGGTCTTTAAGAAGATTGTGTCTCCCCTCATTATGTCCCATGTGTGTTTCTTTTCCTTTCAGTTTCTCTTGACCTCCTTGACCTTCCACTTGACCTTAGGCCAAACATTCTTCCACTGTGCCACTTTCTTCCAAATGAGTTTTCTCATTGATGTAGATGAATTTTCCTAAGACACCATATTCATTACTGATTTAAAAACATTCACTGGCTGTCATTCTCAGGACCAAATACAAACTCCTTGGCTTGGCATTCAAGGCCTTCACAATTTGGCCCCAAACTATTTTGTAATCTTATGTCTCATTACTCCACTCCTATCACCCCAGAGTACTCATAGTCCCATATCTGAACCTTCGACCCATGCTCACTCTGAATGTAGTGCCCTCATCTCTCCTCTTACACCTACATATCCTACTTCTAGTCCTTCAAAGCTGGGGTCCATTTTCACCGTCTGGCAGGCTTCATCAGAACATTGCAGCACTTGGCGATTCCTTCAGGGCTAGGTCTTCTGTTTGCCCCTCCAGATCCACTTCCCAGCCTCTCCACCCTGTTCTGTGCCCCAGAAAGTGAGTGCCATGGACTAGGCCCTTTACTCCCCAATACTGAATTCTCCCTATGGTTTCCTTCGACTCAACACTTACATTTACAAATAGTCTTTTGCAAAAATTAAAGCCTCCTCAAATTCTCAGTTGAACCTGACATCTGCTTTCTGCCCTGATACTGTTCCATTCCTTTGTATACTCACAGGCCTTACTGATTGCTTTAAACCTCATAGAGCATATCAAAGGCTGCCTTGAATTAATAGCTATTTTCCTCTGTGATTAAATAGTCCCAGCCTGACTAAAGTTTCATGAAGGCAGAAATATGTATTATACTCCTAGGTATGCTTACATATCCCCCTGACCACTTCGCATCCCAGCAAAAGTTAGCACATCTTTTATTTTGTGGCCCTGTGGAAAGAAGCCTAAATTTTTGGTTTTTGTTTTTTAAAGCAGGCCTATTTAAACCCTTAACACTTGAAAGTATCTGATTATAATGGGAATACGTAATTAAATGATTCCGAGAGTTGATAATGATATATTGCACCTTCCTTCTCCAGGTAATTGGTTCCAATTTAGTCTGCTCAGAATTAAGCGAATCATTACAAATCAAAGACATCTCCACCGGCCTATGTTTGCTTACTCCCCGGCCAGTGGGGGGGGGGGGACAGCTACAAAGGATGGTATTGACGTTCAGAATCTGACAACAAACTTTTTGTCCCTTAGAAATAGCTACTAAAAGACAGGGAAAACAACTTTTCCAGAAATCAGGGAAACAAAGTTTTTATAAAAGGTAAATATGCTTCCCATGACTTTTGTGAAGACTAAAATAATAAGTTTTAAAAACCTAGCTCAGTGCCTGGCATGTGGTATTATTCAATGGGTAGCTCCATTCCCCCTTATATTCAGATGTATATAATATATATAATTATATTAAAGTGTAGAGATATATACAAAGTATACATAGGTTTATTTATAAGTGTTTTGCATAACTTAAATGTACCATCAATGTAATACAGATTGTGCTTTTGGAAACTTAAGCTGAAAACAAAATATATATGCTTTTAATTACAGTAAATATGCCATACATCAAGGGAAATTAACATTTCCCAAAATCTATAAGCAAGAGAACTGCTGCCTAAGACAATTTGCTGAAAATTCAATGTGATCTGTACAGTGTTTTTATAGCTATGTTGAATCGCAGACATGGAAATGTTTTGATTAGTTTATTTTGTTTCCCTAGGTGTTATTATAATGGACTGTAAGCTTAATCTCTATAGGGTTTTAAAAAATGCATTAAGAAAGACCACTGAATCAGGTGACAAGAGAGTTATAAAGAACCAGCTAAAAATCTCGTGTGAGAAATTGAGGAAGGCATTACATCGAAGCCCAACTGCAGGCTGGCGTGGGTGAACGGGGCTTTTCCAGGTTGCCTCCGCCTCTGCTTCCTTCTCTTCCTGCTTTTCTTACTCACCTGCCTCTTTGTTTCTTGGGCTCTGCTTCTTCATGGTCCTTTTTGGTCTTGGCTTCTGTCTGGTGGCTTTTGTTTTCTGTCTCATTCTGGGGATCCCCTGGTTTTCTCTCCACCCCACTGTTGGCTGAGTCTGTGAGGGTCAAATGTTGCAAGTCAGGGATCTTCTAGAACATCGGTTGTTACCTGCAGAGCATGTCTGTTGGGCTGAGCTCTAGGCCAGGAGAGCCCAGCATGGAGATGGCTGTCCTGGACTCTAGTCCAAACAAATGTAGCCAGGGAGGGTGATGTCTACATTTGAGAAGCTCTCAAAGTGTCCATAGATACAGTTGGCACCAGTATAACTGGCAGAAGAATATAACCATTCAAGGGGAATGACCTTTGAGGTCACTTCCAAGCCTGAGTCGAAGACTGTCAATTCTGAATGAGAGTCAGTTAGCATGTGTTGGACAGTGGATATCAGATTGCTTTTTCATATACACCATTTCATTAATTTCTTGTAGCAAACCAGGGAGCTATTTATTTGTCACCATAGTTCATGAATCTAAGATGCCATTAGCTGTAAGCTGAACCATTATTTTATGTACCACTAAGGTTGAAAGAATACTGACAATTAAATTTTGATACGAAATTCTCCCATCACTTAGATTTTCATTGTGTACATATCAATAGAACTCTCTTAGACTTATTCAGGAATAGCTTTTTACTACATATCATTTTTATTCGACATTGAAAGGAAAATATATGAAAATAAATTAATCAAAGTATTCTGAAAGCCTCTTCACTTTAGAGTCTGAGTCTTCTCAATTATTTTTCCATTGGGTTGTCCGAAGATGCCTGTGTTTTTGCACTTGATATTGTCCTCTAGGCCAGTAAGTGCACTTGTGATTCTGCTCTTCTTTAAAGAGTGCTCCACTATTGTTTCTGATATTTTCTTTCATGTGGCTGATACTCATTCTGCTGGTTTTGACGTGAGGGCATTGTTTTTATCTTATCAAAAGATACAATTTTATTTTTCACCCTTAACCAGGACTTACAACACTTCCTCAAATTGTTCTCAAATGGTGAGGAGAGCTGTGGCTGTTCAGTCAAGCCATCAGGAATAACAGTAAGTTCACATAGTCACAAGCCACGTCACAACTGCCCACTGGTTATCCAGGCTGTAAGATGCTGCCAATGGCAAGATATAAAAATAACAAAAGGCATCTTAGAATCAACAAAATAGGTATTATTATTATTATTAATTTATGGGTGAGACCTAGGGCTATTTTCACCTGGTTCTCTGTGGAAGAGGTGGAAAGAAAATGAACAGTTCCTGAGAATTACTTGTGTGGGTGTTGTAGACATTTCATTTGAGTTATGTCATTTAATGCTCAGAAAAACTCTTTGAAGTCTGTGTTGCTTTACAAATGGGGAAACTAAGGTTAAAAGGTTAAATAACTTTCCGATGATCATAGACCATCAAATGGCAGAGGAAGGATGTAAACCCAGATCTTTCTTGTTCTGAGGCACGCCAGTTCATAAATGTTGGAGTGGGGTTAATAGATGGGGCAAGAAAGACAACTAAGATTCAGAGAAAGCATTCTTTAACAGACTAGCAAACTATCAGGTCTGGTGGTCAAGGCTGCCTGCTTGGAACCAGAAAGCAGCCCCTGGCTTGCTGCCTCTTATACCCGAGGCTTTGAGTGGGGACTCATCCTCTCTCAACAGCTATCACCTACCACACAGGAAAGTTACCCTGTGTCAGCCACATTCTGCATTTATTTCTTACTATTTCATCCAGCCTGCTGCAGATCTCACCATGCCTACCACTGAGCCTAGAGCTCTTACTTTCTTTTTCTGTTTTTCTGTTTTGTTGTTGTTGTTGATGGTGGTGGTGATGGTCTGTTTATTTGGTCCTAAAGTATACTAAAAGGATTTCCTTTTATAAGGAGACCCCAAAGACATGACTTAAGTGGCTTTTTTTCCTTTCCTTTCATTCAACAGATAGACAATAATGACAGGATGCTATCTAGTATAAGAAGACCCTGAAATGGGACCACAGCTGTTTCAGAGTGTTGTACCTGAGATTAAGATTTCCACTATGGGCAGAGGGGAATGAAGGGACATAAGATTTCATCGTTACGGATTGCATTGCTATTCTGGGCTCTTGGTGGGCAGCCAGGGGGCTATGTATCTAAAATAAAAAGACAAAGGGCAAGAAATCAGAACAAAATGGGGCTAGAGCTCTCCATGAGATGGGAGTGTTTGAAGATTCACTGTGCAGTTCCCGTTGCCCAGATGTTCCCCGTGTAGCTGCAGGGAGCAGAGCCATCTGCCACTCTTATGAAGGCTGTGAGTAGTGTTGGGATTCTTACCCCAGTAGGTCTGCATTCATCCCCTACACCTTCATACTTCTCATAACTGAACTCTAAGGGAGAAATAAGAGCTTGAAAAATTACACAGAATATGTAATTTATGCAGTGGGTAGCTTTCCTGAAAACAAAACTGTCTACCTTTAAGTAGCATTTTGGAATGTATTAAGTACATGCTGTACCTATGTGCATATCACTCTATTTGATCTTCACCCAAACCTTATAAAATATTATCTTTATTTTTATACTCTAGAGAATTTATAATTGAATTGGATGAGAAAGATTGAAAAGCCTGCCCCAGGACACATGGACAGAAGTAGCCAGCACTAATCACAAGATTTCTGTGGTTTCCACCATAGGAATCAACAACCCAAAGATAGCAAGGGACCCTAAAAGGCTGAACAGAAAAGTGGGCAGCAGACGGGCTCTAGTCTAACACTATGGAAACAGAATTGAAAGTCAAATATGTACTAAAATATAATGCTTAAGACATGTACATTCAAAGAACATTTATAGCAACCACATGTCAGTGGTGATTGGTCATGGTTTCCACAGCAGTATGATTTATTTCCAGTAAAATTTGTCAACTTAAAAATATTATTTTTATAGTGGGCTTCCCCTCATTAAAAGAAACAAATAAAAAGTTCATCAATATTTGTTTTTCCATTGTACAAAGATTGTAAGGTTTGGTTATGGCAAAGAGACAATAGTTCTCACCATAGAGCAAACAGGAAATAAGGTCACCAGTGTTTGTCTGGAACAAAATGGATTCTGTTGGTCTTGAGATGCTACACCGAGTGGCAGACGTATCATGCCAAGGCTGGGTGTCTGGATCTGCAGATCTGCACGTCAGTGCAATGAGAACAAGTGAAGCACAATGCACAGAAGTTTAATTGGCCTTCCTTAAGTAGAAAAAAAATTAAAGAGAAAGAACTATTTTCTCCAGGAAGGAGCACTCAGCCTTGAATGGGGCAGGGAAGCCTTGGACTAGAAGAAAAAACAACAGTAATAAAACTAACAATGTGTTTTTTCTCTGTCAGACACCATTCTAAAATCCTCCTGTGAATGATCTCAGTTACTCCTGCCAACAGCCTCGTGAAGTAGGGACTATCACTATCCCTGATTTATGTGAAAACTGATGCGCAAGCAGTCCGCCTCTTGCCCAAGGGCACACACAGCTGGGGAATGGCAAAGCTCGGATCTGAGTTCTGGAAGCCTGGCCCCAGAACCTGCACTTTAAACCATCTTCTACAAAGGCAAGGAAATTATTTTTAAAAAGGGAAAGTTTCTTGCTCAAGCTTCCACAGTGTCTTAAGTGACTGAGCTTAAGATCTTAGGTTCACTGGGATCCCCGTCATGCCAGACTGGCTCTGCAGGCGCAGGGTAGGGTATTAGAACTAAGGGACTCATGAGGAGAGTGGGGAAAGCACTAACGACACCTGATTTTCTCATGCTTTTTAATAAGCATGCTTGTTCCTCTAGTTTCAAACAGCTCTCTCCAAAACTCCCTCGACAGCTCAAACCCTGCTAAAGCTACTACTTTAAGGGTGTGCCCAAGTTTTGGTGACGCTACAATTTGATGAGCTGATAATTATTGAGCCTCAGATTTGAACTTGAAATTCCTCTGCCACACTGCGGGGGCTGTGTTGGGAGGAACGGGGTTGGATCTGCGTTTCTTTTAGCCAAGGAATGATGATGATGTAAAATGGCTGCATTCCACACACCAGCTATCTTTGCTGACCTTGTAAATAAAAATATCTTGATTAAAGACAGGAACTTTGGCAGCTGCTTGATGAGACAGAAAACCAAAAAAGTTTGGCTATGAACTGGAGTGTGAAGACATGCGTTGGGGAGGCAGTTTTGTATAGTAATTAATAATGTCACTTCTGGGGGAGGGGTCAAACCTCAGCTCTAACATCTACTAGGTCAGTAACCTTGAGCAAGTTATATAACCCCTCTAAGTCTCAGTTTCTTCATCTGTAAAATGGGGCTGATAGTACCATACTCAGTGTTGTAGAAATTAGGTGAGTAGCCAGTGGAAAGCAGCTAGAACACTCACTGTAAGCCTCATTCCCTTTGTACTCCAACGATACTGAACTTCTCTCAGTTCCCCAGAAGGCCATATTCTCTAAGGCTCCAATCCTCCCACTCTGCCTGGAAGGCTCTTCCCCTAACTGTTCTCTTGAAAAACTCTTTTCATTCTTTAAGTTTAGCACAAGTGCTTCGTGACTCACCCAGTCTATGTATCTCTTCCATCCTCCACCTGTGTCTAGTAACCCAGCATTATAACACTCATTACATGGCAATGAGGTGTCAGTCTGTCATTCTCTTCATTCCAAGCTTTCAGTTTACATTAATCCTGGTGCCCGCGCAGACCGGGTACATGATGGGCATTCAATAAGCAATTGTTGACTAGATTAACAGGCAAATACTGACCTTCAGTATAAAGGTCAGGCCAATGTTCAATAAAATAAGAGAATCTCTAGAGGTATTAACAGTCTAATACAATCCATCAGGAAGGCTCTAACCATAAAATCTAAAGTGCATTCTCATTTTGATTTTGATTGAACTCCAAAGCTTTAGAAATTATAGTTCAAACATAACTAGACCCAGAAGAGATTCTAGATCCTATTGTGACAGGAGGAGACTCGTGGGGTCAATGGAAGAAGGCAGAGATCATGACCCAGTTAGCACCAGAGACATTCCACAAGATTCAAATACTTATTTTATGTGCCTATCAGCAAAGTATCATTACTTTTTGCCACCTAATGAGTTATCTGAATAATATTGCACTAAGAGACATAAGTGTATAAAAGCACATCAAGAATAACTATTGTCTTTCACACTAAACAAAGGGTCTATGGAACTAGTTATGTCCCTTTCATTGTTCGAGAGGGACAGCCAGTTCTTGGGCAGTTTCACTGTAATGGAAATAGAGCTGAAAGCTAAGTCTGGAAACCAGCCCATCCATGCAGTTCAAAGCTTCTCTGGCCTAGGCTCTCTAGCAGGCAGGATACTAGTAGATGGATAAGGGCAGAATATTTCCACATTTTCTGAGAACTGGGGGAATATGCTCTAAAGAAAAACTTTGCGAAGACAAAACACAGAATGCCACCCCCTCTGTAGCCTGCTGACCACCAGTGTAAAGCTGCACCAGCTTACAACCAGCGGAAGTCAGTGGTATCAGGGTCAAGGCTGGGTATCCCAGAGGCTTCTGGGTAAAGGCCCCACAGAGCAGAGGGAAAGCAAATCTTACTCTCAGGCAGGTCCCACAAAAATTTCTCACCTGTGGCCAGATTACATAAGATGTCTCAGACTTGAAGGGGACTCTGAGGTCCCATAATAGCTTTTATAAACTACAGTTGCTTTGATAGACATCATCTGTAATGTCATGGTCAGGGGTGTTTGTGTGTGTGTGTGTGTGTACATGCATAAGAATACCACCATATATTTCTCAAGATACAAGACAATCTGATACTTTTTAAAACATCAAATATATATAAGAGGATGAGTGAGTGTTTTAAATTCCTATTTTTCAGCATGAGAAATGCTAAATAGAATGAATTATTTTTATATACATACTTACATGTATAAAGATTTAAGGTTTTATATAACATGCTATTTCTTCAGATACATCTAGATGATTTAAATTTTTTTTTTCAATTTTTTCAATTATAGTTTACATTCAATATTATTTTGTATTAGTTTCAGGCGTACAGCATAGTGGTTAGACTATCATATACTTTACAAAGTGTTCTCCCTGATATTTCCAATACCCACCTGGGACCATACATAGTTTTTACAATATTATTGACTATATTTAGTCTGCTGTGCCTTAAATCCCCATGACTATTTTGTAACTACAATCTGTACTCCTCAATCCTTTCACTTTTTTACCCGGTTCCCAAGTCTCCTCTGGCAACCATCAAGCTGTTTTCCATAATGTCTAGATGTTTTTAATCTATGCAAAGTAATGATGGATACATACTGCATTCTTCTACCAATTTACAAGATGTATTTACATAAAAAAAGAGTTTGAAAACCACAGTTCTTTCAAAATGTGTTTATTTATTACCACTTCTTTTGGCCTGGAGAATTATTTTTCTATCATTTTGCTCTTTGGACTTAAGCTATTCAAATTTCAGAGGTATTCCTAATTTGGACAAATCAAGTCTCAGAAATTTTGGAAACAACTGCCTTCTGCTATATATGTAAAAATATTATACATAGTGTCTGGCATATAGTTAGTGCTCAACAGAAGTTACCTGGGAAAGAACCTCACCTTTTCATCATTTCTGCATATTGACCTTCCCATATCTAGTTTGCCTCAAAACATAAAACATCTTCAGTTGCTTCTGCTTAAACTATACCAGGTGCTGGGGATGCAGAGAAGACTCAGTCCCTGCCCTGAGAAGATGAGAGTCTAAGAAGAAAGGCATGCAGACCTTCGACAGACTGTTGGTCTGACACTCACCTGCCTAGATTTAATTCCATGGTTTCCTGTTACTTTATACAACAATCTTCTCACCTGGCTGGCTCCCCATTGGCTTTCTTCTCATATAAGTTCTGCAAATTCTAAACTGTGGAACACTAATAGCTCTATCGTTAGGCTTTATAGATTCCTTGAACAGGCTTTCTAAATAAGGGAGAATCTGCTGTTGAAGAGAGAGCTATGCTTTAAAAGCGATGACTCTAAATTAGAAAAGAAAAAGAGAAAAAGCGATGATTCTATATGTAACAAGGAGATCTGCCTACTCAAAATTTAGATTTTAGAAAACAAATTCTCTCACTCTGTTTTATTTCCACGCATGGAGCCTTTCATTTGATGAACATGTATAGAGTGCCTGCCTTGGGCCAGGCACTGTATAGGCATTGGGTTAAGATGAGTTAAACAAGGTGCCTGCCCTCCAAGAGTTCACGGCCAAGTGGGAAAAAAAGGCAAACAGGCCATTAGAGGGCAGTGCAGTGAGGGCTCCGGCAGTTATGCGCAGAGCTTCAGGAATGCACAGAAGGATGCACACAGGACAAAGACTATTAATAAATCAGAGGGGCAGACTTTGTTAATAGAATCTGCTTATACCTCTGTTTTTATTCACAGTTATACATTGATCTCTCAATAATTAATACTACCATTGAACCCATTAAGTATAGTATTGTTTACTATAAACTGAGATTTTACATTAAAACTGAGATAGTACATTCCTCTTCCCTCATAACACTCTGACATCAAATGAGAGGGGTTTTCCATACTAGGCACTCAGTTCTCACCAGAGTGAGCATCCCACAATTTAACTCAAATTTTGACACTAAGTACCTGAAGTTAGCGCACACCCCACAGGTTAAAGGCTCGGCACCGTGAGAGTGCTCCTCCACCTCAGAAGCCATCACAAGTCCCAGGTTGTCATCTGTGCTCTGACTGACCAGCTATAAACTGGAGGCTCCCGAAACCCCAAAACCCCCACCTCTCAACATAAACTTAGGAGTGGTTGAAGGGGCTAGTTATGAACAATAAAAATGATCTTTGCACCTTTATCTATCCAGAGCTATTTCAGAATTGGGGCAAAAACCAAGTATTATAACAAAAGTTGCTCCTATTGCTCTCATCACTTAGGAAATTACAAGGGTTTTAGAAACTCTGGGCAGGAGCCGGATGAACACCAAAAAAAATATTTCTTATTATATCACAATATTATGTACATTATGTTCAAATGACAAATATAAATAATTAGAATTTAATAATATTTTATTAATATGTTTACAGTTCTTTAAGTTCAGGTAAACGTGACAATCATCAGGTAAAACATGACAGTTTTCTCTTATTTCTCTCCCAATTTCCATTCCCTTCTTCAGGCAAACACTGTTATTTAATTTGCTAGTTAGGCCTATGTCCTTCCAGTCTTTTTCTATACATTTACATACACCTGAATGTACATACACTTGTGGTAGGCAGAATAAAGACCTCCCAAAGACGTCTACATACTAATGCCTGCAATCTGTGATGAATTAGGCTACGTAGCAAAGAGAAATTAAGATTGTTAGCCAACTGACTTTACAATAGAGAGATTATCCTAGATTATTTGGGTGGACCCAATGGTAGGGACTCTGGTCCTTAAATGTGAAGGGGGACACCAGAAGGGGACAGAGTAAAGAGATGTGAGAAAGACTCAACTGACCAGTGCTGGCTTTGAGGATGAAAGGGGGCCAGGGCAGCCTCTAGAAGCTGGAAACAATAGGAAAACAAATTCTTCCCTAGAGCCTTTAGAGAGGAACACAGCCCTGTCAACATTTTCATTTTAGTCCACTGAGATTTATTTAGGACTTCCGGCCTCTAGAATTGTAAGATAATAAGTTGGTGTTACCTTAAGCCACTAAATGTGTACTAATTTGTTACAGCAGCAATAGGAAACTAATATACAGACACTGGGAATTCATCAATAAATGGTCCACCCAGTTCACCCAACAGGAGAGTTCAAAGTCAGTAAACCCTGCATACATGCTCAGTTTCCAATCAGATCTTTCCTCTATCTAGAATCATGAGCAGACAGACAAGGATCCCCAGACATCTGATGAAAGCCTCATAATGAAAGATAAGAGAATGAAAGAATTAAAGGTCTTGGTGCTATTAAATCTGTTCCTCTTCTCTGGTAGGACTTTTGGATTTTGGGAATTGATAAGCAAAACTCACTCTCCTTTCCCATCAAGATACTAAAATTCATTTCCTATATTTTCTTGCAATTTGTACAATTTGATTTTTAAGTTTAGCTCTTACATTCTCTCCCTTCTACCTATAATGAGCTTGGGTGATGGTCTCAACCTCCTAAGGCATATACAGATTATCAGTGCCTTCATACCCTGGTCTCCCCATCCCTGAGTAGGTCTAGCGCTCAAGGTTTTATAAGATCCAGTGGTTTAATGATTACAAAAGGAATTTGTAAAAATAATTAGTGAAAAATATTAAAAACACTACTCAAATATAAAGTTCTAGGTGGACGACAATGATGATTATCAATATTTCCAATAGCCCTTCTCTTTACCAATTATTTCTAGGTGCTCTTCCCACCCAGAGATGGGGTTACCTCTGTATTCCTGAATTCCCTTTTGTTCCCTCCTCATCGATCCAGATCAGGATCCCAGAATTTCCGGGAAATTCTGCATTGCCCAGAAAGCCAATTTTGCATAATCAGAAACAGCCCTGGGCAGCACAGGAATCTCAGAACTCTAGTCTAGCTGTAGCGCCACCATTTGGAACATCTTTGATAATGGCGGCTACTTCACACAGACACAAGCAGCTTTTCCTCTGGCTCCACCCTGCTGGGGTTTATTACTAGGCCAGTATTCCAAACAGAAGCTCCATTCACTTCATCTCCCTTTCAGCTGCAGAAGGCAGAAACACACCCTGGGCCATCCTTGAACCTGGGTAGGCTTGTTAATCAAAGTTTCTTTAGCTTCATCTAACAACAGGGGTGTGTTGAATAAAACTTCCAGAGTCAAGTGTTGGCGCTGCCTCCTTGAAAGGAAAGCAGTGAAACAGGAAAGGCATCCAACTGAGATAAAAGCTAAGCTAACAAATGATAACATTTCCAAAACAAATCTTTGGGCTTGAATGCGCTGGAATGAAATGGAAAAGGAGGGAGTGTCAGAGGAGAGTACAGGCTGAACTCAACCCTCTGGTCAACAGAAGGCAGGGGGCTGACCGGAGACCTTGATATAAAATGTATGTCTTTCTGACAGATTTTCCACGAGCCCACCCTGCCTGTGTCATTCTGCTCTTTCTGTTTTCCTCATATTCCCTGTCTTCACAAGATGCATGCTGAGAGGACATGTTAGTTAGGTTGTCCTGTGTTCAAAATTATTTTCACTCTTTCATCTAAGAAAACAGTACATAAGAGAGAAATACAGAGCTGATTGAGAAAAAATAGTCTCATCTTTTTAGCATGGACAAGGAGTGGTGAGAAATGTGGACCAAATGAGGCAACGGAAAGCTGTTTGATAGTAGAGCCAAAATCAAGCCCAGGTCCCAAGGGTCACACACTTGCTCCTATATCCTGGTCAAGCCTCCACTGTAAAGCACTGGTGATAAGACACGTGTAGGTGATCTCTGAATCAGAGTGCTGAAGAAACACAGATTGGCCACTGGGGTGTGCTGCAGAAAATTGTCACAATGCATGCTTTTTTGGTGCCTTCTCTGTGCCAGGTATTGTGCTAAGTTGGAAAGGGCATCAAGATACTCAAGACACCATGTACCCCCCAGGGACACATTATCCAACAGAGGAAATGGAAAAACAAGAACATGTAACCCAGTCGTGAGAGTTTCAACAGGATTTGGTGACTATCTTCATTAAAATTCTTTGGTTTCAAGATGAACTTGACCTTCTTAAAGTGAGGATGGGCTTTTTTGATGTTACATTATGGAAAAAGTATGCATTGAAAAAGGCAGTGATATAGGGGAGTGTCAGAGTCAACCAAAGCCTGGGACCTGAATGCTGCTAAGAGCTCTTTTCCACCTTGAGCAACTGCACCCTTCTTTTCCTCTTTGTCTGTTAACCATCTTCTGCTTCTCTAGCAGAGTATTCAGTAGCATCCAGCTGTTGGAGAGAGACTGTGTGTTTTCTTGATTCCAAGTCTGAAAGTGCTGGGAAGGGTGTCATTGATTCATCTTGATTTGTGTTCCCACCTCTGACCAATGCATTGAGGTGAGAAAGGAGATACATATAAGAGCACAGAAACTCCAGTGAAAACCTCATACCTGCCCTCTTCACTTCGTAAGGGCCTCCAAGCTTCACCTCCCCCCCCCATGCTTTTTATTATCTGGTTTTTCTGTTTTCTGTTTTTCCTTCAGTATCCAGATTCTCTCTATCTGCCCAGATTATTCAAAATGATGAGTGATTTGAATGATCTGTATGGTTTGAATTAGCCTCATGGATCTCCCAGCTCAACTCAATGAACATTGGCCATAGGCTCATGATGTATATCCACCCCAGACCCCAAGATACCAGGCACATTTGCCTACATAGCAAAATTAAGATTTCTCCCTTTTTTCCTATTTATAGTCTTTTATTTCATTTATTGATAACATTATCTCTTTGGTACTGAGAAAGCAGCATTTTGCTTTCAAGCACTAGGCCTAATACAAAGGATTGACTGGGTAGAAGAATGGCTAAAGTGCAAAGTAAGGACTTTTATTTTCTTATTTATGGATTTTTATCCATCCCTCCAATAATGCATTAACATTTTACATTATTCCAAAGTTGCTAGGATTCTAAGCAACAAAATGACAGAATTCCAAATTTAGGAGACCAAGGCAGGTAAGATTGCTTACTATTCTCTAGAAAGATCTTTCAGTCATTCTATTGTCCTTTTATTTACACAGTTGGCAGTTAAACCATAGCAGGAAATGAATAACTCTACTGAGAAATATATGTCTGCGTTCATAATGGCTTCCATTGCCTAGCTACTTTGGCCAATTTCCAAGCTCTGAGTGTATGTCTAAGATGGTCGTGCCCAGCAACTGTGAAAGGATATAACCATAAATTAACAGTTGTTGGAGGTCATAAATGATTTAATAAGTAGTTCTTCTCTCATCAATGATGTAAAATCTTCCCTAAGGTTTTTAAAATCAAATCCTGTGGGTTAGAGTATGGTTCTTTGCCAGGCAAGGTGCATGTCCTATGATGTGTTTTTAATAAACAGCTCATACCAATTTTCTGCAAAAGCCACTCAGCACTGACTCCTGAAATTAGGAATAATGGAGATTTCCAGTGCCCTTCAAAAATTCCTCTCTTTTTATACTTTGGACAATGAGCCAACTGAATAACACCAGACGAATTCTTCCAAAGAAACAACAATTAAATAAGTAGAAGTAACAATCATAGTAGTGGTCGTATCACCCTGGAGTTTCAATACCAGAACCACACTCAGAGTAGCAATACTAGCATCACAGTCACGGTATCGATACCGGTGTCATACTCAGTGGGGGACGTCAACTATTTAGTGACAGGGATCATGGTAGCTGCTTTCATGTTTGCACTGTGCTAACCTTCACTTACCCACCAGTCTCCTGCATATTCCCTTTTGTGTTTAAACCACATTTACTCCACTCTTCTTCATTTTCGACATCCTGATCCACTCAGGGGCCTCCTTTAAACTTGGGATTTAACTAGAACAGAGGGCAGCAGTAGGACTTCTACTTTCTGGAGTCTGGATACTGCATTTTTTTTCCTGCACAAACTATGACAGAAATTCCTTCATTGGTGACCTACTTCTTGTTTATTAAAACACATTTGATAGAATGGTTTATGTAAATCATCACAGCGCATTGAGGAAAATCTGAAAGTTGAATGTGCAGTTTGTCACATTCCCTTCCCACTGCTGAAACGATGAAAGCCTGTGTTGAGATGATGTGTCTACCAGTTTGAGTCTCTGAGGGTTTCTAGTGGGCTAAGCCCTTCTTCTGACCTGCTTTGGACACGTAGCAGAATTGAGAATTAGGATTACAAACTGGACAATTTTGAGAGTGAAAGGGACAAATACACCCTTTTGATAAGGGATGTTGATGGGGGAGATTATTCATGTGTGTGGGCAAGGGGTATGTGAGACCTCTCTGTACTTTCTGTTCAATTTTGCTATAATCCTAAACCTGCCCTAAAAAATAAACTCAATTTAAAACTAAAAGAATGAATGAGTGAATAAACATTCTGACTCTACAGCCTTGTGATCAAGGTTTGCAACTGTGTCTTCCCCTGCCCCGCTGCCCCTATTGAGGTTTCCCACCATCATTCTTATTATTGCACAGAGACTCTTAAAGAAGTAAAAGAAAA
Source organism: Miniopterus natalensis (assembly GCF_054644295.1). NCBI lineage: Eukaryota > Metazoa > Chordata > Mammalia > Chiroptera > Miniopteridae > Miniopterus > Miniopterus natalensis. The sequence goes on from NC_142086.1 coordinate 65,220,594, forward strand.
CACAATATGTAAATTACAAAAAGTACTTAGTTACTGTGACAGACTGCATTTTCCACAAATGGCTACAACAATACTTTTAGTCCCACATGCTCTTTCAAAACCTTGCCACTTTCCCATCAAGGGATGGAGTCTAGATCCCCTCCACTTAAACATGAGCAGTTCTTTTATCTGCTTCAACAAATAGAGTTGGTGGCTGTGATACTATGTGACCTCCCAAGGCTAGGTCATAAAAAGCCATGAAGCTTCTACCAGTCTCCCTCTCTCTTTAATACTTAACTTGGAATACTGAGTTGTCATGTGTGAAGTCCAAGGCTGCCATGCTGTGGGGAAGCCCAAGCTAGTCTATAGTGGAGAGACCACATGGAAAAGTCCTGAGATCACCTGAAGAGAAAGAAACGCTGGTCAGCCCCAGCTGCTCCAGCACCCTACCCCTTCCCCCACCCCCATTTCAGCTCCAGCTGGAGCTGACTGACCATAACTCTATGAGACATCCAGAACCTGAACCAGCCAGCTGACTTGTCTCTCAGTTCCTGACCCACAGAAACTATGAGAAATAATATATGTTCTGTTTTAAGCCACTCTTTTGGGATGATTTTGTTCTGCAGTAATAGGTAAACTGGACAAACTGCTTGGCAAAGCATAACAACCAAGTCTGTCTTATTCAGGCCCACCTCTCTCAAGTCCCAAATGGCTCCTTTGTCCTTGAAAATGTTGAGGATTTTTCCAGCACAACTTTCCCCAACCCAATTTTCCTCTTGGCAGCACACCAAAATCCCAAGCTCTTGCCCCCCACAGTTCAAGACTAGGGCATCCTGGGTTACTCTAACTTGGCACCCAATTTTTTTTTGGCCCTCATTAGATAACAAGAAAACCTTTACTCTTCAGCAGGGACCCTGTTTTCTCTCTTTGCTTCCAGTGACTGTTAAGCACCTCAAAATTCTCTCTCTCTCTCTCTCTCTCTCCTCTCTCCCCAATTCCTGCCCCCCCCCAACCCTCTGTCACATGCATGCACCAAGGAAAGGCCATGTAAGGACACAGGGACACAGAAGGCAGCCATCTACAAACCAGGAAGAAAGTGCTCACCAGAAATTGACTATGCTGGCATCTTGATCTTGGAGTTCTGGTCTCTAGACTATGAGAAAATACATTTCTGTTGTTTAAGCCACCCAGTCTATGGTGTATTGTTATGGTGGCCTGAGCTATCACACTTGGCCACAGCATAGTATGATTCGGTAGATAATGACTGAGTTTGGAAGGTGGATTAGATCCTGGAAGACTTTGAATAAAAATTATTGGGTAGATAATATTTTATAAGAATTATAATTTTTATAATGATGCCTGAGGTATTGTTTTGACTCCCACCTAAGAAAGACCCAGTATAAAGGCACACTTGTTATTTCAGGGAAAACCCGCATTTGAAAATGAGCTGCTGCCCTCAAAACACCCCAGGAAATCTGTCATATGAAATTTTAGCTTGGAGATATGCACGCTTCAGGTGATTTACTCCGAAGTCTAGGCTAAGTCTGCAGGAGAGCAGAGAGTCTAGCTTATTAAGAGAAACTGAGTTTGCACCAGAGCCTCCCAATACCCCCTTCTCAATATTCATTGTTCCAGCAGGACATAGGAGTCTCATTAAATAGCTTTACCTCCTGGGGATCAATGATTGCCGAAGAACAAATATAAAATCAATAACCTTTTCAGAAAGAAATGAGTATACCAGGTGGTTAGGGCTTTTCTTCATAAGCTCTGGAGAAAGGAGCCAAGGCTTGTCATCAGAGTGACTATCGCCGGAAATCTCCAGGACCCTAATGGTCTCTAGGACATACAACAATGACCTTCATACAGTTTCCTCTCCCTTCACATGGGCCAGATACTGTGTTCCATATTTTATATATGTTTCTTTTAATCTTGATGAGAACTCTATAAGTTAAGTATGCTTATTTCATTTTGTAGATGAGTACATTGAAGTCCACAGAAGGACAGATGTGTCATTTGGAAAGGAGCCAAGGAAGCAAACTGAGATAGAATCTTAAGGTCATCTCTACTTTGGCAAACCATCGGCCTCCTTCTCCCTGTCTCCACGTCATTACACTGAAAGGAAACCAGCAGCAGCCTAGAACATGTTATCCTAACTATTCCATCACAAAGGGAGATTCCCATCAAAAAGTCAATACAAAGAAAAGACAGTAGATGTCAGAGATCCTGCTTCATTTACTTTAGGTGTGGCTGGGGCACGTGTATTTTGCAAAATCTCCCCTGGTGATTCTTATGTGTGCCCCTAGTTAGAAACGTCCTCACTAGATCAGGCAGCCTCCCACCAATATTCATTTTGGCCAGGTGCTGGCCAAAACTCTGCTTCACTGTTTATCACCTACAGTGAAGTTCTCTCCACCAAAGACACACAGGTCAAAAGACATTCAGGGACCCTTTCAGGATGATGGATAAACTATTGGTGGTTCAATTAAATGGAGTTACCTATCTCGAGTGGGCTGAATTGCAATAGAAAATCTATCCTTGCCTTTTATGACTGTAAGAAACAACCATTGAAAATATTTCTAATTATTTTGCAGATTGCTATTAAATGCCTTGTGTAGTGAATTGAATAATGTCCCCCAAAAATGATATGCCCAAATCCTAACCTCTGAAACCTATGAATGTGACTTACTTGGAAATAGGTTTTTGCAGATGTAATTAAGTTAAAGGTCTTGAGATGAGATCATCCTGGATTTAGGTTGGGCCCTAATCCAATGGCTGATGTCCTTTCAAAAGAAAGGAGAAGGAGTTCTGAGACACAGAGGGGAAGGCCACGTGAAGGCGGAGGCAGAGATTGGAATGATGCCTCTACAAGCCAAGAAATGCCAAGAAGCCAGGAGAGGCATAGATTCTCCCTCCCCAACACCTTGATTCTGGACTTCTGGCCTCCAGAACTGTGAGAAAATAAATTTCTGTTGTTTTAAGCAACAAATTTGCAATAATTTGTTATATCAGCCCTAGGAAACTAATACACAATATTACAATTAATATCAGGGATTAGGCAACAAATCCCTTCTAGAATTCAGTACAAGGAAGCAGTGTCTCTCCAGATAAGCATGCATGCTCATCCTTACTGAACAAGGAATAGGAGCGTTGCATGCTGGCCCACTCTGCAGCCCCCTTGTCAGACAGCTCTGACGGAGGTTAGGGCTTAAACTCTGTGATTGCCCTCCTGGTTCTTGCTATAAACATCTCCTTGCTTTTCCATGTTTCTGTGCCCTCCTCTATTTTGAATTTTATTTTTAATTTGCTTACTCTGTATATATGTAGTTTTATTATAAATCACCTAAAATCCCATTTGAAAAGAGATGGCTATAAAATTATAAATAATAGCAGAGTGGCTAAGAGAGTGGGCTCAGGAATCAAACTTCTTAGGTTCAAATCCCAGCCCCATAATTTAGGAGCTAGGTAACTGTAGGGTCACTCCATGCCTCAGTTTTCTCAGTTGTGAAGTAGGAATAAGACGAGTACATGCGGTATAGGACTGCTGTAAGGATTAAGTCAGTTAGTACATAGATACAAAGAAAGCACTTAAAACATTGCCTGACGTATAAAAGCATTCAGTAAATGTTAGCCATTGCTGCTATTTGTCCATATTACTGCCCTAGCTAAAACTCTCTACTGGAGGTCCACGGCCTGCAGGGTGAAGCTGAAGCTCCCTATCACAGCACATGAAACTTGCTATGACAGGCTTCTTCCTGGGCTGTAGTTCGTCTCCTGACAGGCGGGTCCTGCCTGACCCTCCAGCTCGCTGACCACAGCCGCACCCTTGGCTGCCCGCTGCGCTGGGGTGCCCTGGCTAGCTCCTGCTCGCCCCCAGCCTCACCCTGGGTGGCCTTCTCCAGGAACCCAGCCGGGCTGTGGGACATCACCCTCATCTGCTTTTCTCGGCTCCCTGGGCCTGTCTCCATCTCCCTCCTCTTCCTCAGCCTGGAGGAGGGACTTCGCTGTGCCTCTCTCGCCCAGGTTGTGTCTGTGTCTCCCTATCCCAGGCGTCTCTGTGAGAGGGGAATGGAAGCAGTGAAGCCCTTTGAAGGCTGACCTGCTGGTCTGTGGTGAGGGCGGGGCCTGTCTGAAGTCTGCACCTTGATCGGCCAGGATGCCCCTGGAAGGGACCAGTAGCACCTGACGAGGTAAAGCTCCTGAGGTTCCCCAACCCCACCTGGTCAGCCCGTGCTTGCGAGGAAATCTGGCTTCCATCAGGGCCTTCGACTCTCAGGGCTGGTGTCGCTCGGTTGGCTAAATGTCACTCTACGTTTAGCACAACTGGCCTCTGCTTTTGAGGGAGTTAAAGAGTAACAGCCTCTGGGAGAGAGTTTCCAGATGGCTTTGTTTAATCAAGTTTAGAAGTGTGACATTAAATCCCCCGAGAAGTTTGTTCTCATGTCCATTTTTTTTTCAGTGTTATTGGGGTATAATTAAGAAATAAAATTGTCAGCTATTTAAAATGCACATTGCGGTGATTTGATATAGATACACATTGTGAATGGATCCCCACATCTCGCTAATTAACACATCCATCACCTCACAGATTTATCTTCTTTTGTGAGAACATGTAAGTTCTAATCTCTGAACAAATTTTAATTATGTAATAGTGTTATCAACTGGTGTCACCGTTATACTTGAGATCCTCAGACCTTAATCATCTTGTAGCTGAAAGTGTGTAGCCTTTTACCAACCTCTTCCTATGTCCTCCCCACCCCAGCCCCTGGCAACCACTTTTCTACTCTGTTTCTAGGCGTTTGACATTTTTTTAAACTCCACATATAAATGATACCTTGCAGTATTTGTCTTTCTCTGTCTGGCCTATTTCACTTAGCATAATGCCCTCCAGGTTCATCCATGTTGTTGCAAGTGGCAGGATTTCCTTCTTTCTTGTGGCTGAATGATATTCCTCATGTTCTTATTGAGAACTTCGGATCTAGGGCTTGGTAGTGTGTGTGCGTGCGCATGTGAGAGAGAGAGAGAGAGAGAGAAGGAGAGAGAGACAGACAGACAGGCAGATAGAGACAGACAGTGAAAGACAGACACCAGGACAGAGAAACAGACAGAAAAACAGAGAGAATTGTCCAGCATTGCCCTGTGGTATCATAGAAACGTTCTCATTTGCAAATCAAAGGATATCAAACTCAAGACAAAAAAACCTGTGTGTGGACCTGGGTTTAGCTGGCTCTGTGTCCCACCCCCACCCATAGTCCAGCTCTCCAGTGTCTCCCCAGGAAGTTCAAGACCTCTGTTCCTGAGACCCCTTATTTCTACCAAGAACGGGAAACATGAGTGTGAAGGCTGTAGACCAGGTGTGTGGGGGCCTGCACACCTCCTGGCACAGGGGTCTGAGCCCACCCAGGGGGAGAGGGGGAGCAACCAGGCCTCAGGATCCCTGACAAGGGACCACCTCCTTCCCCAGGGCCCTCCCTCCCAAGGCTGCACCTTTTGACCCCTCCACCACTAAGGAAGCCCTTAGCGCAGAAAAAGTGAGGAGTTATTCCAGTGCAGAAAAGGAGGTGTTGGTGGGTGAGTGGAAAGGAAGCACAGGATGACTTCTCAAGATGGGCCTGCTGCCATCAGCCAGTGTGGAAACAAATGGAGCCTGGAGTCCGGCAGACCTGGGTTAGAGCCTGGCGTGAGAGGAGGAGGGAAAGTGGGAACCTGCTACATCCAGGCTGGATTTTAAAGACCAGTGGCTGGGTAGCCAGCACCGGGCCCTCCTCCCTGCACCCACCCGTGAAGGCTGTCACAGTGCACATTGCCTGGCACGCAGAAACCGGGGGCATCATCCTCTATGCTACCCCACCTCCCCACTCCTCCACCCTGTAATCCAGCCTGCCAGGAGCAAAGGGACAGGAAGCTCGGTGCTCCTTCAGGATCATCTGGTCTAGTTTTCTCCTTCAGCAGTTGGGTAAACTAAACTTGGTGGTGCTCATGATGAGATCAGACCTGTCTCCAACCTGAGTTCCAAGTGAAAGCATCTCTGGCTTTGGAGCAGGGCTCGGATTGTTCACAGAGAGGCCACAGACCAAAGTCAAGTGCAACCCAGGAGACCAGGCATGAATCAAAGTCAATTCAAGTGCAGGGCAAAAGGTGCCAAGTGGAGCAACCTTGAGCCTGCATTGTGGTCTAGAGCTAAGGTTGGACCAGCGCAAACAGGTGACAGTAAACGTAATTGTTGAGCATCTAATAAATGTCACCCTTGTAGGTCCTGAGGACAGAGCAAGAATCTACATTCCCTACTGAAAAGAAAATGTTGATGGGCCAACCCAAGTCTGAAAGGTGCATTGTCATGCGGTGAGGATCTCGGGCTCTACTGGGTTTTGATGCCTCTTTATCTCTCATCCATGCGACCTTAGGCAAACCATGTAACTCTCCCTGCTTCAGCTTCTTCATCTATAAAGTGGGAATAATAAGAGTAACAGCCTCAGAGAGCTGTTGAGAGATTAAATCAGTTAAGTAAAGCACTAGCATGGTGAGAATTTAGTTATCACCGCGGACACCATTCTGATAAAAATGCTGGGACTGTACAATGCTTGCACTGCAGAGCGTTTCAGAAAGGCCACCCGGGGCCTAACAGCTTGTGTTTCATCAATGTTGACAAATTGCTGCCTGGCCTCAGACAGGTCACTAATTGTTCTCAGCTTCCATTCCATTCCGCAGTCTTGGGATGGCAGAGGAGGGATGATGCCAGCTTGCTCCAGAGGCATCGAGAGGCAACATGAGGTCACCTCCAGCAGAGTCAGGGTGAACAGCTCCGTGTTTGCCATGGAAAGAGGTGGAAGGCAGCCTGACCTCAGAGAGAGTGCTCAGTCTTCATCTGGGTGGGAGCTTGGGGTTCTCAGGAGTGTGTGCCCCCGTGAGCTGCTTGGAGGGTAACGTCTGGAGCTGTCAGGCCATGATTTATTGAAAGCGATGCTCAAGTTAAATCGAGAGTGAAAAAGTTAATTACTGGACTCTCATAGCTTTTTACATACATAATTGCCTCATTTTAATGGATTTGGAATAAGAACAATAAAGGAGAGGATTCAATGCCTTGCAAATAAGCCTCAGAAAGACTTTCACTATTGGCTCCAATTTGCCATCTCCAGGATGCAGTCTAAAATAATATGTGTCCAGCCATAAAAAAACACACCCCTTATTGTGTTGAATGTCTATACTGTCCAACATGGTAGCCACAGGCACATGTGGCCATGGAGCACTTGAAATGTGGCTCATCCAAGTCAGATGTGCTGTGTGTATATATATATATATATACCCTGGGTTTAAATAGCCAGTACATGCCAGGCATGTGTTAGGGCTGGGGGGACAAGGGGATGCAAAGGTCTAAAAGACAGAGGCTCCAGCCCTCAAGGATCTGGCCGTCTCCTAGGGAAGTCAGAGACACAACACAGAGACCAGCAAATAATGTGGCAAATGATGAATGCCGTTGTCCTCACCAGCTCTGTGCAGAAGCTCCACTTTGTAAAAAGATAGATGGCCGGGCCAGGCTGGACAGAACTAATAATTTTCTCTCAATTTTTATTTAAAAAAATTTCGCACAGAAAAGGTAGAATAACAGTACAATAAACACTTATTTATACACATATTAAGATAGATAGAAAAATGACAGATTGATAGATATAGATAGATAGATGATAGATAGATAGATAGATAGATAGATAGATAGATAGATAGATGATAGATAGATAGATGATAGATAGATGATAGATAGATAGATAGATAGATAGATAGATAGATAGATAGATAGATAGATAGATAGATAGACACACACACTTTTTTCTGAACCATTGGGAAATAAGACTGAGACATCATGATCTCAGCTAAAAGCATCAGCATTCATAGCACAGACCTACTGATTTAATAGGTCTACAGCAGGGCCCAACATCAGTAGTTTTAAAAACTCTCCATTTGGACTCACAGCCAAAGTTGAGGGATTATGGTGATCAGGTAACTCCTGGGAAAGAGAGAGGCTTTCTGGAGGAGACAAAGCCAAAGTTGAGTTTTGAAAATAAAAATCCCCATGTAAATAATAGAGAGAGGAAATTTCCAAGCAAAGGCAATCATGTAAACACAGAACTGGAGGCTAGAAACGCCATGCAGGTTGGTATTCCTGGAGCACAAAAGTGCAGGAGGCGAAGCTGAAAAGGAGGGAGAAACCAGTCGCTAAAGCCTCATATGGCACTTGGTGGAGTCATGAGGAGCTACTGAGTGTTTCAGGCAGAGGAGGGACATGCCAGGTCTGGCTGCCAGGTGAAGAACAGGTTGAAGGAAGAAATGATGGAGAAGGTGACACCAGGAAAACTATTGCATTAGTCCTAGAGAGGAACATGGGGGTCTGAACCAGGGCAGTGGTGGGTCTGCGGAAAGAGGGAACGATTTGAGGGGAATTTGTCTAGGACGTCATCAGAACCACCTGGTTTCTGGCTCATTTCTCCCCACTCAGGGCTGGAGTGTTCCTACCGGCAAGGAGAGGGTGATGAAAGGAGCTGCTGTCCCAAATCAAATCGCTCTTGCTAGGGTCCCAATTCTGAGAGCCGCGCTTCGGCCCTGTCCACATGGGGTCCTCAGTCCTGGAACCTTGTCCTTGCCCTGTGCCTGCCCTTCTCCTTACATCCGTGACTCAGAAAGCTACACAGGCCTTCTGAGATTGGATCCCTCACCAACCATCCTCTTGTCAGAGGTTCCTGAGCCTTTTGCCTGGATCTCTGAGTTCCACCTGCCTCCCCAACAGCTCCATTTTCTATGTGCTGCCGAGCCCCTCACGGATGCCAGCTATGCTGCTGGGATGTGAAGGCCTGTGGCAGAGCCTTCTGGATGCTTTTCTCGCCCTGTCGTGATGGACTCATCCACTCTCCACCAGCCCTTTCCCTCCCAGTTGCCACGGCCGCTGCACACGTCCCCATTTCAGGTCTCCACTTCCTCATCTGCACACAAGCTGGAGGCTCGCTCTAGGGACCCCAAGGTGTGTGATGCTCAGATCTGATCAATGGTAACAGTGAGTGTCAGAGCACCTGCATCACCCTCACACCTGGGCGTGGCCATCCAAAGGGTTAGCCTCACAGCCACAAAATTCAATGTTCAGTGAGAGCAGAGCCACCAGACAGGCTTGTTTTTAGTCAATATACCAACAAACATGCATCAGTCAGTTGGTTATATTGTTGAATAATGTGCTAAATATCTCATTACTGTCCTCATATGCCCAGTATTCTGGCTAATGCTTCCCTCCACTTATCTTAAGTATATTTAGCCCTTTCATTCCCCTCAATTTTCTAAATTGAAGCAAAATGCCTACGAAAGCAGCTACCTGTAAAAAGGTCAGAACAGAAGAGAGACATCACTTGAGGACAAATGAAGTCAGGCCTGACCCTTGGACTTGTGTTTTCAAGCTCTGCACTGGTGACTGTGCAGAGAATGAAATCTGGCTGCCAGATGGCTGTGGTGGCCTGGACCCAGGGACACTGTGTTTGTGGGCAGATCACAAGGTCCAGAGGCATCTTTGTTGCCAAACTCCTCATTGGTAGGGGGTTCTGAATCCCAGGGACCCCCAAGGTGGAAAAGACCTGCAGGTCACCTAGGTCAACCCTCCTTTTTACGAATAAGAAAACGGGGGACGGAAATACCAAGTGCCCTCTCCAAGGTTGGCCATCCAATTAGGATGTGCTTGTCTGAGCTATCTCTGTCTTTCTACCTGACCCAAAAATTCCACTTCCTGGACTTGGGAGCACAGACCTGCTCACACGCAGGCACGGTGGTGGATAAGCGAGGTTTTCCATCGCAGCGCCCGAGCACAGAGAGGCTGGGGGCTGCCCTTCCGTGGAAGGGTCGTCGACCTCACCAGACCACATCGAGGCCGAGAAAGCATCTCCACATCCTTCCCCCACATTTTTCAGTCTTGGACGGGCCTCAACTCAAACCCCACAGCACAAACCCTCTCGGGGCGCCTGCACCCCGCCGTGCTGTGTGCATCCCACTAACACCCAGCCTCACCCCAGATGGCTGTGCATTACCCTCTCCAGCCTCCTGAGGGAGCGACGCCCCCCGAGTGGCACTTGCTGTCCTCAGAAGTCGGACAGAACCTCGGGAAGGCGCTGACCGGGGCCAGCCGGGGCTGCTGCCAGCGTGGCCCTGGGCAGGGTTCCTGCTGAGTCGGCCACGCACTCTTCCATTTGCTAAATGTGCCCCTTGCAGCAAGAGACCGCCTCTGTCAGAAGACTATTTTAAGTGCTCTCTCTCCTCAGCTCTGGCCTTCTCAGGGCAGAAGAGAAGGGGTGTGGGGGAACCAGGCCCCGGGCCACGTCTTCACTCCCTCGTGATGGGGAATGAAGCTGCGGTTCCCTAAAAGCCTAAGTGCAGGCCCCAGCGCCTTCACTCTCCCCACACCCTTTGGGGTCAGGGCCCCTTCATCCAGTTGTCCTCATTTGTAAAGCACAGAAACAACTGTCTGGTGCTGTTAGACTCGCTGACACAAACACAATGAAAAACTCAGAAAGCCTCTGCTTTCCCACAGCGCAGCTCCTATTTTACACTCAAAGTCATGTCTAAGCGCTGAGCCTGAGGGGTGCCAGGGGAACCCTGGGGGCGCGGTGTGGCTTCCATAGGCCTGGATGCCCTACCCCATGCCAAAACTGAGTCATAGGATCTGAGGTGCCAGTCTTTCTGGTGGCAAAAGGTTCTTCACCCTGGGGAGGAAACAATCCCAGAGGTTTCAGACGGCTTGCCTTAGCCCATGCATGGTGGGAAAGCAGGGTAAAGGAATCAAAGAAGGTGTTAGTCTGACAGAAAAGCCCTATGTGCAGAGAGAGCACACAGCAATGCTTCAGTGAACAAGTCATTGGGAACAAAGCGCCTGTTACTGAATCAGCTGAGCTCAAAGGGAGCTGTGGCCTCCCAGACCCTTCCAGTCCAGTTGGTGCTTCTGCTTAGAGGAGGCAGGGGGTGGCCTCAGCTCAGGTGCGGGTCTCTGGAAGGTGGATCAGGCTTGTCTGAGGGGGGAGCTTGCACAGCTATCCCCAACAGTGTCCCATAGGGCTTGGGAAGGTGCATTCCTTCTGTCACAGCAGGGTGGGAAGAAGAGACTGGGGCTCCATCACCGGGCCATGGGTAAGGAACCACATCCAGGTCTCATCCCTGTGACTGTTATCGCTTCTTCTGATTATAACATTTTTTTCTAATAAAGATGGTCACTAGAATTTTCCATAGTGAAAATTTTATTCATGCATAAATGTGGAAAAGAGTAGAAAGCATTGGCTGGTAATATGATGCACGGTAATTGTAAAATAAGTGGAGAGATCAATGTCTAGCAGTTTTCAAGCATGGCACGGGATGGTCTTAACTGTAAAACTAACTCTATCCTCCACCCCATATCCCCACATTCTAGCTTTTGCCCCATCTTACAACAAAGCCCATCCTCGCCTCATCATTTTTCAAGCCTCAGCTGAGGCCTAAATTGTCAGTACCTGATCCAACACTGGTCCTGGGAGAATAGACTGGCATTGTTGGGTTCTTTGTGCTGTGGTTCAACTCTGGAGGCGAGGCTAGTTCCAGGAAAACTCTGTAAAGATGTGCTTGTCTGCCTCCATCAACCACCCACATGATCTAGGCTCAGCTACTTTCCCCAAAAGAGGTCTTCACAATTCTTTCCATCTCAGATTCAGAGCTTAGATGTTGCCCACAATGGATCTTCCTTGGGCCCTCATGGTGTTCCACGTGGCATTCATTTTCCATAGGTTTTAGTGTCCAGCTGAGAGTCAGGCATTTCCATATTTCACTCAAATAAAACTAAAGGCTTTTCTTGTGAAAATAGGAAGAAACTAGATTCACTAAAGTAAGATCAGGTGACAGACAGACTCCACTATATACAAGTGGCCAGCTTGTGGATAGTTTTTTTTTTTTTGAAGCGACGCCAGGACCTAAGTTCTTTAGGAAGAGAGGGCCCAGATCTACCTTGGCAGGGAGAAGAGATGCCAGCTCATCATCAGTGCATCTCCAGTCCCTTCTTTCTCTCAGAAGACATCTGCTGCTTTTGGCTCCATAATAATGGTGTCTGACAGTAGTAGCAATGAGGTTACTCTTAAGGCTCCAATGTTGGACAGACTTGTGTTTGTTTCATTACCCTTCTTTAAAAATGGATTTAATTATAATTAGTGCACTCCATGGATTGGTATGGGTTTCAGAATCTTTATAATTTGCAGTAAAATGATTTCCTTTTCATACCAAGGTACTTGATAAATTGATGTTTAGTTGAAGTGTATATTTAGCCTCATAAATAAATACTGTTTGCACACAGATGGCTGGTGAAGTTCTGGACATCTCCACAGAGTGGGAGGGTAGAGAGTGAGAAGTTCCCTCATCTCTTCCCTTGTTGCATTGGCTTGAGTAGTTATAGCTGAGTAAAGCGCCTCGGACTCGTGTTCTCCCAGAGCCAGCGGGAAAGCATTGTCAGCTATCCCTTAAGGAGCTTCGCCCTGAGCTTTTGGCCACGTGCACAGTTCATCAACAGGCCATGCAAACTGGATGGTAATTAATTCCTGGTAACAAGAACATTTCCATTTACACCACTGCTCTAGCTGCCTGTGCTGATGGTGACAGGGAAGCTCTGGATCTTTCTCCCAATGTTTGTGTAAAGAAGTCATGGTTCAGAACCTTTGGGAAGAGCAACCCCTTCCCTCAGTCCCACAACTTGCCTGGCCCAAGAACAGATAGGCAGTTTGGGATCACATACCCATGAGCTCCTTCAAGACTGTGTACATCCACCTTGGCCAGTGTGGCTCAGTTGCTTTGAGTGTTGTCCCATATACCAAAAGGTGGTGGATTTCATCCCCGGGATGCAACCCATCAATGTTTCTCTCTCACATCGATGTCTCCCTCTCTCTCCTCTCTCTTTCTCAAATCAATTTTTAAAAAATGAGTTGAGAAGTGCTCCCATCTCTTTAACAAAAAAAGTCTATGCATGTCCTATTTATCTAATGTGTTCCTTCCCCACCCACCCCCACTCATCCCACATACAGTTGCAAGACCAATCTTCCTAAAGAACAGCTCTAATCATGTCACTTACCTGCCAAAACCTGTGATGGCTTCCTGTTTGGACTATAGAATGATGATTAAACTCTTAGTGATGAACTGCCCAGAGATTGTGTGGGGAGATTAAAAGTGAAAAGGAGGAATTAGAGCTGGACCTAGAATGATGGCACCATTTGCACCCACGGAGATAGGCAGGAGCTGGTGAGGGAGGACATTAAATGCCTGGTTCCATCACTTCCTAGTGTGTGACTTCTGTAAGCCACACACTCATTTTCAGCCTAGCATTCCCAACCTCAACCAAAAATGTGTCCAGACATTGACAAATGTCAAGAGGGAGACAAAATTGCCCTGGTTGAGAACCACTGAGAGTCTACTCTCTGCCTCCTCAGAACTTCAGCACCACTTGGCAGGAACCCTTCCTAAAGGCCCCGGGTTCCATCGCAGGGTCAAGAGCACTTAACCTGTGGGCCTTCTCTCCTGCTGGACTGCAGGCTCTTCACTCACCACCTTCCTGACTCCCCTGTGCACCCTCCTTCCCCCACACCATGCCCCTTTCTTCACACAGGAACAAGGGACATCTTAAAGTACTTAGCAACTTTTGAAGAACAAATAAGCTAACTTAGAGCCAAACAGAAATAAGTCAAAGTCTAGAGATTCCTGATACCGCTGGCTGCCAGATAGGTGTAACAGTATTAAGTCGTTATGTTAGACTTGATTTATAAATCACTAATATAGCTCTGATATTATAAGAAAGGTTTGAAATAAAGGTTAACTATTAATCATTGCAGGATATTTGAAGAAAAGCTGGGGGAAAAAGAAGCATGGAGGGCAAAACCCAACTGACTTGACTGACAGTTCAGACAACTGTCCCTGAGGGGCACCTGCGAGGGCTCAGGACTGCATGATTTAGCATTTAAAGCGGGTGCTCTCTGTTCATTCAAAAGGAAAAACAACCTATTTTTGTCTGGTTTGGTTTTCTTTCTTTTTCTGGTTTAAGATTCAGCACATCGCCGAGGTTGGCGGATTTCACTAAAATATTTCCCCCTAATGACCTACAGTTTTATTTTCCAAAATGCTGCCACCCACCCACAGCACAGAAGTCAGTGATCAGGATTCTATAATTTTCAGCAACCAACTGGAGCTTTTCTGTGCACTTCATGAAGTAATATTGCTGCTTGTTACAGGTAAAAATAAAGAAAGTGATAATTACTCTGGTGGAAAACTCAGCTGCAGCTCAAAGACGATGTACCTCTCAACTGCAGAAGAATTAGGGATCCGTGGAAGGATCGAGCAAGTATAGCTCAGCAATTTCATGTGAAGTTGCTTATTGCAAGGTGGGGCGGGAAGAGACAGCAAAGCACATCCAATTTACCTTGAAAATAATTAGTGAGACGCAAAGGCCTGGAGCTGGAAACTTTCTTTAAAATTATTTATTGCTGCTCAAATCAAGCCAGTCTCTTTCAGCAGCAAGGACAGTCTTCGGCTAGAGATCTCATCTCTTTGAGTGCTGCTGAGAGGATCTGTTGGCTTCTCATCTAAAATGAGCTTGAGTCTAGCACTACAAGGGGAAGCCCATCCTGTAAAAGGAGCTGAATAGTCAGAGGATCAGATAAGCTTCAAAACACACAGGGAAGAGAAAAATAGGAAGCACTATCTGAACTGAGCCATCAGGTCGGATTTAGAGGCCCTGAGCCTGGCCTGGCAGCCCAGGTAACTTTCCATCCTTTGCGTGTATGAGGAGAGATGAATGTCTCTTTCACTTATCATCCCTGGCACCCCTAGGCCACTGAAGACAAAAATCAGCCGGAGGAGTGACACATGCCATTCCCAACGTGCAATTGACAGCACCCTAACTTGGGAGCATTCCAGGCGCTGAGGCAGAGGTTGTGTTAAATCATCAGCAAAGATTGGCAAGGAAACTTGAGGAGCAAAGGAGCTGGACGTCTAACACTCCGCACAGGGCTGGGCCTCACATCCCACAGGCAGCGGGAGATAAGGCCCATCGTTTCACTGCACGAGGCAGCCCTTGTCCTCTAGAGCCCTTTCCACCATTCACACTAAAGATGGGAATGATAAGAGCAGGTTCTGCCAACTGGGAGGATGGCCCTGAATCACACAGGCCTCCCATGAGTTGGGGGAGGGGGAGTCTGCATGAAAACATAGCTGAAGGGACACGTAAAAACAACCACAAAAACCCCAAATGACCGGAGGAGCTGTTGACACTGGTTTGTGGTCTTTCTGCTTCTGTGGGAACAGCCAAAGTAGTCAACACTTGGAGAACCTGTTACTGCTTTTGTGGCTGCATCTGTGGCTGGAGGTGACTCACTTAGGCTGTAGGCAAAGCTACAACCCAGAGATAAGGGGGGAGGGAGGGACGAGAGAGAAAATGGATCTATCAGCAGATGGCCTTCTTTAATGAGCTGAAGCTCATACATTCAGTCCAAGGTGGCACCAGCCCACACAGTATACACAATGGGAAAAGGCACCCTGTCCTCTGGGGCACACACGTGGTGAGCAGATTGCAGGCTGAAGCTTAGGGTGCAGCCTAAACCAACATGCACACACCCCATGACCATCTATGTCAAGAGTGTTCCAGCAGGAAACAGGTGGCACATTCAAATTAGGATGATTACAGGAGAATTTAATAAAGGGACATTTACCGAGGTGTGGGCAGGGTGGAGGAAAGGGACCACAGGGATAGCATAGGACTCCTAGGCTGAGGGGATGAGGGTGAAGATGCCACTGGAACCTAGAAAGGAAGGATGGGGCAGAGAGATTCCCCCGACAGGTGCTATGACCTCTGGAAAGCAGCCAACTGTAGGCAATCTCACAGAGAATCAAGGGAATAAATACTCCAGCCTCACTCTCCTCCATCCCTCCAAACTCCTTCTGAGACTCCTCGTTGGCTAAATTCCCCTGAAAAGCCCAAGATGCTCACTGATGTGGCCTCTGTGGGTCAGTGTCCTGGGCAGAGAAGCAGGTAGAGGGTGGAGAGTGGGTCTGGGGTACACACAGGAGGCATCCACCATCCAAGGCAGGGCTGCCCCAGTAATTTTTTTAAATCTTTCAAACACTTTCAGAAACATCTCTTAGGAGCTGCATTAGGTTCTGGGGATACACTGACCTGACTGTAATGGGTCCCTAACCTCAAGAAGCTTTCTTTTAGTCAGGAGATTGGTTTTGTGGTTGTTGGCTGGTTGGTTGGTTTGCTGATGAATCGAAAATCTTCTCTTCCAAAAAATAGATCTAACAACGTTGGGAAGTGGGAATCTTTTCTCTTTATCTCCAGCCATGTGGCTCAAGCTTCCACTTTGACTAGAGGGGGCCGCTGTTATCTTGCAGGCTCCTGACAGCTTGCGTTTTATGAGTCTGTCTGCTTTATAAAATATTAACCAGAAAAATATTACAGTTTGCAAATGCAGCAACAGACCCAGAGACACAATGGGTTGATACAATTTTTATATGTTTTTAAAAGCATGAAAAGCATATCTGACAAAAATAAAGGAGAGAAAAGCAAGGTGAGGTTATTTTTCTTCCTTTCGATGTGGGCAGGGTGGTATGTGTTTGTTTTCT
Source organism: Miniopterus natalensis (assembly GCF_054644295.1). Lineage (NCBI taxonomy): Eukaryota > Metazoa > Chordata > Mammalia > Chiroptera > Miniopteridae > Miniopterus > Miniopterus natalensis. The sequence continues at coordinate 65,237,211 of NC_142086.1, forward strand.
ATGTACAGAGCTGATTCACCAACAGTGTAAGTCTTGCTAATGAGTGTTTTCACTTCTCATTTACAAATGGAATACATTAAGAAATTACTCAGCCACTCTGGGTGTCTTTTAATGGAACCCAACCTCTCTGTGTGGATGAGGGGAATGTTTTCACCACATTCAGGGCTGGCTGGCCTTTTCAGCTTCACAGAGCCTCAAATGTGATCGACAGCTTTACTCTTTTCACACGAACAACCCATAGATCTGTTTAAATAGAGTAACCAAACTGTCTGGCTTTTCTCAGAATTCAGAACTCGTTGCCTCAGAATTCTCTCTCCCTCTCTCTCCCCCCACCCCACTTCCCCACCCCGCCTTCTGAGCATTTTTTTTAGAGAAAATACAGCAGGAGATGACACATTTATCAGCCCAGCTTCTACTCTCTCTATAAAATATAGAGTGAGCCACAGACTGGAAGAAATTATTAGCCCAAGTGTGACAAGAAAAGAGTTAATATCTCATATTCAAACACCAGTAAAAATCAATAAAAACCTGACACTGGTAAGTGAATGAACAAAGGACAATGAATTCAGAAGTCACGGCTGCTGCATACACATGGGGGCAATGTCCAACCTCGATTACTCTTCACTGTTCATTTGTTAAACACTTACTGAGCGCCCACCGTGTGCCAGGCCTCCCGCAAGATCCTAGGAACCTGTGGCTGAGTACAGTACAGACCTCAGCCTCAGGGGGCTCCTGTTTTGTCCAGAGAGACCTGCAAACAAGATCCATGGAACAGGCTGCCGAGCTCAGAGAACTATAAGCAATTAAGCATGCTGAAATGCTGAGGGTAAGAAGAGTGGGGATGCCTGGAGAAGCACTCGGCGGCCATAAAGTAAAAGAGAACACTAACAAGTGCCATTTTCAACGAGAACATTAGCAGATATTTTTAATGACAACACTTAATGTTGTAAAACGATAACGAATTGGACTGACCTTTGTAGGTAGTAACAACCATGGCTGACTGATTCTGTTTCTGGATTTCCATATTAAGGGTATAATCTAACAGAAAAGCCATATGCCGTAGATGTTTAAATATCATATAATATTGTTATATAGAGTAGCAAAAAATGGAATTATCCTAACTGCCCGACAACCACAGCAACATTCCATGAATTGCAATACATTGATTTACCTGCCTATTCTGCATCCGTTAAAAATTCTTATAATATATTAGCTGAAAAAAATAAAAACTGTGTTTGCACTATATAACAATTATTTGATCTATGCACAGAAAAAAACTCTGGGGAACAAGGCATTCAAGTGCTAACAGGGATCATGTGCATGGCATTTTTTTCTTTTTTCCATTCCCAACAATTTTGAACAGAATAAAAAGTCAAACTTGTATGAAGTGAGTAGTTAACAAAGAATTCAAAATTGTACCCATGTCAAGAAGTCCTCCACCAGCTCGAATCCGAACAGCAGGACGAGCAGTGTTGTCCTTCCTGGGGCCTGGATGCTAAGAGTCTTTGATCCATGGGTAGTGCTGGGAAAGCCCTTACTCCCCTAGTTTCATTTTCAGAAAGTAAGAGAGATGCACCAAATGACCTCTACTGCTCTTGCTGGCCCCAAAATCTATGAATCTTGACATTTTAGAAGGAACAGTATGACCATGACCCTCAATTCACTGAAATCACAGGCAGGCATTGCGCCTCCTCACATAAATCATGAACAAAATGTCAGGCGGAGAATCAGAAAATAATGTGTGTTCCTCTCATCGGACATTTCTCAGAGAAAATTAAACAGTGTCTTTTCCCACTGAATTCACTCCATCCTTTGGTTCTTGTTTTTAAAACCAGTCTTTACGGAAGAGCAACACGTCGTTTCTCGGCCCATGTGGAGAGGGTGCCTTTTATGCAGGCTTTGGGTTTTCTTATGGCAATAAAAAACCCATCTCTCTAATTTATAGGCCCTCCTGCCCTTATTTATGGCCACGCACAATACAGCACTCTCTGAGCCTCCACAGACTCAGGCTGCAGCTGAGCCTGGGTAACAGAATCTTCCTCGTTTCTTCTGGCTGTGAGAAAGTGCAGCATTAGTAGGGTATTTATTCAAATATCCCAGCTTCGGGCCTGGAAAAACTATCAGTTTCTTTTCTCAGTTAGAGAGCTTTGAAACAATGCATTGGTCTTTTCTTAGGGGCCACAGTAAACAAGTCATCTCTCGGATTGAATGAAGGCCGATGGGCTTCCCTCGATCAAAGAAGTTGATCAGTGGTTGGTGAAATAAAACCTGAAATACCTGTCATTTCATTGGTGGCCGTGGGTGAGTCAGGTTCCTCATTTGTAACACAAAAGGCTTAGACTTCATGCTTTCTGAGGTCCCTTCTGGCTCTTACTTTACAGACTTGCTATAGAGCATCTATAGCTTTTAAGCCCTGATTCTCAAGCTACCAGAAGATGCAGAGGTGAGAGCCCGTGGGATGCTGGCTCTCAGGGAAGACCCACAATAGTTACTTACACCCATGAAAACAGAGAAACAAATGGAAAAATTCTCTGACAACTGTGCAGAACTTCCAACATACAACTGCTTAAAGTGACAGCCCACAGGGTCACTGGGCATGCAAAACCTCTCCCACACTCGCCCTCTCTTTTCCTCATAGGAGGGTTCCTAGGATCAAGGGATGCCAGAGTTAAGAGAGGAAAGCAAGAAAGAAAATAAAAGATCTAAAGAAAAAAAATTTCCAGGAAATTTCCTTGACTAGTGATGGATCAGTTAATGATGAATAGATTATGAATCCTTAGAGATCTTGAGGTTCCACCAGGTGGGGATTTACTTCTGACCATGACTGAGCACCCTAGGAAGGTTACAGGTTCAGCCCGGGGCCCCCTCTCCTCCCCAGTTACACACTGTCCTTCAGAGTCTCTTCCAGTCTTCGAGCTTGAAATACCACCAGGCTGCTGGCGGCTCCCAGTGGATCTCAGACTCATGCGTCCGTCTAGCCGGCAGCTCCACTTGGACGCCTCATAAGGCATCGCCAACACAAACATCCAAAGAGAGCTCGTCTCCCTGCCTCCCACTTGCAAACTTGGTGCCCCCCACACAGACCTCAGAGTCATTACTGACAGCTTCTCTTCCTTCATTCTTCATAGCCACTTAGCTGTCCGCTCTCTCCGAGTGAGATCCATCCTGTCCATTAGTTTTCATCCCCACTGCCAGCAGCGAGGTTCCGCCACTGTCACCTCTCATTGGGGTCACACTGAAAACCTCCTAGCTGACTCTCTTCACTTACACTCCTGCTCCCCATCCTATCTATGTCACATACAGCAGCAATTTTTTTAAACATGATTTGAATTATGCCACTTAAAACTTTTTTCTGGCTTCCTATTGTACTTAGAATGAAATCTTCGTTCCCACCATGGGGCCCTGGGCCACATATGATGGGGCCCCTGTCCTCCTCCACCTCACTTAGCCCCACAGTTTCTTTTTCTTTTTTTTTCTTTTTTAATATCAGAGAGAGGAAGGGAGAAGGAGAGAGAGAGTTGAAACATCAGTGATGAGAGAGTCATCACTGACCAGCTGCCTTCTGCACGACCCCTGCTGGGGATGGAGCCCACAACCCGGGCATGTGCCCTGGCCGGGAATCGAACCTCGATCTCCTGGATCCTAGGTCGATGCTCAACCGCTGAGCCACGCCCGGCCGGGAAGGGCCACACATCTTTTGCCCAGTGCCCTGCAGTCACACTGGCCATAGTCTGTGTGCCAAGTCTGAGGGTGCCTTTGAGTCTTTGCCCCCACTGTTCCCTCTTTCCCTACTCAGTGTGGTTGACTCTTTTCCAAGTGTCAGTGTCAATGTGACTTACTCAGAGAGACCTTCTCTGGTCACCTATCTAAAGGATGCCCCACCTCCATTTCTATCGGTGATAGTGCCCTGTTTATTTCTTCCTTAGCACTTACTAAAACTTGTAATTATCTTATTATTTATTTGATTACTGATCTATACTTTGTCTAGATTTTAAACTCTAAGAGAGCAGAGGTTATCTTCTCCCTTATGTATTTCACATTCAGAATATAATACGTGCTCCATATACACTTGTTGATTAAGGGAATTGATTAAAGAAGGCCATTAGTTATTCACACTTTATGGTCAGTTGTCGGGAAATCAATCCGATTGATCTAATCTGGGTGAAGCATACTATTCTGCTCCCTCCACCTCTGTGCAAGCAGAGGTCCAGCTGCAGGGAAAGGGAGATGGAACTTGCAGCCTCATTTCCTAAAACCAACTCTTAAAGGAATAGAAAGGACTATTCCTTTTCTAGGAGAGCATCTGAATCATTTCCTTTTCCACAGCCTCTCCACTAGGAAGTTTTGATTTCATAGGATATAGAGAATACCAATTATAATGTATGTGAGCTGCTCCTGATTTTATAGTCAACTACCTTGCAGCTCAGTTACATTTATGTATATTATTAATATGTATCAGATTGATTTTCTTGTAAGTTTTATTTAGGTTTAGCTCAGATAATACAGTTGTCCCTTTTTAAAATTATAGGAAACAATACATCAACTGGATAGACTATTATGCAACCATACAAAATTATTATTATGTAAACATAGTAACAAATAACAATGTTTATAATTCAGTTGAAGAGGCAAAAGCAGAATACATAATTGCTCTGAGTTGTAATTAACACTATCAAAGTGTGTATACAAATGAACAAGGGCTAATAGGGAACAGGAAAAACACCTTGGTTTTCTAGTGTGGTGGATTTATGTATGATTTTTTTTTAAATTATTATTTCTTGGTACAATATTAATTGCACAATAAAGTCACAGGGACTATAGGTTGTAAACATGTTTGCTGGTGCGAACCTGCACTTATTGTACTAGAAACACGTGAGTTAGTCAGAGAAACTCTCGCTCTTACTATCCCCGCTTCTTTGGGCTGCCTAAAAGTTGTGCCCTTCTCTTTGAATGCCTGTGGCTTTAGTGCCTGATTAAACCCTTCACTCAAATATTCCTATCAGGAAACAGCAGCAAGGATGAGCCTCTTTAAAAGCTACATTTCCTATTAGTGCTCCACGTGGGAGTCTTGTGAGGTGTGTGCATTAGGGTGGAGGAAGTGAGGAGACAATGCATTTAAGATAAATGCAATGCAACCAAATAAGTTACAAAGAATAAGATGGATTTGAATGTCCTATGTGGAATAATTCCCAGGCTATGTTGTTAAGTTAATTCTCTTTAAAAAGTGGAAACATGTGCATTATGCTACCATTTGCTAGAAACAAAATAACAGGAAAGAAAATCAGACTGAAGGCTATATATATATATATAGAGAGAGAGAGAGAGAGAGATTTTCATAAAGCATATATTTGCATAAATATGTTATATATAACATAAATGTGTATATTATAACATGTACACACACGTTTTTAAGCAAAGATGTATCTGGAAAGATAGACAACACACTGGTAACAGTGGCTGCCTCTAGGGAAGAGAACTGAAGGACTGAGGTGTGAGTGAGGTTTACCTTTCACCATATAACCTTTCACACTGTTAAAAATATTTACCACGGGCATTTATTATCCATTCAAACAAATGACTAAGTCTTTATATGAAGCTAGAGAGCTGTTCACCAACAAAAATAACTGCATATGAAGTGAATTATGTTGAATATGTTATATTAATAGATTTTTTTTAAAAATTCATAAAAGATTTAAAAAAATAAAAGCAAAACAAGTGATGGAGCTGGTGGCCTGCAGGTGGGCTCACAGACCCCTTCCCCGGACAATGGGAGCCATGCTCACGGTATTACCAGCAGACTCAGTCTGCGCTGCTCTGTGCCCGGAGCAGCCGTGGCTGCTCCCCAATCGCCTGGTTCCTTTGACAGATGCCAGGGGAGGTGATTCTTTAGGACAGTTCTCCAGGCCATTGACCCAGGCTGGATTTTCCCTGCAACACAGAACCCTAGGAGGAAAGTCAAACAAAGAAAGGGGTTGTCAAGTAATTTTTTTCAGTTTAAATTCCTGGAAAAGTGCCATAGGTGTTGGGGGCCTGCGGCGGGCAGCAGCAACATCAGAGCACTTTTGGGATTAGCTGAGCTCCTTGCTTGTTTTGTTTGTTTGTTTGTTTCCTCCTTCTACCTGACTCTACCGGTCAGCCTAAGTAGCAAAATTCCATTTTACCTGAAGACAAAGCCTGGTTTTCATTAGAAAGCCTATTTGTTTGGAGTGAGAGGCCCTTGAGCAGGTCCCCTACAGGGAAGCGGCCAAGTCCAACCTGGGGTGAAGGGCTTCCCAGCTCCTGGGGGGTAGGGAGAGCCTGGGAGTGGAATTCCGGCCATGCTCCAGCCTGGGTGCCTGTTCCCGATGGTGCCAGTTCCCGCTAAGCTGAGCCAGAGAGGGCATCTGGGAAGCACTCGGGCAGCACCCGAGTCCTCACTGTCATCAGCTTCCTCCCCTGCTTTGCTGCTTTCAAGAAGGGGCAGGAAACTGGGAGTGGGGTCTGCGGTGCAGGTGCATCGCCTTCGCCTCTAGGAGGGGCTCCCCTGGGGAGGCCACGGTCGGGAAACTTTCTCAAGCTTCTGCTGTCATTTGTGGAAGGAGGTGGAAGGAGGGAGGAGGTGCCTCCTGCTTCTCGGGTGGCAGTGAAGCTCGTGAGTCCTTCCCCTGGGAGGGGCCCTGCTGGGAGGGGAAGGGCAGGGGCTTTGGAGTCAGACCTGCCTGGGCTTAATTCTGTGCCAACTCACTGTGTTAAGCAGCTTAGGCTAAGTTGTGCTGCAGTAACAAACAAACCCAGCGCCTTGGTGGCTTGCAATGATAAAGGTTTATTTCTCACTCAGAGTACGTATCAGCTGTAGGTCAGCCGGGGCTCCGTCCCATGTTGTCTTCATCTCCAGACCCAAGCTAAAGGAGCAGCCTCTATCTGGGAAGCTGACCTTGCGGACAAGGGCAAGAGACAGTGGACCTATAGGCTGGCTGGTCAAGTTTCTACTCACGTCACTTCCATTTATATTTTACTGACCAAAATAGTTCTATGGCCAAGTCTGTCACAACAGAGCATGGATGCTTAACCCATCCCCAAGGAGGGACAGAAAAGACACTGAACAATAGTACAACTTACCACAGCCACTTGCTAACTGTGGGTCCTGTTGCAAATGATTGTGAGGTAAGAATAGTGATGTGAATCTGGAGTAGATGGTAGGCAGATTAAATAAAATGTGGATTTTAAAATGAGTATAATGTTCAAGAAACTAGATAACTTAGCTCCCACCCACATTTCACATGAGACTTATCAAAGAAATTCTCATTCCTCCAGAATTAGCTGCTCTGATACCCTAATATGCGGATGTGCCGATGTTAATTACTTCTCCTGGGAAATACTTGCATTTTAACAATGGTTTTGTGCATTATTTTAACCTAAAGTCTTAACTCTGGAGTTTCAGACACCACAAGGTATTGATCTGCTTAACCAGTTGCCTCCCTGCACCCTGGCCCTCTGAGCTTTCCAGTTTGGATCATTTAACCTTAATCTGTGGTTTCAGCCTTGGGCCAGGCTCTGGGACAATTCCTCTCTCACCAGAGGGGGTTACATAACCCCAGAACAGACATTCAGTGACTCAGTACCAAGTCAACCTTAAAAATAGTTCATGCAGCCTTTTCCTGTGGTTCTTGCAGGTTCTAATCCCTGAGCCTTCATCTTGGTCTTTGTACCCTACACGTTTCTTCTAAAGCCTGACTTTCCACCACACTGGTCCCTGCCTTCTGGAAACTGGAGTCCCCCTGCTGACTCTCGCTTGGGATTCCTTACCTTCCACTCTTCTAATAAGTTAAACAATGCCACAGTTCTCCCACCTTCCAGAGCATTCACCTTTAGCCTCCCACAGGACCTCCTGGCTGCCCGCTGTTACCTGTCTGGATTGCTCCCTGCTGCTAGCTGATGGTACCTGTCATACCCACACTGGCGTCTCGGCCCCAGTTAACCACATTCTGATGGTCCTGGCACCAACCCACTCCAGCTCAGCAGCAGGTGGGGAGGAAGGCATTTTGCCAAGTCAAGTAGTCACTGACACCAAAGCCAGGCCTGGCTGATATTCCATAAACAGTTCCTCCAGCCATCAAACCATTAGACATTTTCTTCAACCGTAGGCGTCACCACAGCCACTCCTCCATAAGTCTCAACACTAGCACGTCAGCAACAGGGAACAGAGGTAACAATAAACAAAAGCAAGGACTCCATGTCTGTGGTAACTGATCTGGGGCTTCCAGCTTCCTCAGGCTTTGTGATGCTGATTATGAGTGGTCTATGAACACATATTCATATTTTCAAAACTTACTGTCACAAGATGCTGAGCGAAACATTTTGTATTTCCCTGAAATTGGTGAACAGGTATCTTTTTAAAAATATATGTCTTTATTGATTTCAGAGAGAGGAAGGGAGAGGGAGAGAGAGGGACAGAAACACCAATGATGAGAGTCATTGATCAGCTGCTTCCTGCACGCCCCCTACTGGGGATCGAGCCCGCAACCCGGGCATGTGCCCTGACCAGGAATCGAACCCCATAGCCTGGATCCCAGGTCGATGCTCGACCGCTGAGCCACACCAGCCAGGACATGGATAGTCATCTTTACTTTCTGATAGAGCCATCAATGCTTGGACCACGCACTGGCCCCACAGCAAACTAAGAGCCAACAAGACATCCCTTCCTACTCTTAACCTTCACTCCACCTTTAGTTTATATGAGACCAGCAGTTGGGAAGGAGGGTGATTTCTCCCGTGTGAAGAGTTCATTGTGAGAGGCTTCTTTCTCCCATTACAGGAGATAAGGACCTGTGCTTCTTGTCACATATAATAGTTAACATAACATTAGCTGCCATAACCAATTAACCCAGACTGTATAATAGCTCATAACAGTTCAAAGCAGATGTTCCTGTTCAACAGAGAGCTTTCATCTGTAGGTGATTCAGGGATTCTGGCTTCTCCCATCTGGTGGTTTTGCCCATTTCCTGGGTGTTATCATCTAAAACCAGCTATTGGAAGTGAAATAGTGCCCATAGCAGGTACGTCTGCTTCTTAAATGCTTTCACCAGGCAGTGGCCCATATCACTTCTGCTCATTTTCGATTGGTGAGAGCCTGTCATGTGGGCTGACCTAGACACAAAGAGGGCTGGGAACTGTAGTCCCTGGTTGGGAAGCTCTTTCCCAAAGACATATTCCTACTGTGGAAAGAGAACACAAATTTTAGAGGACATCTACCCACAACTGCCACATTACCTAGTGCCATGCGATGGAGAGAAGGCCCCAGAGGGATCATCTGTAGAGCTTGGAAGTGCTCACAAGAAGTAGTGCCTGTCATCTCACCCCCTTGGTGGATGCTTGCTGAGCTGCAGAATCTAACTCCTGCTTTGATATTGCCTTCTAGACAGGGTGAGAGTGTGGGGATAGGATCCTTAGGGCATCTTGACATACATCCACAGATGGGGAGAGGAAATGCTTCTAAGTCTAGAGACTGGTGTGTGCTCTTTGTCTGGCTTTTCTAAAGGAGGGCTATCAGAAGGAGAAGGGACTACAATGTGTTATGCCATGTAAGAAAAAGATAGTTGGAACAGCCTCGGCCCAGTCCCCCAGGATTCTCAGGGGGTGTAGAACATAACTCAGTGGTTTTGAAGGGAAAGAAGCATAGAAACTGTAGCAGGAGTGAGGAATTATAGGGTTGCCAGGGTAACCACTAGGCCAGGTGAGGTGATACCCCATCCAGAGAGAAGGGTGGAGACATGGACCACTGCTAGAGCCAAAAGGAGAATCAATTGTCTCTCTCTAAAGAATCCTCAGTATAAAGAGTGCAAATCAGACAAAATTTGACACCAACGTCAAAGAAACTTTGTATGCAAAACCACCCCATCAGGAGGGGCCCCCAGCATCAAGCAGAACCAGATCAAAACACAGCTTGGCCAGGGACATCTCCCTGCCACACACATGTGGCCAGTTGTGGAGGATGACCCCTGCCTGCAGCATCCCTCCCTCGAGCCCCCTGCTGCTCCAGAGGATGGGACCTAGAAGAGGAGAGGGCAGGGTGTGCTTCCAGCCTCCAGAGGTCACTCAGGCCTGGGCTGTGGGGGAGGCGACAGGCTGAGCTTTAATAGACTTTGAAATTGAACTGGACTCTTAACTAGCAAAAGTGACAAGAAGTTATGGAATCAACTGAAGATGCTATTAAGAAACAGGAAATGAAGAACTTATCAGAGCATAGTTTAAAGTATTAATTGGAAAAAAATAAAACTGTTACACTCTACGGAGCTGAATCTCCTCAATAAATTGTTAAACCTGTTTCTGAATCAGTATCTGTTTGTATTTGCCTGATTACGGACTAACTTTCCAATTTTAAATGTGGAGTTAAAAGCAGGTTATTTTTCCTTTAAATAGTGAGTGTTAATTCAGGGAACACAGGCCTGTAAGCACAGGTAAAACCTAACCAAGCTTTCATTTTAATTCTGCTTTCCAATCTAATCTTCCTTGCCCCAAAGGGGCCCCAAAGGGGAGTGGGGCTCCCAGCCAAAGAAGAGTCAAAGTTTCTTCTCATTCCAAGCAGGATTTCGCACTGACAGATGGTGAGAGGGGGTGAAGTGGTTTCAGCTGCCTGTGATTTCCTAAGAAAACTAGGTTTGCTTTCTTCAGTCAAGGGAAAGGACAGCACAGGAGTTGCTCTCAGAAGATGCACGGTGGAAGCTGGACTAATACGTCCCATTACCTGAGATTACTCTGGAGCGACATAACAAAAGTAGCAAGGCCGTTTCTTCACTAATTAAGTAGATAATTCATTCAGCGGATATGTACTGAGCACCATGGTATATCAGGTCCTCGGCTTCTCTGTTGGGATGCCTCCGGGAACGAACAGAAAAACCCTTACCCTTGTTAAGGCCCCGATTTCAGTGAACCTTTATGGAAGCACATTGTAGTGAAACCCTCGGCTGACTACAGCCCTGCCAAGGTCTTTGACTGCAGTCTCATGAGCCCAAAACACCCCACTTAACTGTCCCTGGATTCCTGACACTCAGAAACTGTGTGAGGTGATAAATGTTTATTGCTTTAAGTCACTAAGTTTGGGATAATTTGTGGTGCAGAAATAACTAAGACAGTTGTTAAATTTAGGGAAGAAATGAGATTATAAAGAAAAGGGAGCAAAAGGGAGACTTTCACAATGTCCTGTTTCTTGTCTTGAAAGGTGAGCGTAGGAGTGTATTCCCAGGATTGGTGCATTTATAAAGACAGCCTCAGCCACAACCCTGAGGGTAGCTGCTGGGAAAGTGGAACCAGGGGCAGTTGCTATATTGTGTTTCTGGACACCGATCCCCCAGATGCCTGCACATACCCATGACATCTGCTGCATCAGGACATGGGGGCAGAGAGAACTTCCACTTGCTGTGCTCCCCCCACACTAGTGTGGTGAGCCTCCCTTGAAGCCAATGAATCATAAAAGGAATTAACTTCGAAGGATCTGTACTAAGTCTCACAGTAATGACTGCTCATGAACACTGCCTTATCTATTAGTCAGAGAGAAATCCACCCACCCAATGGTCAGCCTGCCCTCTAGATAAATATCTTCATCTTGCCACACTCTTAATTTTAGAAACCAACACCGTTTATATGTACTATATTCTTTACTTACACAGAAATATCTGTTTCAGCACCAAGGAGAGGAAACCTTGGTTTCTTAGGCGCCTGGGTGGGGGGTCCCTATCATTCTCAGAATGACACCAAGTTTAAGGGAAATGTCTTCAGCCAGTGAAAGGGACTTATAAATATGGTCTCGAATATTGTATGATAATTCCTGCCTAACTGACCAACCTCTACTTTATTTCAGGGCCAGCCCATGAAATGAAAGCCCTAAACACTAATGAGGGTTTTATGCTACCTCTGATTCTCTTAAAGCTTTTCAGCAGCACCCACCACAGAGAACTGTAATTGTCATGTATTTCTCTGCCTCCTTCATTGGACATAAGCTCCTGGAAGGCAGAGACTGTATCTTCTACATGTTTATTCCCAGTAACTAATGTGGCACTGGGTACATAGAGACTCTACAAATGGTGGCTTAAATAAATGAGAGCTAGCGCCTGAGGATGAGTTAAATAAAAACCTAGAGGATGCACAAGGTTTCAAAACTAAAGTCAAGGGCTAAATCCTACTATCACTTCCTCAGTCCTCCCTCTGCTTCCTCCTCAACCCAAGCCTTCCCCATCCCATTCACTCAGGCCACCACCTTAAACAGAAAGAAGAATCATAAGACATTTTATGTTCATTCAAAAATATGGTCTAGGAATTGAGTATGGCTGAAAGATGGTGGAAGAGAAACTCAATGGAGCTAATGGGGGATGATTTCACTCAAGGTAGTGTCAACTCCCAAAATCAAAAGAGAAATCACAGAAAGAAAAAGAAGCATGTGAGAGTGCTCTGTGAAAAATGCCAGGAGAGTGCACAAAGCCAAAGGAGCCACAGGCAGGTATTGACGTAAGAGTACAGACTCAGTTAGATGGAAGCAAGAGCAAGCAGAAGTCAATGTCATTATTTTTGAACATGGACACATGAAGGAGGATACAAGCCAGTCTCCATTTGTGGGTGCTGTCTATCTAGATAGTTTAAGACAAGCTGAGTACAAATATCTCAATGTAATTTTTCCAGAAAAAAAATTTCACAAATAACCCCTGGCTTAAACACAGACAATTTCTAATCAAAGCACTTGGTCCTTTTTGCCACCGCAGAGTGGCTCCAGAAATACTTTAACAGTGCTTCAAATTTAACATGACAAGATATTTTAAGCACTGTTCACTTAGCTTTACCACAGCACACAAGTGCTCCCCTCCAATATGATGCACTTTTCCATGAGAATTGGTGCTGAGTATTAAATGAATCACAAACTCTGATACAGATTGTTGCAGAGTAAAGCAATATGGAGAATTCTACTCATTTTTCCCCTGTCAATTCAGTCTTTCATGCATGCTCTTATTTTTAACTATTCATTTGTGAAATGAATAAAAAGCATGATAATTTAATTTTATTACAACTTTGTTTCACTAAAAGTCTGCATTGGAAGAGAACGGTTTCTGGCATGGGCATATGGAAGCTTTGGCAGGTGATCCATTTGCATGGCCATGACTTGTCATAATGATTTCAACTTTACTATCAAATTATTATACACTGATGATTGGAGATGACCGTTTGAGGATTGTGTTCTAATACTAGCAACAAACGAGAGTGGCTTAAAAGATTTATAAGTTGGTTCTTCTCTCACATCAAAGAAGGGCCTAGGTAGGAAGTCCAGGGCTAAACTGGCCATTCTACGTGGTCTCGGTTCTCAAGGTCACCTCCTGGTCCAAAATGGCTGTCTGCACCCTAATAATTGCCTCTAATTCAAGATAGGGAGCAAGATAAGGCAGAGAAAGATAACAAAATCACATATCGGCTGTCAGCTCACCTTTTAAGGCGACTTTGCAAAAGCCTGAGAAACAGAGTAGGCTAAGAGTATAGGCTTTAGCTGGCAATTTTTTCAACCAGGCCAAAAAGGAGCTATTGTTACTAAGGAAAGAGAAAACGAATATGAAATATGTGAGTAGACCTGTTATTTGGATAAGAAAAATAAAGCTTGAAGTGGCTAGCTGGCTTGCCCAATCTCATACAACTGGTAAGGACAGGTCCTAAACTGTCTGGGCGCCCATTCCTCCCTCTCTTCTGCTCCCCTAAGGGAACCTTGACTTTCCTCAAGTGTCCACTCCGCCCACACACGGCGCCTTGTATTGGCAGAAGCCGTGCACACATCTAGCCCCAGAGGTGGGCTAGATTCGTTTAAGTCATCCCATCTCATAACTGACTCCTGAGACTAGTCACACGAGGTCAGCTGGGTCAATGAGATGCAAAAATAAGGTTTTTCATGGCTGTTGAAAAAAGTTATTCCTTGATCTTCTGGAAGGAAGTCCCAGAAGCAATACTTTATGTCCCTTTGTATTCTCCCATTAATAGACAGGATGTCTAATCCTAGGGCAACCCCGCAATTTCAGCATGAAGCTGCCATGCAGGGAGGAGAGAAAACCAAGCAACAGCAGGAAAACAAGGGGGGAGTAAACGAATTAAGTTAACCGAGTGGCCTGCCCTACCTCTGGATTCCAGGCAAGTTTCTTTATTCCAAACGATGACTTGAGTTTGCTGGTTCTTGTTGCCAGTTTGCCAGATACACCTGGTTTGACACTGGTCCCCATTTGTTCCCCTGCACCACCCTGAAAGATCCCTTTCATTTCTATAGTGAGAATCATACTATTAACATCCTAGGGCCTGACAGCACTTTGAGAATAAATAATATACAAAAGGCCATATGAGTAATAATAAGTGCTTTCTTGAATTTAGGCTAACTCTAAGGATGCAGGCATGCCTCCTTTTATGGCGCTTAGCTTTATTGCGCCTCACAGATGTTACATATGCAAACTGAAGGCAAGACCCTCCACCAGCAAAAACATTACAACTCACTTTATTGAAATACTTGTTTTATTTTCACGGTCTGAATCTGAACCTGCACTATCTCTGAGGTACACCTGTATTTCCATATTTAGCTATTCACCACAGTAACTATAACTAAAGTTTCCTCCTACTGTTTTCACAGATCTTTCTCCACCAAAGGCCTGGTGTCATGGTAAGGGTCACAGCCTGTCTTCTCTACCTCAACAATCGCATCAGCTTTGCTGCTTCACAAAGATGGGGAATCTCTTCACTTCCCATTGCTTGAGTCTGAAGTACATTCCTCGCTGTGTCTGATCCCCAGCTCCTGTAGCATGTCAGCTGCCTCCCTCAATTGTTACTCGCTGGCACATTTTTAAGGCATCAAGCTCATCAGCTGAAATCGATGCTGCCACATTTGCCCCTGGAGGAGTTTCCCTCACAAACACTCTTGCAGCCTGAGTGAACGTGCCATGACCAAAGTCCACCAACAGGCTGAGAGCTATCAATGACTGTTTTTTAGAATTGTACACAAACCGCCTTTATTGATGACTGTTTACACATCCTACAATGTTTGTTGATCCCAAGGCTTATCATAATCGGAGATTTTAAAGCTTTTATTGTTGTGCTAAGTATTTTTATGATTAATAATTAAATAAGAAAGAGGCCATTAGAGGATGTAAGCAGATGTGTAAACAAATGCATAAACATTGATTAGAGGATTATTAACAAATTTTAGCCAGTTGATGACATTTACTGTAACAGCAAATACATATATAGATAACAATGTCTGTAAGTGAAGTCATTCATTTATTCGAGATTGAAGAAAGCATTTGATGTAATATTTATTAATAAGGGAAGAATATTAGCAAATATGCTCAAAACAGACTTCTTTGCATTTCAGTTATCAATGTAGTTTGCTATAGTCATGGCTGCCTATATAAAAGAATGTACTTCTATCTTAGAAAGAATAATAAATTATATGTTTGGAGTTTGCTCCCTGAGGTCTGTCCTTACTCAATAGTTTTAAACAGTGGCTGTTTTTGTAAAGGTGTGCTGTCTTAGTTAAGATTAAAAATAGTAACATTTTGGCCCAGCAGGGTGTAGCTCTGTGGCTGAGCATCGACCTAGGATCCAGGAGATTGGGGTTTGATTCCTTGTCAGGGCACATGCCCGGGTTTTTACAGGCTCGATCCCCAGCAGGAGGTGTTCGAGAGGCAGCCCATCAATGACTCTCTCATCACTGATGTTTCTTTTTTTCTTTTTTTAAATATCTTTTATTGATTTCAGAGAGAGGAAAGGAGAGGGAGAGAGAGATAGAAACATCAATGATGAGAGAGTCATTGATTGAGCCCACAACCGGGGCAAGTGCCCTGACCGGGAATTGAACCCTGATCACCTGGATCCTGGGTCGACGCTGAGCCACGCCCGGCCGGGCATCGCTGATGTTTCTATCTCTCTCTCTCCCCCTCTCCCTTCCTCTCTCTGAAATCAATAAAGATATATATATATATATATATATTTTTTTTTTTTTTTTTTTAAATAGTAACATTTGGCAGTAACTGTTAATACATTTGCTACGACCTGGTCTCAGTTTTCCAACTGTAGCCAAATTTGGTTCTTTACTAAAAACACTACATATTACAAATGAGAATAGAAGCATAAAATGTTAATATCTAAAGACATCTCGGCAATCATCTAGTTCAACTTCCTTATTTTACAGATAAAGAAGTTGAATCCAAGGAGGTTAAGTGATTTGCCCAAGGTTGTGAAGATATTTAGGGTTTAGGACTAATACCTCCTAATTCTTATCCTGTGATCTTTCTGCTGACTCACAGTGTTGAGTAACTATCATTGTTTACAAATGTTTATAGTCATCCCTAAACATAAACTTCCATTCATTTGCATAATAACTACAGCTCTTAGTAGAGTACAAAGTCTACTTGAAATTCCCAGTTGGGTTGAGATATCTGTACTATATCCAGGTCCAGAAACAAAGTTCTCAAGTTCCACCTATAAAAATGTTCACTGAAAGATAAAATTTGTGCTACAAATACAGATTTCAAAGAATTTGAATAGAACAAAATGCACTTAATACTAAAGCTATTTGAAAGTTACTCAGCCTATGTCTGATGACTCAGAGGTGCTAGCTATGTCTTGAGAATCACCATTAGAAATGTTAACCAACACCGAACTATTAATTCACAGATATACTGGCCAGCAGAAATTTCCAGTATATAAAGACCAAAATTGATTTTCTAAATTTCTAAGAACCATTAAGTTTTCTTAAATTTTGAAAATGGAAGATAGTTATATTTCTAAAAAGAAGCCCTGTAAACTTTTTAAAAGGTAAGGACTAGATCTATAAGTTGACATACCTATAACTAAATTGATGGCTACCTGTTAATTTTTATATATATTTCACTCTGGTAATAAAGTCAACTTAGACACCTAGCCAAGTATACTAAGACACTTTGAAAGGTCTAGAAATCACTGTCGGGCTTTAAATATCTTAGTGTCATTTCCAAATAATTTTTCCTGGGATTAAGAATATAAATAATTTTATTTAAAATGATTATGAATTTCTAAGGCTTAGGGAGGGAAGCTTCAGAGATAAGGTCCTCCCACTAGTACCCATTTGTAAATTTACTTGTTACTGGAGGCAGCCAGAGGAGTGATCATTTAGTAAGCAGCTGCTATGTTCCAGGCACCATTCGGCCCTGTATAGTCACCAACTTATAGTATAAGCATCTCCCAAGTATTATGAGGTCAGTGTTATTACTCCTTTGTCATATGAGAAACCTGAGGATCAAAAAGGTTAATGAATGACTCAAGTCTACAAGAAAATCTGGTGTCTATGCGTCCCAAAACCCATGTTTTCAACCTCAGGATATTCTAAGGGGAATAACTAGTACAGTACTTTATACTGCAGAGCGTAATTTCTCCCCATGTGACACTGTCCTAGGATACTGAACATGTTTCTAAAAATAACTCCTTTGATCATAGAGGCATCCATCTGGTCTTTCTCCAGCTATTCCAAGGTCCATTTCCTGTGCTCAGCACCGTCTATCTAAAAGCCACTGCTGCTGGGTTCTTTGCAACTGGAGATTTGGGATAGAATATTTTTCAAAGCAAATATACTGCTCTGAAATCTGTATTCCCCATTAAGTGATGCCAGCCATGTAAAAATAGTACTAACTCACATTTTCATTGTAAACTAGAAAATACTCCTAAAGTCATGATCTTTTCTTTGATCATGACAACCTTGAGAGGTGAATAGGGTAAATATTATCCTCATTATCAATGAGAGAGACTGAATTTCAGATATGAGGAGTAGGGCTTGCCCAAGGTCATGGGAATGGGATATGGCATCACTGAATTCCAAATCCAGGGCCCTTTCTGTTATCTCCAACCCCTCCTATAGATGACCACTGCCTGCTTGAAATCCTTTGTAGAATGAGAATAAATAGATAATATTCAAAAGAGAGACAGAGAGAGGATACACTGATACAATTTTACACTAATGAGCTTTGTTTGAAGTTACCTGCCCCACATCTAACTCCCATTCCCTAGTAACCACCCAGTTCACTCAGCCTTCATCTGATTGAGAGGAAACTAAACCCAAGTCTGGCTTCAGGGGCAGAATATTAACCAACATAATCCAAACATCTGGTTAGAGTTCTTGATCAGGAAGGGGTATATGACCTAATTCAAGCCAATGAGATTGGAGAGGCTGTTTGCTGGAGGTTCATGGGAAAGAAAGGTTACACTCTCCTCCTGGATGGTGTGTAGTGCAGATGTGAGGCCTGGAACCATTGCAGCCATTTTGACACCATAAAAGTTCTTTTTGATGATTGTGTTAAACCACTGAGTCAAACAAGTCTTGAACTCTATCTTACATATGATCTATCTATCTATCTATCTATCTATCTATCTATCTATCTATCTATATCTATCTATCTATCATCTATCCTTTCTTGCCCTAAAAATATATCTAAGGCAGATATAGGGTTATAAGAGCCAATAAATTCCTTTTATTTTTCAAGTCAATTAGAGTTGAGCTTTCCTTAACTTCCAACCAAATGCAGTCTCACTGGCACATGCATACGTGCATTTATACATTCTTGGGTAAAATAAATTGCCCAGTGTTCGACGTCAGCTCCAACTAAGCCATCCCAGCAACACTGCTCTTGAGCATAAATAACTTAGGACCTGGGCCATTGCCTTCTGTCACTGTTCAGACTGACAGCTAGAAGCAACTTGCCAGCCTTCTTTCTTTAAGCAGCCTTTTTCTCTGCTAATATCTTATGACACTAAAATTAAAGACATTTTCACCAAGGCAAAGTTAATTAGCATACTTAATATCTTCATTAAGAGTTTTTGAGTCCGGCTAGGAACTAACGGGATCTGGGAATTGGGTATGATATTTTAACAACTAATGACAAGAAGACTGATGTCTGATAGCTGAGGTCATGGAGTAATTAACTACATACAGTTGATAGTATCTAAGAATTAATGAGATGTTATGTGGGGGGAAACACTTCATAAAGTGTACAGCACTGAACAAATGCACAGTGGTACTTTTAAGAAGAAATGTAATCACAATTATGTCAATGTGGCAGTTCCTAGGGATGTAAAAAATCAAGCAATGCATTTTTCATCTTGATTTACAAACAACTTTAATGGGGTCAGATAAGAACCTCTAGGCACAAGAGCATCTTCATTATACAACATTATTTAAGGATCAAATCACTTAAGACTGCATTTCCATAAGTGTGTTCTACTGAATAGTAATTTCAGAAAAAATGGTTCTATGGGCAATAAAGTTTGGGAAGTGCTCCATTGTTTTCACCTGCCTAGAATCTATTTCTTTCTTTTGATAACAGTGTCCTATTCCTACTCCCCACTCCCAGTTTATGTCATATAGGTAATACTAATCCCACCTTCCAGAACTATGGTGGGCACAGGGCATAAATCAGCCAATGATCATATTCCATTTCCCTGAACTTAATTAAGGAATGGGCAAATAACCTCAGTCAGTTCAATGACAGTCAGCCCTGGGACTTGTGCTGGAACCACTGGCAAAGAGATACTCTCTTTCCTCTGGCATTGTTAGCCTGGTAAGCAGTGAGCCTGGAGCCACTGGTGGCCATTTGTCACGCTTGAGCAGAGCTTGCTGAGCATAAAGCTAATTCAGAAACAAACAGATCTGAGAGATGACAGCAGACCCTAGTGATGTTTTTTTGCAGCACCTGGACCCAGCTGTGCCTGAAGTTCCTGATTTTCAGTCACATGAGACTTTCATTTAGGCTCTTTTCTTTTATCACAAAGGCCCAGCTTGGTCACTGTGCACATAGTAGGCTCTTGGGAAATATCTATTTAATGTTCATTGATTGCTTTCCTCAGCGCAGCTGCTCTGAAATTCTCCTTGAAAACTCATACATCAGATTCTACCTCTAATTTGGTCATTAAGAGTTTATTTTGACTTAGTCAACAAATGACTGACATGTATGACCTTCCTGTCAGCACTCAATAAATGTGAGCCATTCTAACTTTTATTTTAAATAGTCTTCTGGTCTTGACCAGGCTGAAATCACCCCAAAAAAGATGCTTTTGTCACTTGCATCTTCCCCATTTTGTTCAAATAAACATCTCCTTCAACAACTGTTCTAAGCCAGCCCAAATCTCATCAAGGGAGGCCTTAGGGCATAGCAATCATTTCCACATTTCACATCACTGATGGTTATTTTACCCTCCACACAAATACAGCAAGTACACTTGGGATTTCTTTATCTTATAGTTCATTTACTCGACAGGGGGGAAAGACTAATTGTCAAAATGCTTAATGCAGTTCCCTCGACTGGATACACACCTCTCTCAAAACCAGAGGTCACTTTACCTTCCTGAATAGGGCAAACATTCTGTCATTGCCCTCTTTCATGTTGACTCTTTTTCTCTTGTTTTATGAGGATTCCTAACCAGCAAAAGCGTTAGCATGTGTGAGATGGGCCAAGTTTTATAGAGAGTTCTTTTAATAAAGAACCAGGGATGTTAAAGCTACTTACAGAATTCAAAGAAAATGGGCACTTGCTTGTTAAACCAACCATTGTCTGCAGCTGTTCTGGACAAAACAATTATAGTCTTGAAGCAACTGTGAAATGGGATTGTTTGCCTCATTTCCCATTATAGATTCAAGTGTTTATTCTGATGATACATTAATTGGTGCAAATGTTCCCAAGACTAACCATAGTGAAAAGAGCAGCAGCTGATTCAGCCAGAGCAGGGGACTGAAGCACAGAGAGTGGCTGGGAAGCATAGACACTGATACTGCCCTGTCGTCATCACATCAGAAGGTAGAGATCCCAGAGAATGAGCAGAGAAGCTCAAGATTGGAAGCAGATCTCATAGATAAAACAAAATTTTGTGATTACTTATGGGGCAGGGTAAGAATAAAGGGAGCCATTCTTATTTCTCAGAGCAGTGTTATTAAAGATTAGACATGTACCTCCTGTTTGATACTCATTTTAATAGAGGTCCAAGGCTCTATTGAAGATAGATATATTGAACATAAATCAGAACAAGAAAGAATTCAGTGTGTCTTCTACATAATAACACAGAGCTTAGCTAGATCGTTAAAAGTGGGGCCTGCAGAGTCAGTGCCTAAAAAGCGGTGACCTGGTGTCTGGTTCAGGACTTGATCCAAGAGGCCAAGTCATGTTTCGAGATCTGGACGAATTATTCCCTAGTAGCTGCCCCAAGCCACATGGAGAAAGTGTCTCAGACCAAGCTGAACACAAGGCCAAGGGCCAGTGCCCACACTGATGAGCCAATCTAAAGACAGAGGGCTGCAGGATGACTGAATGCTGCAAGCAGGACATGCTGAGTCTTGCCTTGAATCATCTTAAAGGCACTCCTGGTACCTGACACAATGAAACATAGAAAACCTTAATACAAAGATAATTCTCATTTTCTAAAAGTCATTGAATTAGCAGATAACAGCCTGACTCATCTACCAACTGTAGGACCTCAGGTGATTCACAATCTCCATGTCCACATTTTTCTCATCTATAAAATAAGAGTTAGCATATCCCAAAATGTGGGACACATAGTATCACTGGTACTTTAGATTCTTGCTACTCAAATCTGGTCCAAGAACCAGCAGCAACAGCATCACTGATATTGTGTTAGAAATGCAATTCTTTGAGCCCCACCCAGACCTACTGCATCCAATTCTACATGTTTAACAAGATCCCCAGATGATTTCTACTCACATTAAAGTTAGGAAAAATACTGACTTAGGTGGTGCTAGGTCTCAGCACTAAATGGCCTGTGATCACAGAGTTAGGAAGTTATTCCTTTTCACTTATCTTTCAATCAATCTGATTACTTCATGGAGTCACAGTTTGATGCCAACATGTCTTTAATACCTCTCTAACAGTTGCTAATTTTCTTTTTCAATAACTAGAAAGCAAGCCTCAGGTTATTTGGCAGGCAACTGTATTTAGCGTGACTATAATAGTATTGTTTTATTTTCACTGTGTTTATTTAAATGGTTATCTTGCATTTATGGCAATGAATACCAGTTTTCTATTTAAAGTAGTGTTAGAAACCTCTTGAAAACAAATTTCTTTAAGTAGAAAAGTGAATAGATTTAAAGAAAATACATAATAAATGCGAAGAAGTGTTTGCTTTAATGCTTCCTTCACGCCAGGGAGCTCCATTGGTCTGACACTCCTGACTTCTCTCCACGGCTTTATCATTAAGCAACTTTATGTGCTCTGCATGGAGGGGTGGTGGGTGCTACATCTCTTTGTCAATTTGAGAGAAATAAAATAAACATGCTCAGGTCAGCATCGCCTTTCTTCCCCTTAAAATTTAAATACTCAGAGGATGATTACTCATAGATAATTTAGCTTATAAATTGGTAGGATCTTAGCAGCAGGTTACTTATTCAATATATCTTTATTGTGTGCCTATGACATGCTAGGATCTTGTTCTGTGTCTTCTCTCTCCTGCTGCTCAGAACCACCTCTCCCTTTGGAAGGTTCTGGACCAGACTCTGGCCAGGCTCTTGCAGTTTCTTTGGTTTCTCAGCTTCTGACTCTGCTCAGAGGCAAAAGTTAGGTGCACTGATGAGCTGAGAATTCTCCTAGAAAAACCCTTCAAGTGATTATCATCATGAGTCATGAAGAAAACCAGGCAATTGTTTCTAAGGCATCTGGCCAAAGCCCTCGTAACCTAACCGTAATCCATCCAAGCAGGTCAGTCATGAAGGATTTTTAGTGATTACCCTGCTAATGACAGACTTTTGGCAAAAAGCCTTAGGTAAGAGGGCACTGCCTCTTGAAGAAGAAGAACTTCTGTGCCTGGGCCCTGCGTTTGCTTTTGCCAGTTCTCCACCACTCAAGCAAAGTGGTGCCCTTTCACCACTTATAACATGGCTCTATTTTGTTTTGATCATGGTGCTTTTCTCCAGTTCTTTGTTGACTTGTTTAGGATCTGACACACTCCACTAGTCTGCAAGCTCAAGGAGAGCAGAAACCATTTCTGTATTGTTTATGGCTGTTTCTCAAGTGTCTAGAACACGGTGAATAAGAGAATTAAAATGCCATATTCCAATTGTTGGAACAAGAAAACTAGGATGTGTACTTTCTAGATCTACTTATCAGTCACCATGGTATCATTGCTTAACCCTGAAACTGAGATATGCATCAGTTGTTGCTCCTGTGTACATCTCTAAATGTTCAATTACATTTTTTCTACTGCATTTCTATTAATTGTTTCATGAACACTCTGCCAACAGCTGGAAAGTGTATACAGTGGCTTATAAAGGTAACAGTCAACAAGTAAAAGATAAACAGGACCCAAGGGAAACCTTATCAAGAAATCATTGTTGAGGTGTTAACTTTCTATTGTAATCTGTGCAAGATCTGTTCCCCAAGCTCCCTTCTCTGCCCTTTGCTGCGTACAGTCGGGCATTCAAAACTAATTCAAAAAAACTATTCAGAGTTTCAGAGCAATTTCTGGTGAAACTGTCCAAAATTTATACTCATTCAAGTAATTGCACCATTTTTTGAGGCAAAATTAAATTATTTTATGCTTACTCTTCCATTTCTCATCTTTCCTTATGATAGCACAGAGGTGGGTAGGAGTCAGAGGCAGCATTTTACCTATTCTGGACAGTTTTTAAAAATTATATGTATAGAAACATGGGTTGGTACTTTCTGGTCTTTTGGTTTCCTTAAATATAAAGAGATTTAGGCTGAAATGTTCCAAAGACTATTAAAAGGAAGTATACCAGTAAAACTGGACTGGAACCTGCTTTAGGGTGGGGGAAGCTCCTCAGGAGTTCCTGGTTTGTGTGCAGATTTCCTGGGTCTGTTGATAGTGGACTGGAGACTCATTTCACCATTCAAGGTACTGATGAGTAACCAGGAATCGCTCTTGGATGCTAAATATTTTTCTTGAAATCAAACCCATTTTGAATTTCCAACCCAAATCAACTTCACCTAGCAGAGGCAGAAAAGTCTAAACTTTGCTGTCCTGAAATAGAGGCTCATAGCCACTGTGGTTGTGCCTAGTGCTGTTCTAAACTGAAAAACCAGGAAAAATAAGATATAATCTAGAAATCCATCACAGAAGAGAGTGAAAGTACAAAAATGCAGCCCTCACAGTGCTACACCCCTTGAATTACATGCACACACACAGACTTACAGAAGTGCACCAACATTTCAGCAGCTGCCCATTCCAAGACAAATCCATCTCCCCATCCCATCATGTCCAAGTGCATCTGGACCAGAATAAATTTAGGGTTGTCTTCAGTGCATAATATTAATAGCTTCCATTTGTTTACTCTTTACCTTTCACAGTGTGGTTTCTTATACATTATTTCATTTGAACATTACAAACTGTCTCATGGAGAAAGCAGATAGACATTTTATTCCTATTTCAAAGACAAGACTCTGAGAGCTTGCGCGATTTACCAAAGATTTTACAGTCAGTAACTGGCAGAGCCTGAACTTTGACTCCAAATTTTCTGATTCTTTAACTCTCTGCCTTTCCTGTAGTGTTTCACAGCTTTTTGGGTCTGATATACCTTGCTCCTGCAAGACTCTCATAAGTTTAAATTATGGGGATGTGCCAAGACTTCAAGCCTGGATGCTGGTCCAAGGCAATAATGAGCTTGAACTAAGTGGTCTTACCAAGACTCTCTTGGCACTGATCAGTCATTTTTTTTCTGGGGAGAACTCAGGGCCTCTGAGCTAAGGACCCACAGCCTAAAGGTAAATCTGAACTGTCCTATCCTAGGGAGGAAGTATCAGTCAGCCAGTATTCTCCTCAAATACAAGTCCAGTGAATTTGTTTCTAAAAGCAGGTAGTTACATTTCACTAGCTCCCATCTATTTTAAGGACTTGGACCAAAGAAGCAAGAATTCATGCAGGGCCTCTCCTTCTAAATCAGTCTACTCAATGCATGCTAAATAATTCATTCTCTGATGAGGCCAAACATGTCTGGGTTGGTAGCATCTAGCCCTCATCTTTTTAAGACATAACATAGCTCTGGGATATTCATCTCAACAGAACCAATGAAAAATATAAGCCCTGTGTCTCTCCTGTCCCCACTCCGGGGGTTATCTGCCTAGCCTGACCTCACAGAGACCCCCTTCCAAGTTTACAAAAGATACCTCTATTCCACAGGCACAAGTCACAACCTTCTTATTTTCTGGAATGTATTTTAACAGAGGTGAGGGAAGAACTCTCATTTGTTGAGTTCCCTAGATGTAGCCAGCATTGCGCTAGACAATGCCAAGAGCATTATCATTTCTAATTCTCCCCACAGTCCTGTGAGGTGGTCATTTCCCAGATGAAAGAAGGGAAATAACCCAAGCTCAGGAGGAATGGAATTCCTGGTGGGCGGTCACATCTTAGATCCAGGGCCTTTCCACTTATAAGATGTTGAGAACCCAAAGAAACACTTGGCCTGCTTGAGCTTTGAAGGAGGAGGGCTTGATTTTTTATTTTGATTTTCTTTAGGAGGAGAGAAAAATCCAGTCTCTCTCCCATCCTTTCTTTCCAATGATGCTGAGGGAGGTGGAAGAAACTGAAGAGCAGCCAGGCTCGGGGAGGAGCGGGGAAGCTTGCAGAGGGCAGCCAGCAGGGCTGAGTAGCCGGCCTCTCCGGTGCCCAGTCCAGCGGGGCGCGCCGCCCACAGAGGCCCCTCAACACGCGGGCACTGCGGCCTGGCCGCTCCTGCTCTCCCAGGGCAGGGGTGCCCCCGTCCCTGGGCCCCCAGCCCCCGGACGGCCGGGGATACTGAACGCCGCACCGGGGGCTCGGTAGGCCACGGAGGAGTTGAGAAAGGCAGATAGCGTGTGTCCGTGCGTGTGTGTGCGCGCGCGTGTGTCCGTGTGCGTGTGTGTGTGCGTGTGTGTGCGCGTGTCTTGGGCTCAGTAATGGGGGGCGGGGGGGCTGGCCCTCCCACGTGACTTCAGGAAGGCGGAGACGGGAGCTGACGGGCTGACAGGCAGGCCCGGGGGCGGGGGGCTCTGAATAATTGAGGAGCTGCTCCGCCGCGGCCGCCTCCCGCCCGCCTCCGCCACCGGCACCCTGCACCAGTGGGGGAGAGAGCCCGGCGCCCCAAGTGCCGGCCGGCCGCCCCGGTCCCGCAGCCAGCTCGCCGCCCCAGCCCTCAGGTGAGCGAACGCGCCCTCGGCCGCAGCGTCCCCCGCGCGCCCCCGCGCCCCCGCGGGACCTCCCCGAGTGGGATGACCGTCTCCGGCGGAATGAACCGGGGACCGGAGCCGCCGGAGGGAGGAGGCGGGAACATGGCGCGCAGGCGGAGGGCGCCCTCCGGGAAGGGGTCCCCTGGAGAAGCTGGGAGCTGGGTCGGGGTCGCTCCCGGGCCCTGGCCGGGAATGGGGCCCGGCAGCTTCCAGCGCCGGGGGACTCCGGGCTCCGACTCGCGGGCGCTGCCCGGCGGGGCCGCGGCGGAGGCGGGGGGGCTGCGAGCGGCGCCCGGGCCGCCCGGGTCTCCACGGACGCCGGGCCGCTCCTCCTCCCGGTTTTGCAAACCCGCGGCTCCCGCAGCTCGGTCTCGGCCTGGGAAGGAGCCCACGGGAAGCGAGAGGCGCTGTTCCGCCGCAGCCGAGGGGAGGGCGGGACGACGTCTGCCCTTTTACCTGGGAGCAAACTCTTCAAAGCGACTCCCGCTGAGCCGGGAGCCCCGACCAGGCCCGTGCGCCCCAAGGGGCATGTCCCCAGGGAGCGGTGGCACCAGGGGCGACGAGGGGGACGTGATGGGAGAAGTGTCGGGGGGCTCCCTGGCCGGTGGGGAGGGGCGGCCCCGCACTGACTACCCCGTCCGTCAGAGCCCCCTCTCTCTACCTCCCAAAGCGCATCAGTTTCCTACGAGTCCAGAGGGCAGAGCAGGGCAGCGGGGCCTCGCAGGACGCAGCCCCGAACCCCCTCCTCCCTCCTGAGCCCCCCCCCCATGTGAATTTTATATTGCGATTGAAGGGTAAGATAGAAGTCGCCAAATGACTAGAAGCGAAAGGAAGGCCAAGAACAATGGGGGTAAGACTGGAGCAGCAAGCCTGCCCCGGGCACCCGACCCCACCTCCTGTGCAAAGCTTGGCTCACTGAGGTCTTGAACTCAGAGGTGCAAAGACCCGGCCCTGGGGAAGGGGTTCTCGCCCAACCGTGGAGCCAGTCCCCGGCCCGAGTTGCCGAAGAGCCACAGAATGATAACCGCACTCCCGCCCCAGCCCCCCCTCTGGGCAGGGGTCCGGGAGAACCCGGGCAGCGGGGTGGCCCGAGGCGGGAGCCTGGCCGCGGAGCCGGCGGCCCTGCGGCGCTGTCCGCGGTGCTGAAAGTTCTCCGCGGCCGGGAGCGAACCCCGCCCGACAGCCGGCGGCCCGCCGCCTGCCTGCGTTTCCCGCAAGTGGAAACTGCGTTAGAGCCAAGCAAAAGGGGTCAGGTGGAGCCAGCGATGCAGCGAGACGGGCAGAGGTGCTCCTCCTTCCCCCGCGAAGAGGAGCGAGGAGGGGGGTCGCTCCAGGGTCCCGCTTAGCTAACTTCGGGTGGGTAGGGGGCGGGTGGTGCCTCGCTCTTTCCTCTACCTGCGCGGCGAGTCTTTCTGTTGGCAAAGGGTTGGGAAAGCAGTTAGGGGTGCTATTCTAATAAACACTCCTGTGGCTCTTGGGGACCAGAGAATTGTGAGGCTACCCAAAGGAAGAGGCTTCGTTATCAGAGAGACTAGACTGCGCTCTGGGCTATCTATTCCAGGCTATGCCTTTTTCTCTGTTCAGCACCCTTCTCTCCCCAGGCTGTTTACATCTAGAAAAGATCTCTAAGCATCCCTGCGTGTTTGTTTCTTTGATTAGTCTTTTATATTATGGGTTGGATGGGAAAAGAGCAAAGCGAATTTTGGGAAACAAAGTTAAGAGAATATTTACTGAACACTTACTATCTGATGAATAATATTATCTCATTTAAACTTCATAAACTGCTAACCTTAAGTATCCCAGATATTTTTTTAAAAAATACACAAAAACACCTAAAGCTGGGTATCTCAGGTCCAGAGCTTAGATTCAAATTCAGGTCTGCGTAACTCCAAAGTCCAAGTTCTTTTTCATGCCCTCATTTTGGCATTTGTCTTTGGATAGCTGTTATTGGGAAACATAGCAAGAGAATGTCAAAGGAGAAAGGACAGCTTTCTTTTTCACATGCACTACTCTCTCTCAACCTTTTCCTCTTCAACTGCTCACCCACCCATTGTCACTCACTCCCACCATCCCAACTGTTTTGTGTGTGGTGCCTGAGATAACACTGTTCACACAACTTGAGCTTCGGGATTGCAAAAACAAGTTAGAGGAACAAAACATCAGGCTTGCCTGCAACAGCAGCAGAGCTCCAGGGAATCTGGAGTACTAGAGCCCACAGGTGTCTTCATATTCAGAGTTATAGTCTTGAGTTTTAGGGCAGGAATAACCTTAAGGTCATTCAGCACTGTGATTTTGCAAGAAGGAGTACTTGGGGCCAAGTCTAAGTCATGTGAATATAAGGATTGGAACCTAGCTGACTTGATTCCTAGGCCAGGGCCCTTTCTACTGCACTCCTGGTGCCCCAAATACTCTTTCATGCTGCCTTCTTGGATTATCTTTGACAAGAACATCATCATCAGTAAACTATCCTCAGTAATATACCACAAATGCAAACATCTAAAATACAAGCAGTCCTCTTTTTTCTTCCTGTTCTTTCCCCTCTGGCCTCAGCATTCCAGTGTTGTCTGACCCAATGTACCTGAGACATCTGACCCACTTTCCTCATAACGCTTCTCCCTATGGCAGCAATTCATAAATGGGGATGGCAGTGTGGCGTTTCTCTACTTGCCTTTATGTTGTCTATATTTCCTTTTCTATGATCTATGCCCAATAAAATAATGTTTCCAAAATTAATTACCTTAAGCATTTTCTTATGTTCTCATAGGGACTTGGAAGAGGCCTTATAGACAGAAATAAATAATCATTATAAGTGCTAATATCTATCAAATGCTTACCATATGCTAGGCATTGTGCTAAGCTCTTTCATAAATCACTTTATTGAATCTTCACAATTCTGTCAAGTAGATAATTCCCTTGGAAATGGCCCTGGAGTTTTATTCCACTTTTACATACAGCAGAACCTGATGTTCTATTCATTTCTTTTTGTTTCTATTTCAGCCCATAGTAAAATCTCACCTTCTTGAATTGAATTTTTGTTGCCCTAGTAATTGCATTGCAAGGAGAAAACTTTTATATTGAATTGGGTAGTTCTAGTCTGCTTCAAATATGTAGAGTTTAGAAATTCAAATTCAATTCAAATAGCACTATTGTGCTCTTTTATTCCTTAATAATTACTA
Source organism: Miniopterus natalensis (assembly GCF_054644295.1). NCBI lineage: Eukaryota > Metazoa > Chordata > Mammalia > Chiroptera > Miniopteridae > Miniopterus > Miniopterus natalensis. Next base: position 65,266,564 of record NC_142086.1, read on the forward strand.
CAACATATCTGCCATTTGTTATTCTTTACTTAAAGGTTCCCATATGCCTTTTTAATGCTAATACCAACATTCTGCTTCAAACCCCCTCTAGAGTCAATTAAGGCATAATTCATAATTAAATACATAACTTCTATTGTACCCTCACTGGGTGATCTTGCAAGGATGCTGTTGCTGGGAGCTCTGGGCCCTGTGAACCAGAATCTTAAATTAACCAGAACTACTCTGTTCAATATGGTAGTCACTAGCCACATGTAACTAAAAATTCAGTTCCTTAATCACATGAGTCATACTTTAAGTGCTCAGTAACAAGATATGTCTAATGGTTACCTTATTGGACAGTGCAGATATAGAACATTTCCATCATTGCAGAAAGTTCTGTTGAACAGTGTTGCTTTAGAAAGTGCTAAAAACATCCTTACAGCAACTGAGAATTTGGAATTGGGAAAAAGACTTGAGAGTTTGCTTTGAAACTTCTTCCAAGAAAGGAGAAAAAGACACTTGTGCCTAGAACATTCCCAGAAGCCCAAAGATGCTCAAGACAATAAGGCTAGCAAAGAGAGTACATGTTCCCCTGAAGGAGCTGGTGAACTCCAACATTTGCTGCATATGAATTTCATTTTACCAATAGACTAAAATGTTCCATAGGTGAATCTTGTTAAATTCCTGAATTCCAAATTAGAAATAGCTTGGAAGTTCTTATACAGAATGCAAGTTCATATATACAATCACATATAGATGTAATAACACATATATGTATAGGTATGTGTGTATGTATATGCATCTTATCTTAGTAAGTATAGTACGATAAATATGGAAAGAATACAGTACTTGAAGTTAATAGTACATGTGCCATTTACTACTTGGTGACATTGTAAGACCTTATAGAGCTCAATTTCTTCACTTGTATAATGTTGATGAGAATTGCTATCCTATCTCAAAGAGCTACAATGAGACTCAAAGTGTAGGTATACGAAAGTACTTTGTAAGGAGCATGATTGAATCTGTAATGGTTGATAATTTTATGTAGATGGTATAGTATAGTATAGTATATAACTATAATAAACAAATAAGATAGTTTTAACTAAATGCATTTGTGAATGTTTAAACTTCTGGTATAAGTGTACCTTGCTTTTCTTGTCATGTTTTCAGTGAAAAGTGGAATGCCAAAGAAAATACCATTTGTGTTGTTGAGGTTTCTTGTTGGTTAGGTTCTATGAATTAAAATATAATTTGTGGTTTAGTTTATTTGTCCCTGAATATTTCCTTTAGGATTAAAAAAACAACAACTAAGATGTCTCAGTGGTTCTGAAACAGGTTTTACCTTTTAACCAATAGTTTTAAATCAATTGTCAATAAATATCCTGTCATAGCAATAGGATTTTAGAGAAAACGTAAAAAGTACTATGGATATTCCTCAGTATGAGTAGATAAGGAAGATCATTTAAAGGAATATTTTTACAAATTACTAATTGAAATGAGCTTCCACCCATCTCATGAGTATGCCAAAGGCTCTAGATTCCATATTTAGTTCCAGGAGCTCTGGCAGGTTATTTCCTTTCTTAGGGACCTAGTTGACCTTGATGGTTGTTGCAGGCAATTACTGTTGCTCATTGTGTCATGAATAATGAGAACAAAAATAATTCCATTTCATGCATTGATTAGCCCAAAATGAGAATGAATTAAAAATAAAACAAATTCTTGTGGTTGCATTAGGGATCCTGACCTTAATAAGGGGCCTTTATACCATCCATTCTCTCAGGTAAAAAATCTTTTGGGGTCATGAGTAAGAACCTTAAGCACCTGGCTAACACTTACTCCCAAACCCAGCATCTACTGCTTACCCTAACGCCTTGTACAATGGCATTTATACCTCAAGTAGGGGTGCTTCTTTACATCCCTGACCAGGTGAGGAGATGGTATACATGCAACCTTACTTTCTTTAATGGCTCACCAATTTGACACTTAAATATTTTTTCTGACAATGCAAAGGTTAATACAATGTCCAGGAATTATAGAAAATAAAGGTGTAAAGAAAGGAAGCTCCTCCATCAGATGACTCTTAATTGTATTTATTATAGTTGTTTTTCATCCTTGAAATTTCATTGAGTTGAAATCTCAATGAAGTAATTTGGTTCTTTGTTTGTTTGTTTGTTGGCAAAGCAACTAAGAAATCAAGCTAAGTATGGCCAAGGGCTCTAGATTCTACCTCTAGTTCCAGGAGCTCTGGTAGGTTATTTCCTGTCTTAGGAATCTAGTTTACCTTTAGCTGAGACATGCTGTCAGCACTGATGCTGCTCAAGCATACCATTCTCAAGCCTGTGTTATATATTGGATTATATTACTAAAGGAAGAATTAGTGAGATTGTCACCTCCAGCCTCTAGTGGATCATGCTGGTTTTAATAATAAACACCTTTTATTGGGAATCATGGTTTATTTGTTTCATGGGACTTGTTTATCTCTTGCCTGGATTTTGCAAAGGGAAAAGATGCATTACCTCAGAGCTGAAAAGAATTTAATTTTTACTATCTTTAGTTTGAGTGATTTCACTGATCTTATATCCCAGGAAATTAAGAGAACTGACAATGGGCTTTGAAGTTGACGGTCATAGCATGCAATCATTTAATCAATAAGACAACTGAGAAATGTCCTATATTGACAGAGAAAGTTTGTGGTCATTGGGTGTTTGAAACTCCTATAACCTGGCACATGGATGCTCAATAAATATTTGTTGAATTCAGGTCATTGTTCCAGGTCAGTTCATGCCAAGCACTCATCTAACCAAGAAATGAATATTCCCTGGGGAATTTTCCTTTAACAAATAAAACAGGAGAGAAACACAGAACATCAAATCTTACCCTGACAAACACTCTTAGCTCCTCTGAAGACATAGGTAGTGACGGCCAAAAAAGACTGAAGCTGAGAACTGTATCTTGCTACCCTCGTCCAAGGAACAGAGGATATATTGGCCAAGGGTCTTGCATTTGACTGTGATGAGACAACTTCATAAACACAATGCTTGAATGGAGTTGTGTGTTATTTTCCACTTTTACCTTAAAGAGGTACTTGTTATTTCCTTGAGAAGGTATTTGATTGGCCTTCGTGGTTGTTGCAGGCTAATTACTATTCTTAAATTCAGAAGGAGCTTAGCTTAGAATGAAAGTACATATATTAATTAGAGAGATGGTGACATCACAGTCTGGCAGGTCACAGAATATCATCCTTTTCCAAGGATAATTGAGACTCCCTTTAAGAGTTTTCAGTGGTGGTTACTGACAAAAATGAAAGAAAAATGGATCATTCTATTCTAGCAAGTCAATGAGCAAATGGCTGGAATTAACTGATTCTCTTTTGCCAAAGGCAAAATATTCCAACCCAATAAATTGTCCTACAAATGAGCAAGCTGGTTTCCATGGTCTGTTCATTTTTTAAATTGCATTTTTGTTTGTTTTTAATAACCAGCAAACTAAAACAATTACATCCAGGTGTTTGAACATTCTAATGACAAAATCGTCTTCATAATTGTAAAGACTTAGCTGCTCATTAGAGATCATATTTAAACAATATATTATTGTGCCAATATTTTGTAACAATCGCATAACCCAACTCTCATTTTGCAAACAAACTGAGGCTGAGAACAGTCGCTCAGGTTAATAACAAAGGCAGAAATAAGGCTTCAGCTCCCTCCCTCTATCCACTGCTCTGCATCTTTTAACATCATGCATCTTTTTATTAGTCATGAAAACTTGTTTAGTCAATGAGTCTAACCTCTTCCACCACACTTTTACCAGAGCTGTTAGGAGTACAAAAGTGAGTATTTCTGGATTTTGAATTTTCCCCCTTTGCACTCCCACATAAAAGAACTACTGGTTAAGGATAGTCAACAGGTAAAATTTCATGGATGGAACTATGAGTCACAAGAAAAGGGCTCAAAACCTCAGAATCCTTGTTGCAAGAATTTGGGCAAGGGTTTCACTCCTGTTATTTTCATTGTCTTTATCTCTAAAATAAGAAATTTGGATCAAATAGTATTTCAGGTCCTGTGAGCTATAACATTCTATGGTTCTACGAAATAGGGCCAAGGACTTGAATAATTCATACTCTGCCTCATTCAGCCCAAATAATAAAACGTATATCAAGATTTTTAGTTTTATGTTATTATTTATTAGAAATTCTGACATTTCATTCTAGTATCTCACCCAGTAACAATAAAAACAATAATAATAATAATGACAGCTAATACTTATTTACTTATTTACATTTACTATGACCCCATAATGTTGGTAATGTTATTATCACCATTTTACAGATGACAAACCTGGATTTGAAAGTAGTTAAATAATCTGCCCAAATTTATACAGCTAACCAGTTTAGGCTCTTAACCATCAGGCTATGCTGCCTCTTTGAAAACCACAGGTTTCTCAGATAACTCATGTGTGTTATTTATAGGTCACAACACACAAGCCCCTTGTCTGGGGAATTTCCATTTTACCTACCTTTTCTGGCCAGAAGAGCAATTCAGAGGGTGACTAGGACCTTGATTCTCTGTTTCTGATGAAGCTGTATAGGTATGTGCATTGTCTTTCTGCAAGATGGCTCTTGTCCTCTTGTAATTGATGTCATTGATCACTTGTTTCATTAGTTCAGTATTGAATGTTGGTGCTTTGCAGGCTGCTGCATGCAATGAAGACCACTCGGCTACCTTTCCCAGAATGTGTGAACCACCTGCATTGCTAGAAATAGACGTCTACTGATGCAGGGTCCAGCACCTTCTAAGGCTGCAAAAGCCATCCCTCCACGTCCTTACTTTTCAGTGGAGGCTTCTGGCTTCTGCTCTAGGTTTTTGACTCAAAGTGACAATCTAGACAGTTTTTAAGGCAGAGAGAGAGAGCTTCCAGTGTCATTTCCTATGGATGAGCTTGGGTCAAGAGTCAGACTCACACTTTCAAAATCATATGTGAAATTCATTTTTTTTCTCATTAAACCTACCTTACTCATCTATTTCACTATGAATTTTGTTGTGTGCTAATCTGTTGATGGACATCTAACACTTAAACTGTTATGGCCAATAAGCTGAAAATGCTATGATAGCAGCCAAATAAACTTGTTTGTTTTTTTATTCTTTAGCTTTAGTTTCCAGCCTGATAACTAACCACATATCCCACCAACACCAAAGACAGTTACAGAATATATAACTCTGCTTCTGCCTCTGTGTTTTTCTAGATACTTTGTGAGGAGTGGGATGGTCTAGGAGTCATCTGAGACCTGGTTTCCAGTCTCAGCTTTGAAATGACAATGAGACTTGAGCCAGCACCATTCAACTTCTTCAAGACTCAGTTTTCTTACCTTTAAAATAGGGGCAATGGAATCTGTCCCTCAAGTCACTAGAAGGGCTAATGAGATGGCATTTGTTAAAGTTCCCTGTAAACCATAAATTCTGTACAAAAGAAAGAAATGTTTTCCAACCTGTCAGTCTTCCTCAGTCAAAACTAACTCTCAAGTTGTTGATACCCAGTCCTGAACCAGGGCTGACAGTTAAATCAAATCTGTAGGGACAAGAAGATCTTGGATTTAAACTTGCATGTCTAGAAAATGATACCTACAATATGGGAGGCCTAGTGGTTTCTTCTAAAATCAATGGTTCTCAATCTGGGGCAGTACCATCTCACTAAGAGGTATTTTTTATTATCACAGACACTAAGGGGTGGGTATTTCTACTGGTTTTTGTGGACTGGAATCAGGAATATTAAATATCCTGTACAACAAACAACCCACCCAAAATGTCAATAGCAGTCCTCCACTGAGAAATACTGCTCAAAGTAATGTGCTGTGAATGGTTCTTGATTTCCCAGTGGACATGTACAGAGAATTTACTTCTGGTCTTCTCCCCCATGTGAAATCTAGCCATATTCATGTGAGGTCTACAGAAGCTCAGAATCATTAGTGGACTTTCAATAATTTTATTGAGAAATAAAATATGGGGTCAGAGATCAATGGTTTTCAAACTAGCCCTCAAAAGCTTGTACAAGAAGCCCTCTCCAACTCCAGTAGGTGCGAGAAGTCCCAATAGGTTAACATGCCCATAATGCCAGGCCCAGAAGAAAGGCTGGCATTGGGGACCCAAAATCAGTGACTCATGATTCTGAAAACCACCACCTTTGCAGTCCATTGAAGAAAACTTTGGGTTTCTTTGTGACCCTTATTTTGTGACAAGCTTTTATCTAGCTAAGTGCTGGACACAATCTCTACCCTCAAGTCACTCACAATCTGATAGTCAGGTGTAAACTCCATAATTATATATGCAACATGACATATACTGAAACATGTTATGAGGGGGCTTCCAAGAAGAATCCAGGAGCAATTTATCTCCATAGAGAAATTACAATAGAACTATACTTTGAATGATATGTAATATTTTGTCATGTGGCTATTTTAGAAATGGGAACAGCATAAGCAAATGCTGGATGTGTGAATGTAAATGACATATGTGCGGGCTGATGTGATTAGATAGAGACCTGGCCGGGAATGATGGGAGGTCATAGTGGAAGGACTCTGAAGAGACTTGAGTGCAGCTGAGTGGATATATTTATTCAGCCTGGAGTTTATTTTTTGAACAGGGTTTTTATGAATATTTTTAGGAATATCATTGAATTCAGGTCTGATTCATAGCAGACACCAGAATCATGAAATTTAATCTCACAGCTAGAAGGAACCTCGAAAATCATCCCAGCCTTCTCCTTTCCTTACGCTTTATAGTTGAAGTAATTATAACTCAGAGATGTTAAATGACTTGCCCAAGGTCAACTAGCAAATTAGTGTCAGGACAAGGACTGGAGCCTAATCTGTTTTGCCCTGCTCTGTGCTTCCCTTGGGAATTTTATTAATCATTGGAGCATAACCCAATGTAATACACAATGTGGTTATTGAGTACTTATGAAGCTCCAAGTTTCCCATGGCTCACTATTAAGATATAGTGCCTTCATTACAACCAAGTGGTATGTCAGACCCTGGGCTGCTTCTGCATGATGAGAGAACACTCTCCTCAGAAGCACAAACAACACACCAAACACACACGCATAACATTCTCCTTGCCTCACACACCCTCCCCTGCTTCATTTCAAACTGCCAGGGATTACAGAGACACAGCCTGAACAGGAGACATCTTAATCTCCGGTGGTTCTGTAAATAATATGCTGTTCACTCTTGTGTATAAATGATCACTGCCTTTCTATTTTCTAGATGAGGGAGACTTCAGAAAGATGAAGTTGCCTGCACACAGAGCACATCAGAGAGAGGATTTCAGACTCCGAATGCCAGCCCTCTTTATAAACAGGGTTGAATTTTACAGTCCTCTGCACACTCTTAATAATTTATCCAGGTTTATGATCTTAAATTTCATCTCATAGTCAAATTAGTCTGTGCATATTTAGATTTCTTACTTCCCATTCTCTGGCCACCTTTCCTCCCCCTCTCAATAGAAATCATCTAAACTAATCCACTCATTTCACAAGAGTGGAAACTGAGGGACAGAGAGGTAAAACCACTTGCTCAAGCTTGCACAGCTAAAAACAACACTATGACTAGGTTCTCTGACTCCCAGTCCAGTGCTTTTCCCCCCACACCAAGATGCTGCTTCCCAAGGGTAGATAATACAGCAAATTAGTGTCACCCTACTCTCCTACTCTTCCTACTCTCCACACCCCCTGCACCCCTTTCATTGCATAACCCCACAAGGACAGATGGAAATGGCTGACTGCGCTGTGCTCAGAGATTCATTCCAGGACATAGTTTAGAATCCCCACAAGTTGTTATCCCCCATGCTGTACTGGTCCATCTACCACATTCAGAAGCTGGTGATGGAGAGTTTAACACACTTTCTAGTCTAGGGGATATACGGGGGGGTGGGGGGGGTGTAAAAGTAGGTTTACAGTTGTTAGTACATGAAACACAGAGTTTATGCTTGCATTATTGTTATTATTATTAACTATTGTACTCTTTATTTGTATTACAACTGTAAACCTACTTTTGTCCACCCTTGTATACGATCAGTACTGTCACTCAGCTGGAGATCGCCACAGGAAACAGTGTGCCTATGAAGAAAGACAGTAGTGTCCATGGCTCCTGTCATTTGATAATGGAGCAAAGTTCATCTGAAGTTCACTGTAACGCAGATTATTAGATTCATAAAGCCAGAGACCTGATCATTGGCTAATTGGATGAATTTAAGCACGATTGATAGTAGCTAAGAAGATAAAAACACACACACAAAAAACTGCTCCCAAACCATTTCTGCTTCAGGGGCAAAGTGTTTTGCCTGAATTGATCAGCATAGTGCATTTAATTTAGTATGCACAAAATTTACAGTGATAGATTTATTTTTTTGAAAATCAATGGAACTCACATTTTTGGTTTAAATTTCTTCTGAGGAATCATTTTAAGCCAAAAACAGGTGGTGTTTCAGTAAAAATTATATTGAAAAGAGAAATAAGGAAAGGGGAAAGAAATCCAAGAACTGGCTTCTCAGGCAGGACTTCATAGGGTCATGATTGTCTCACAGTCTGACCAGGCTCATTAGGTACAGAAACTCTAGCCTACCGGTTCTGTCAAAAGTCATCTAGCTCTGCAGAATCCAACAATGCTGCCCAAATCCTGAGAGGCTGCCAATATAGCCACATGCTATGGGGGATGCCTGTGTGTGTCGCCCAGGTGATCCCCTTCCTGGTATTAGGATAGTGAGAAAACCAAATGAGTGATCGAAGGTGACCTGTGAGCACATCAGGATTAATGCAGTTGGACAGCCTCATGAAATATGCCATCCAGGCTGCAACAGAGACTAGAGAATTCTCCCAAATTCTACCCAATAACTTTTTTCAGGTTACTGGGATAGCTGAGCCCTTCCAATAGAGCATCTTATTTATTGCCCCTTTCTCTAGTGTTGGGGGAACTTTGGCAGATTCTTTCAGCAGATGATGGAGACTTTATCTAGTTTCTGAGAAGTCCCCATCTTCTGTTAGGATATTATTTTAGACATGTTATCACTTCTTAACTCATGACCTAACTCGTATTAGTTACATGCTAGTCTCCATTAGAGAGTTCTGGTGGGCGTCCCAGTTTAACAACTTGTCATGAATAAACCACCCTAAAGTTGAGTTGCTTCTGTAAGGGGCAGATCTCTTGCACTTTGGGCTGATTCTGTTTATTCCACCTCAGAAGGTATCATGATCTGACCTTGTTCTAAGAGCACTGGGGTCTGGTTTATCCTTGTCAGAAATCTTGAGTGTGGACACTGACATTTGAAACTGTATCCATTAGTCACTTTCAATAAAGAAAACATTCATGGACTGACTATGACTCATCCACAAAATGTCAAAGGAATCAACTCTCAAAAGGTTTTTTTAAAAACCAGACAACACCCTTGCTCTGAAAGAGGCCAAACAACCATTTGACTATTTTTATTTTTCCCTGGAGCTGACAGGTTATCCCAGTTCCAAGCAGGCACAAACTACACAGACAGCTTGGGATTCATTTTAAATTTCTTCCTAGTCACATAGACTTTTGACACACTTTCTATTTCAGCATCAGAACACAGAGGAAGAAAATATCTGAATGAGTATAGACTGTCGTGCCAGAAATAAATTCCTAATTCAGACAACTAAAATATGCCACTATAGAACTTAACTTTCAAAATAGAAACAAGACTTCTCTGTTTCAGTGCTATCTTAGTGACTTGCCTGTGTTCTTCCTTTCTGCCCCAAGTCTATTACAAACTACAGTTATAAATAAATACTATGGTGCCATCACAGTACATTAAGAATCTGGGGAGAACTGTCGATTGAACATTATGATGTATTTCTTTACACATGTGATTCCAATATGACAAGTTAGTGAGGGTTTTTCTTAAATTTTTATTGATTGATTGATTGATTTTAGAGAAAGAGAAGGAGAAAGACAGAGAGAACATCAATTTGTTGTTCCACTTATTTATGAATTCATTGGTTGTTTCTTGTATGTGTCCTGACCGGGGATCAAACCCTCAGCCTTAGCGTATTGGGACCAAAGTAATGCAAGTTACTACTTACAGAAACAATGGCCTAGATCCTCAAGGTTCCTGTGAATGGTTTTTGGTAGGCAAGTTTGCCCTAAACTGTCAGCAACATACACTACATTTCTGGACTTAAAACAAATTAATGTTCTAGAACTTTTAGTATTTTCATTTGCCTACAGGAACTCATTTCTTTCAGCAAAGGCTGAGATTGTGTGATTACCCTAAAGCCAGAACATAGTACAGGAAGACCAATAAGCTGTAATGGGAGAAATGATGGCTGAAGGGACATTTATTAAGCAAAACAGGATGAGGGATTTGAAAGGAATTTGGAAGATCATTTTGTTCAATTTAAGAGAATTCTAAAGTTTAATTGTGCTGATGGAGTAGAGCATATTAAGAAAACGTTGAATGAGAGAGTTAAAAACCAAAAAAAAAAATAGTCAACACAAAAAGGAGGGAGAGGAAATTGCATTCTTTTTGATGTACTTCCCCTTAAAGGGGAGAGTTGGGGTGGGAGATGCCCCGGGAGCATTTGCTGGGCAGTGAGGAGAAGTGAGATGCATTTCTTTCCCGCTAATCACAGCTTTTACCCATGTCCCTGGTTGAGAATATGAGGCACATCTCACACACAAATAAACAATTGGCTCCTTCTCAGCTGTGAATCATTCAATTTGTCCCCAATTTTCAGACGTCACTTGTAAGAGGCATCATCATGAAGCCATTCACTAACAATCCCAAATTTATTGAGCCTAGAGGCCTAATTTATACTCAGGAAACAATTTGGATTTTTTTTATGGTGATTTTCTCCTCTTAAGACCAGGACATCCAGTCTTTTCTAGCCTAAGACCAAAACAAGAACAAACAAATAAAAAATCAACAGAAAATCACTGTCATTAGAAAATGAAGTAAAGTTGCCAGCCTAATCTGAAGCTCAGCTTGTATGCAGGGCCAATTTCTAGTCAAAAAGTAGAAAAATATTGATTGCAAATGGAATGTTTTTAAGATGTAGATTTCTAAGGGCATGACTGCATCACATCACTCAGAGTGGTCAATTTTTTTTTTTAATTTATCTTTATTATTGATAGTATTACAGGTGTTCCATTTTTTCCCCCAGTTGACCCCCTCCACTTCGCTCCCACCTCCTCCCCAGGCCTTCACCCCATTATTGACTGTGTCCATGGGTTATGCATACATGCATATAACTTCTTTGGTTAATCTCTTCCCACCCTCCACCCCCTTCCCTCTTCCCTCTGAAATATGATCGTCTGTTGCATGCGTCAATGTCTCTGGATCTATTTAGTTCATTAGATTCTTTTGTTCATTAGCTTCTCCTTAAAGAAGACCCTTCAACATTTCCTGTAGTACTGGTCTGGTGGTGATGAACTCCTTTAGCTTTTTCTTATCTGTGAAGCTCTTTATCTGACCTTCAGTTCTAAATGATAGCTTTGCTGGGTAGAGCAATCTTGGTTGTAGTTCCTTGTTTTTCATCACTTTGAATATTTCTTGCCACTCCCTTCTGGCCTGCAAAGTTTCTGTTGAGAAATCAGTTGACAGTAGTATGGGCTGTCCCTTGTAGGTAACTAATTGCTTTTCTCTTGCTGCTTTTAAGATTCTCTCTTTGTCTTTAACCTTTGGCATTTTCATTATGATGTGTCTTACTGTGGGCCTCTTTGGGTTCCTCTTGTTTGGGACCCTCTGTGCTTCCTGGACTTGTAAGTCTATTTCTTTCCCCAGGTAGGGGCAGTTTTCTGTCATTATTTTTTCAAATAGGTTTTCAATTTCTTGTTCTCTTTCCTCTCCTTCTGGCACCCCAATAATATGAATGTTGGGCCTCTTGAAGTTGTCCCAGAGGCTTCTTATACTATCTTCATATTTCTGGATTCTTTTTTCTTTTTGCTCTTGTGGTTGGGTGTTTTTTGTTTCCTCATGTTCCAAATTGCTGATTTGATTCTCAGTGTCCTCTACTCTACTGTTGATTCCCTGTAAATTATTCTTCATTTCAGTTCCTGTAGCCTTCATTTCAAATTGGTACTTTATTATGTCATCAATTTTCTCAGTTGTTTTCGTAATAATATGCTTGAGCATCCTTATAAACAGAATTCTGAACTCTGTATTTGTTAGCTTGCTTGGATCTATTTCATTTAGTTCCTCTTCTAGAGATTTCTTCTGGTCTTTCCTTTGTGACATGTTTCTTTGCCTCCACATTTTGGCTGCTTCTAGGTGTTTGTTTCTATGTATTAGGTAGAGCTGCTATGTCTCCTGGAATTTGTAGAGTGGCTTTGTGTAGTAGGTGTCCTGTAGGGCCCAGGGGCTCAGCCTCCCCAGTCACCTGAACTGTGCCTTCTAGGTGCTCCCCTGTGTGGGCTGTGTGCTCTGACCTGTTGAAGTTGAGCCTTGGTTGCTCTTGGCGTCCCTGGGAGGAACTGACCCCCCGGCCAATCAGCTGTGAGGACCAGCTGCAGCTACAGCCAGAGAGCTGCTGTGCTGGAGACACCCCTGTGGAGCAGGATTTACTTCAGTGGAGCTTTGGTCTTCCCAAAGTGCGCCCCTTGAGTGCATCACTCGTGGATGTGGTAGGGTTGTAATTCAGAGTGGTCAAGTATGACCACCAGGTGCACTGTCTTTGGGGCCTCTCAGGAGGTGCCAAGTCAGCCTGTGCCAGTGCCTTGCCCAGGGCCACCCAGCATGAGCTACTCAGCAAGCTGTAATTGGCTGCTACTTGTGCTGGGCTTGGAGGTGCCCAGGCAGGCCCAGCTATGAGCCATTGCAGGCTGCTGCTAGTGCCAGGCCTGGGGCCACTTATCAAGCCATGTGGGGTGCGCTGCTGCTTGTTTGAGAGATTTTAGGAAAGTCCTAAGCATGAGCTCGAGAGGCCACTTGCACAGAAAAGCCCCTGGAAATGGCCTGGATGAGCTGCAGGTGGGGAGGGGCGGGGCCTCCGGGAATCACGGGGCGGGGCCAAAGGTGTGAGTCAGGTGCTGGCGACTCAAATATGACGCCTGCCTGCCGGCTGTGTGCGGGGAGGACTCGCCAAAGGAGCCATGGCCTCCGCCAGCCCTTCTGCCTGGGAGGAAGCCGCCCCTCCAGCTCTCGCCCGGATCTCAGGCAGGTTAGTTCCCCCCCGAGTGTCCCGGGTCCTTTCAGGCTGCTGCCCGGCGCTGGGCGCAGAGGGAGCGTCCGAGTGAGTCCGTGCCGGGCCCTTTAGAGGAGCTGCTGGGGCTCCCGCAGCCTCCGCGACCCTCAGCGACAGTCCCCGCTGGTTTCACAGCCCGGAGCTGTGGGGACGTCTCTTCCCAGCCCTGGAGCCCTGGGCTGGGGGCCCGATGTGGGGCTGGGACCCCTCCCTCCTCCCTCCTCCGGGAAACCTCCACCTCGGAGATTCCCTCCAGGGTTTAACCCGCAGCACTGGGTGTGGGCCGCCGCTGCTTCTCCACGATCCAGCCCCGATCCGCCCGCATCTCCGCCCCTCCTCCCACTCTCGGTGCTTCCTCAGGTCCCTGGTTGGGGGCTTCTGTTCATCCAGATCTCAGGAGGCTCTGAGTGGTGGTGGTTCTATATTTTAGTTGTAATTTTGATGTGGTTGTGGGAGGCGGCGGGTGCAGCTGTCCCCTGCGCCGCCAGATTGTTTCCTCCAGAGTGGTCCATTCTAACTTTGCGTTAAAGGTTAAAGCAAGGGTCTCAGGGTTGGCTTTTGGGTTTTCTTTATGAACTCTATGGTGATCTTCACTTGAATTTGCTTGGGGCTCAGCTGCTTGGAGTTTTGTTTTGTTTTTTAATATATTTTTATTTATTTGAGAGAGAGGGGAAAAAAGGGAGAGGGAGAGAGAGAAACATGGATGAGAAAAACATCAATCCATTGCCTCCTGCACGCTCCCTACTGGGGATCAAGCTCACAACCTGGGCAATCAGGGATCAAACTGGTGACCTCTAGGTGCACAGTACAATGCCCAACCAACTGAGTCACACTAACCAGGGCACTGCTTGGACTTTTTTGGAGAAATGTTTCATTACTAGCTCAATGTCTATAAGATGAGTGAAACTCACCTCTCTTGGAATTTGAATGCCGAGCTAAAGAAATTAGGCTTTAAGCCATAGGCAGTGGGAGCCACGAAAGTTTTCAGTGCCGTGGAGTTGTGACCAGAAAAGTGCCAGAGGTTCTGGCAACAGTGAGTGGAATAGATGAAGGAGATGGGGGGGGGGGGGGGGCAGATAGAAAAATCAAGTCAGGAGATTTAACTGTGAAAAATGTGTTTCAAAGCTGTAGGATCAGGGACCACTGTTGCTCTTTCTTGGCTAGTGTTGAACATGTCACCCCATCTTGTTTGAGATGAGACAACTCTGAGGACTGGGGGGAGAGAGTGCCCCTCTCTCCTTGGCTTCAAACCTGACTTCAGCAGACAGGAGCCAACCTCTACTTACAGTGAAAGGGTTGGGAGAATGGGCAGAAGTGTGGGGAGGGGTAAAACCAGGTGTGCTTTGCATGCCTGGAACCAGAACAATGCCAAGGAAACGCCATAGGGAAATGAAGCTGTATGGTGGAATCAGGTCAGCTCCTCCCCAGCTGTGTGCCCCTCACCTTTGCTTTTCTGGATCTGAGATGCCTCATCTATAAGATGATTGCCATGGTTCTTTCCAGCTTCATAATTTATAACCTCAGCAGTGTATTATTAATTTAAAGATGCATTTCATGGATCATGTTCAATTCAATTCAATCCCAGGGTGGACCATTGTACAAAATGCCAAAGCTCTTAAAGGCTTGATTTCCTCACTCTATTTTTCCTCCCTCCTTTTCTTGTTTAGTTTTTTGTTTCCATTACTTTTCTGATGCTGTATTTTTCCCCACTTTTGTTTTGTTTTTTCTTCATTTTCTAGTGACAGCAGGGAAGGGGCTGCTTCAATAGGACAAGAAGCCAATGTTATCTATCTATTGACAGGACAAGGAGGAGCCAGGGCCTCGCCAGCCAGCTTTTTTCCACACCATTCTGCTGGTGACCCTCAGCCCTTCACCAGCAAGAAGAGGAAGGTGAGCTCGGCCTCCCTTCTGGCTTCTTCTTTTATCACTGTTTTTGCTGCCAAGCGGCAGGCTCCCAAAGGCAACTCTCTCCCTTATTGCCTGCAGGCCAAGCAGGGTGACTGTTGTCAGTCCCTTTTCCTGGTAGTAAAGAGGGAGGTGATTTGCATAAGCCTTGCTATAGTTTAACTGGACAATAACCACTACACACATAACACGTACACACACTGCCCCAGACTTCTATCTGCAGCTGCGTCTATTTAACCTTGGCCTGCTCAGATTCAACAGGTCAGCAGAGCCATGGAGACCTCACTTCCAAGGAAGGGACCAGACCCTGAATTAGTCACTTATCTTCTGGTCCCTTTAGCTATACTATTGCATCATATTGAGAAGCATCAGCTCCCTGCCTTGCTCATCTCAGCTGAAGCTGGGCTCAGGTAGGGTCTCCCCTACTTTGCTATCCTACCTCATCCCACCCCAGGCCAAGGTTTTTAACCCACTGCTTGGGTATCTTACTTCCTATACCAACCTGGTTAATATTTCAAGTTCAACTGTCTCAAAAGAGAGAGAACCAGGCTTGTATAGGAAGTGAGAATCCATTTCTCCTGGTCCTCAGAGATTAAGGAGACTAGAGATTTCCTCCTAACAATCCAGGATTCTGCAACAAGAAGCAGATTATCAGGTGGCTATAAATGCTTAAAAAAATAAAACACTTGATTCCCAAGAGAGGCCTATGTGGAACCTGAATCTACATAGAGCCCAAAGCTGGAGAGATGAGAAACGAGTTACCAAAAAAGGGCTATAGCAAGTACAAGTTACTATTAAAATTAGAGTTGGCAGTTGGTCCACCTCATTTCCTAGAGTAATAACAACAATATCTGTGTTTTAATCCAGTGTGTACCAGACATTTCATATACATTAACATGAACTAGCACAATAATCCTAGAAGGCGGTGTTTTATGCTCATTTTTTAGATGAAGAAACCAAGACTCAGAAAGGCTGTAAACTTGTAACAGGTGGGACAGTGACTTTAACACAGATCTGTCTGACTGCTGAGACTATGGCCTGTTTCTTCTGCAAAAGGATAAACTGTTAAAACTTAAACTTAATAAAATAAAACCAAAGCCAAGGAACTAGAGGCAGACCTCTTGGGTCCTGGGACTGAGGCCTCTAGCTAACAGAGTGACCTGGGCACATCTTTTGGGTTTCACTTTCCTTTTCCACGAAATGAGTGTCAGTCCAATTATTTCGTCCAGCTCCAGCACCTAGGAGCGTGTTTTCTAGTCCGTGCTGGTCTCCTCCACGAGGGCCAGCAGCTAGAATTGTCCCTTAGCACAACAGATCACTGACAACAGGAAGTGCCACTTCAGAGGCTCTGGGAATGACTCAGAAAATAACTCTCTTCTCCAAGAGAACCTGTAATTTGTATGACTGCCATTACCCATGGGTCAGGGTTGGCTTAGGTAACGTTCACCACTGTTTATTCCACCAGCATTCCACTTCATGGTGCTCTCTTAGGACACGGGAGAGAGGACATGGCCTCAATTTTTTGTCATCCATGTGTTCAAAGGGATAGTGATTCAAAGTGAAATGGAGAGAAAGATGAATATTACACACCCACACACACCGCTTATGTGAAAACCCATTACAAGAACGTTAATGGCAGGGAGGGCTGGAAATACTTACTGGCAAGGATTCTTTATTTAATAATAAAAAATAATCACAGGATTCCTAAATAGTGGATGTTTACAGTCTATCAGAGACTGAACTTGATAGAGAGATAGATACTGAATCAGATCAAAACCCAAGGGGGCCAAGCAGCATGGTTCAGTTGGTTGAGCTTCACCCCGGACACCAAAAAACATTGTGGGTTCTCTGAATTGGACTGTTGCAGAAGGAAAATGGGAACTTGTCCCTTAATTACTTAATATTCTAAAAGACTCTAGAGTCCATCCCCTCTTGTGGAACATGAGCTCTGGAGCCACTAACAGGGTTTCTATAACAGTTTTGTCACTGACTGTATGACCCTGGGCAAACTGCCTCAGTTCCCCCACCTCATAGGAATGTTGTTAGAATAAAATGAGAAAAAGTGGGAATGTACTATGTGCCTGGAAAAAAAGCAACACATTGTAGGTTGGATTCCTGGTCAGGGCATGTGCAGGAGGCAACCAATCAATGTCACACACCGATGTTTCTCTCTCCCTCGCTTCCTCTCTCTCTAGAATCAATGAAAATATCCTCAAGTGAGGATTAAAAATATATATACACCAAAGGTAGAACATGTGTTATTTAATGTGAAAATATGATGTTCTGTTTGCAAAAGTTTGCTTTGCACACAATCCTTAGGAACCAGTGTTTGTCGAGTGAAGTGAATTTACCTTCTGTGTGGCGGGAGGCCCAGTGGTATGAATCAGTACTGAGGGCCTGGGTGCGCACTGATGAGGGAGCGAAAAGGCACAGGGAGCAAGATGCGAGTGAGCCCCATTTCTGTTAGAAAGGCATCACTGTGGTAAATATTATATTGGCTTTAAAAAAACTGGAAGGATTTTGCTAAAAGAGAGGATGACATTTAATGAATTTGATTTAAACATTCAAAAACAAAGCTCCCTCTAAGACATTTAGAATATCAATAGGGCTCTTTTGGTCAGCACGTGAACCATTAAAGGCAGTTTAACAAACTAACATAATATTTCCTCTAGCAAGGCTGGCAACCAGACAATGCCAGAATAAACAATATTTCCCAGAGGAATATGGAAATCGTATTACTGCCTCTATGGTGTACTATGTCCTTACTCACAAAAAACAACACATTATCAATACTATGCCATGGTTAGCCTTTTTTTTAATTTATTTATTTTTATTTATTTATTTTTTTTAATATATCTTTATTGATTTCAGACAGAGGAAAGGAGAGGGAGAGAGAGAGAGATAGAAGCATCAATGAGGAAAGAGTCATTGATCGGCTGCCTAGCCCACAACCCAGGCATGTGCCCTGACCAGGAATCAAACCCCGATCACCTGGATCCTAGGTCGATGCTCAACCGCTGAGCTATGCCCGGTCAGGCTATTTATTTATTTATTTATAATATATCTTTATTGATTTCAGAGAGAGGAAGGGAGAGGGGGAGAGAGAGAGATAAAAACATCAATGATGAGAGAGTCACTGATTTGCTGCCTCCTGCACGCCCCCAACTAGGGATTGAGCCCGCAACCCAGGCATGTGCCCTGACTGGGAATCGAACCATGATCTCCTAGATCCTAGGTTGATGCTCAACTGCTGAGCCATGCCCAGTCGGGCAGGATAGCCTTTTAAAATGTTTATTATTTAATCTTCATCACAACACTGTAGGATAAGCAAAGCAAATATACTATTCTAGTTTTGTGGACAAAGAAACTGAGTTTAGAAAGGTATAATAGAATCCTTTATCTAAAGACATACAATTTTTCTACACAGATTAGTCTAAAACCCTGGACTTCTGTATCCTAGTCCAGTGATTTTGCTACACGACCCCAATAGGATCTGAAGGTTGTGGTATTCCCAGTTACATCAGCTCAAGTGGAAAATGGCTAATATATTTTGTATGAAGATACACACAGAGCGACTACCCACACTAGGGAGTTTGTGGATCAATTAACAAATATTTGTTGCAAGAGGCTTTCTAGATTCTATATTAACTTAAAAACACCAAAACATGGGTCATGTCCCCAGGGACCTGACAGCTGTGGGGTCTAGACTGTGAAGGGACTTAAGGTCACTAGAAGTAGTATTAGCACAAATTAAGTCTCAGAGAATTAAGAGGAAAAGAGTCAGAAGGGGCATGTTCTTGCAGGTGAGAGTAAAGGGAAAAAGGGTTATAAGACCAAGGAAAGAGTACTAATTTTAAGGACTTGGATTTGAAGGGCCGTGCAGGAGGAACAGTGGACTTAGGCCCAGGGAGTTGGAACTGAGACCCCCTACTTACATCCAGGACCCTCAAAGGACCCCACTCTCAGTGAAATGATGAACTAGAAAAAAACCTACCCATTGATCACTGGTCATCAAGGACAAAAAAACGTCTTGCATGAGAAATCAAAACCTCAAGCCTTTCCATGAAAAGGTTTGGAATCCAGATTCACACTACTCACATAGTATAAAAATCCCAAGGCTAAGAATTTAACATAAAAATTGAGCCACAGATACCCATGAGTCATCTTGCAGAAGAAAAATGCAAAACAACTCTAAAAGGATACTTCCACAATCCAGACCAGATGGGATATTCAAGAGAAGACAAACTCCACTGGTTAGCCCACAATCAAAAATTATAAAACATATTGGAAATATTCCCATGATTCAGAATGATAAACAAAGAACTGGAGGTTAGCATCCCAAACCTGAGATAACAAATGATCCAAAGGAGACTATAAATAAATAAATTTAAAGTAACTAAAGAGCTAAAAGAAAGTGAAGGAACAAGATGTCATGAGAAAAATAAGCTGGTTTGAAAAAGAACCGATTAATTTTTAGAAATGAAAAATATGGTCAGCAACAGGAGAATAGGTGAAAAATTAGTATATTCATACAGTAAGATATACCTGAGTTAAAATAGATTATCTAGATCTAGAAACAGATAAATCTCAAAAGTAAAAATTTGAGTGATAAAGCTAGTTGGTACGACTTTTATACATTTTGAACACATACAAAACAATAATCTATATGGCTACAACTTACGTAGTTAAAAAAACAGTTTTAAACATCCATGGGAATGATGGATACCATCTCCAGGATAATGGTTACCTCTATAGAATGTCAAAAATTCACAAGGAGGTGCAAAAAGGAGAAAGTTTATTCAGATGAACAGTTTGCAAACCATGGAGACACAGCCTCTGGTGGAAAACCAAAAGTGCACTCCACTGAGACAAAGGGGAGGCAGTCTTTCATAGAGAAAGTTTCTGCCCAGTTTCCCAATTTGGTCCATTTTATGCAAATTAGGTTTTCAAATCGTACATTTCTGATTGGTCCAAATCATGTAGTTCTGATTGGTTGATATTATTCATTCTGATTGGTTGGTAAAGATCCAAATGAGGCTATAATGGTGCAGTTCTGATTGGATGGGGCAGGTCTTAGTCCACTGATCACAAGAGGAGACCAGGAACTTCCTTATAATGGTTGACCCAGGCAGGAGCAGTGTGGGAGGTTGAAAGCTTAGTTTGTGGCTTTTCCCAAAATGTAGAGTGCATGGGGGACCTCAGTCAGCAATAGCTGCTAGACTCTGGTTATGAATCTGCGCCCTGTTAACCACTAGAAATCCATTTTGACATATACATTTCTTCTTGAGGTTCACAAGAGAAAGAGGAAAGAGGGGACCTTTAGATATTAACTGGTACCTTTTATTTATTTTCAGAGAGAGAGAGGGAAAGCGAAAATGTTAAATAGAAGTGGCTATACTATCACTTTCTATACTTTTGCCTATGTCAGAAATAGTTCATAATTTAAATGTCTAATATTTTGTTTTTAGAGGAGAGGCACTGTGCCTGGCCCCATATCAGAGCAGCAGGATGGCCCTGGTGAGGTTGTGGGGATAAAATGTTCCTAACAGTTCATGAGAGAGAGTGGAGTTCTCTGGAGGTCAGTTTCATGACGAGATGAAGAATAATGAGACCATCAGGCAACCCAGGCAGGACTCTCCCACGCCTTGACCAACCCAACCCTAATCACGGTTGGTTCTTCAGGATGAGATCCTGGCAGCTCAGCCACGGTGCTTTGTAATGGAATGAAGCTCTTCCCAGTTACTGCTGATCCCAGCGAATGACTCAGCCAGGACACAGAGGTGCCAAGACCGAGCCGGTCCTTCTCACCTCTGAAATGCCACTGGACTGAAAGGGTTTGGTTTGATTTGGTTGTTGATTACATATTGTGTGAGACTAAAGGCCCATTTAATAAAACCAGCCTCAGTGTGATTTCCCAATTTCAAGAGAGAGAGAGAAAGAGGGAGCAAAAGAGAGAAAGGGAGAGAGAGAGAAAATCTGTTTAGTCTATTTGCTTGTTTTTTAACCAAGGTATTAAAATTAGTAATGAAAAAAAATCTGTGGCATTTCATTAGAACACAGATTAATCAATATCCCTTTCTGAAATAATGCATTAATGAGTGTGCAGGGATTTAAAAAAAGATTTGCCAGAGAAAAAGAACAAAAAAGTACTCTGTGAATGCTACATGTCCTACATAAAAATAATTTAAAACCTGGTGTAATAGTAGGCATCTTAAGGCAGTAGATTATAGGTCTTCTTACTTTCTAAATTTTTTTAATGACAGTTAATTATTACTTTTATAGTAACAAAATTTTTAAGGAAGAGGGTAGCATTGTATTTCTGAAACCAATTTGTTCTACTGATTCAGAGAACTGTATCTTTTCTGGTACCCAGAAGACAATCTTACAATTGGTTAAGAAAGCAGTTTTAATTTAATAACAATCCACCTCTCTAAAAAAGAAAATAATTATATCCTATATTCTCCCCCTTGAACAAATTTAAAAGTTGAAACAACATTTTGAAACCACTAATATGCTGTTTAAATGGGGCCTTTTGTCAGTATCAATACTGGCGGTTGGCAAGGACATATTAATAATTTTGTGAGGTACATGTGCAGAAAGCACTCTGTCATTTGTGGGTTTTATGAAGATGACTCCCTTGCAGTTGGACTCCTATACAAAGCTCCCAAGACAGTCACTCAGCCAGGCAGCTACTAGCCTGAAAATCAACAGCTCACATCCTGCATCGGAGCAGGGCCACAACAGGGAGAGCTATTTATACCAGGACTAAGCACTGTTATAACAGGAAGGAATTGCACTGCTTCTGTGTAAGGTGTAAGAAGGCGCTTAAACAAGCCATTCTCATACTACAACCTTATATTTACAGTCAGTGAAAAAGCCCAGTAGTTGAAATCCAACTTTGTAATTCTCCATTCCGAATGACATCGTAGGCAAAACATCATGTTTAACTCTGTCGCTTGACATTTTTCATATGAAGTGGGTGTGAATTTTATTTGATTTTCAGCCACACCGTCTTATTACTGTGCTATTCACATCTACCATAGGGATCTGAAAATAAAACTGGCTATTTGCCCAGGTACCTCGGCGTACAAAACACAGCGAGCTAGAAGTAGAATGGGGATTTAGAATTTGAGAATTATAAATCTCAGCAGAAATTTATGTAGCTGTTCCCTCCCACACCATCCTTTTATTTTCTAAATTTTATATTCTAAACACCAAGGCTCCTGCAGTCCTGCCTGAATTGGACTGTTGCAGTTTCCTGTTGACTTTAACCACAGGCCAGGGGAGTACTGACATGCCCTAGGGAAGCTCCTGTATTCCAGACATACTCCCTCTTGTCCCCAGTGAGTATATAATCTAATTTCCCCTTGACAGTCAGGACCAAGCAGCCCAGCCAATACAGTACCCCCTTCCTTCCCTTCTTTATTTTATTTTTTTATTTTTTTTTTAATATATTTTTATTAATTTCAGAGAGAGGAAGGGAGAGGTAGAGAGAGACAGAAACATCATTGATCGGCTGCCTCCTGCACATCCCCGACTGAGGATCGAGCCCACAACCCAGGCATATGCCCTGACCAAGAATCGAACCTGATCGCTTGGAACATAAGTCGATGCTCAACCACTGAGCCACACTGGCCGGGCCCTTCTCTTTTATCAAAAAAAGTTTAGTTAAGTATAATTGGTTACACTCATATTGATTATATTAGTCTCAGGTGTACAATGTAGTGATTCGACATTTTTATACCTTACAATGTGATCACCCCACTAATTCTAGTAACTATCTGTCACTGTACAAACTTACCACAAAATTATTGACTATGTTCTCCTTACCCTTTCTACCCATCTCCCCACCCCTCCTTTCTGGTAACCATTCCTTTGGTTTCTGTTTCTATGAGTCTGTTTTCCTTTTCTTTTGTTTGTTTTAGATTCTACACTAAAGTGAAACCATGCGGTATTTTTCTTTCTCTGCCTGACATTTCACTCAGCATAATACCCTCTAGAACCATCCATGTTGTTGCAAGTGGCAAGATTTCATTCTTTTTTATTGTTGCATAATATTTCCTTGTGTATATGTGTGTGTGTACATATATATATTACATCTTCTTTATTCATCTATTACTGGACACCTAGGTTGCTTCCATATCTTGGCTATTATAAATAATGCTGCAGTGAACATAGGGGTGCATATATCTTTTCAAATTAGTGTTTTCATTTTCTTTGGATAAATATTCAGAAGTGGATTTGCTGGGTCATGTGGTATATCTTTTTTTTTTTTTAGGAACCTCCATTCTGTTTTCCCACATCCTCATCATGTTATTTGTTGACTTTTTATTAATAGCCATTTTGACTGGTGTGACGTGGTAACTTATTGCGGTTCTGATCTGCATTTCTCTGATGATTAGTGATGTTGAGCATCTTGGTCATCAGTATGTTCTCTTTGGAGAAATGTATTTTCATGTCCTCTGCCCATTTTTCAATTGGATTTTTTTTTTTATTGAGTATTAGGAGTTTCTTATATATTTTGGATATCCAAAGTTATAATAATTAAAACTGTATGGTACTGGCATGAAAACAGACACATAGATAAATGGAACAGAATATAGAGCCCAGAAATAAACCTCTGCTTATATGGTCAACTAATCTATGACAAAGGAGGTAAAAATATACACTAGAAAAACAGCAGTCTTTTTAACAAGTGGCACTGGGGAAACTGGATGAATACATGCAAAAAAATGAAACTGGACCACTCTCCTACATCATATACAAAAATAAACTCAAAATGAGTTAAACACTTAAATATAAGGCTGGAAACCATAAAACCCCTAGAAGAAAACATAGGCAGTATTGTAAGGATTTGACATCAGTCTGAGTAATGTCATTTTGGATATGTCCCCTCAAGCAAGGGAAACAAGAGCAGAAGTAAATAAAGGGGATTTCATCAAACCAAAAAGCTTCTTCACAGTGTCGGAAACCTTTAACAAAACAAAAAGGCAACCTACTGAATGAGAGAACGTATTTGCAAATGATATATTCAATAAGAGGTTAATATCCTTCCTTCCCTTCTGATTCAGAGGCATGAGTCTTGCCCAAGATTACAAAACTATTTAGTGAAAAGGGGAGGACTAGAATTCAGGGCCCTTGCCGCTCAATAAATAATAATAAACATTTACTGATACTATAAACCTGAATTTTCTAGGTGAGTTCCATGGAGCATCTCACTTAATCCTTACAATAATACTTTTAGGGAACATGCTAGCATTTCCCCATTTTACAAAAGAAAAAAGTCAAGCAGATGTAGAGATTCAAGTTACAATCACATAGCTGGTCAGTGACAGAACTGGGATTTGAACAGAGGCACTTCAAGGCCGAGCTCCACTCTTACCCACCAGGTCTGTTCCACATCCCCCCATCTGATGACATTTCCACTACTCAGACAGAGCAACTGAATATGAGATCCCTGAGGACTGGGCCTCATCCCCTTCACCTCCTGCCCAGCACCCAGCAGAGCGCCTGACACAGAATCAGCAATTGTTAAGAGTTTGATAAATGGGATTGAGCTTCTCTAGGTAACAAAATTAGGCAACTCCAGATGCACTGTTCCTAAAATCAATATGGAATTACATAACTCAGGGATAGTTTCAAATGAAGGCTGATTGAAAGCTTCCTGGCTTGAAGCCTTATTTTAAATAATAGAAAACTTGGTTTGTCTGGGTTTGTTTCTTTAGCACTTCCAATGTGCCTGGGCTGTGATAAGCGCTTACATACATTATTTTATATAACTGCTCACAACAACCCTGTAAAATAGGTGCTGTTCTTAGCCCCAAAGCCAGGAGACCTGAAGTAACTTGCCCAAGATCACATAGCCAATAAGTGGTAGAGACAGGCTTTTAACACAGGAATGTCCCTAAGTGTACACTTTATATTTATAAACATAGTATGTGTTAATCCAGCCATTTTGACTTTTTCCCCAAAAATCTCTTTGTCAGTTTGTTAACATAAAGATTCATGTTGGAGACCCCCAGACCCTCAATCCAGCTGCTCAGAATGATCCTTAGGGCCCAGCAGCCAGAAGGAGGTTGGCATAAATGCAGTGCCAGCTGAGAAAGGAGGCTGGGCCAAGCTCCCTCTAGAGAGCATGGTTCTGCCCTTTCCTCTGAAATACACACATAAGGATCCAGGCAATGCCCAGGTAACAAACACTTATGTTCCTTATAGTCTGGGCCCGACCCTCCTCAGCCACACCTCTCCTTTACTGCACCCAGCTCAGCCTGTCTGCGTCTGCTGGTGGGATGCCTACACCTCCCACCCTCTCCCTGTGGACCAGGCTCCGCTGAGCAGTAGAACAGCCTGTTATTCTGTGGTTTCTGGGAAAGTGGGCTCCATGTTCCAAAGGATGAGCTTACCAGTGAACCATCATAGCACATCCCATTAGAAAGTTCTGGATGGCCTACCCCCAGTAACAGGACCAACCAATTCATCCCCGAAAAAGCAGGGAGTTAGTACAGAAATACACTGAACAGAGTTGTGCCCCATAATCAACATGGAAACCACTGGCAAGAGCAGGCAGTGAGCCCACAGGAAGCCTGGTCCATCTCTCTGGCTAATTAGGACTGAGAAACGGGTGAAACAAGGGAATTCCTTGAGGGACCAGAAAGACCCAAGAATACTCTTTCTTATATGAGGCTTCCATTTATTCATTTATTTCCCTGGGCTCTTCAAGGGTCCTTCTCTTGTTTTTCTCCTTAGTACCTTAGTGGTTTTAATTTTACTTTTGTTATAAAGGTTGTGATGGGATTGGGAGGGAGCCTGGTAGGCTATATTTCAGTGAGTATAATGTCAATCTGGAAATAATTTAGCTGAAAATTCAAAGAATTGGCTTTCTTTGGTGTGTGTATGATGGGGCAAAACCAATACCTAGTTCCTTTAAGTTTTCTGAGGAATGTCTAAATAGGCCCCATGTCTAGAGTCTGCTATTAAAAAGACACATGCAGAAAATAGACACATACAGTAATTCACCATTCACTGAGCTGATATTGAAAAAGAGGATCAGTGCCCTCCTCAAAGAATAACCCTGGTATATCAAACTTCTGTGTCACCATCCAGGGCAGAGGATGCCTAAGTGATTTATTGAAATGTGTGTTACAATAATAGCTATGACAATTAAAACCCACTGTTACAAAGGGCCCTACATAATTATCCAATGTAGTCCTCCTATCGACCCAGCAAAGCAGGCATGATTTACAGAAGAAGATCTGACATCCAGAGATGCTAAGACCTTTCGTGCAAGGTCACACAGAGGGGAAACTGAAGCCCGGGCCGAGGGAATGCAAACCCCATGCACTTCCCAACTTGCCATATTGCCCCCCAACCACTAGGCTGTAGGCCATCCTGGGTCCCAGGGGAAATCAGTGACCCATACATAACAACCACTCATGAGTTGTTCAATACCCTAATCACTCCTAGCATTAATGCCTTAGATATGTTATTAGCTAAATTCTGAAGACACAAAAACCATAGAATGTCATGTCTAAAAGATAATCCAACACCTTTATTTTACAAATGAAGGAAACTACTGAAGGAAATTGAGACACAGGAAGGTGAACTGTCTTCTAATTTGACCATCACTGGTAGTGCACCTACTGTGGGCAGAACTTTTTGCCAGCTTGCACAGGATAGGCCCACATTTGGTAGGGGAGATAAAAACAAATACTCCAATTGTTAAAAGAATAGGCAGGCCCAACTGGGAATGGCTCAGCAGCTGAGCATCGACTTACGATCCAGGAGATTATGGTCCGATTCCTGGTCAGGGCACATGCCTTGACTGCAGGCTTGATCCCCAGTAGGGGGCGTGCAGGAGGCAGCCGATCAATGACGACTCCCATCATTGATGTTTCACCTCTCTCTTTCCCTCTCCTTTCCTCTCTCTGGAGAAGGAGAAGGAGAAGGAGAAGGAGAAGGAGAAGGAGAAGGAGAAGGAGAAGGAGAAGGAGAAGGAGAAGGAGAAGGAGAAGGAGAAGGAGAAGGAGAAGGAGAAGGAGAAGGAGAAGGAGAAGGAGAAGGAGAAGGAGAAGGAGAAAGAAGGAGAAGGAGAAGGAGAAGGAGAAGGAGAAGAAGGAGAAGAAGGAGAAGAAGGAGAAGAAGGAGAAGAAAGAGTTATATGGTGCCATCTTCTAGGAATCTCTTCTAAGCAAACATCAAAAATGTGGTTAAAGATTTATACCCAAGCAAGTTTATTTATAATAGTTAAAATTTGACATAAACCTAAATGTCTGACAATACCAACACTAGATGGACGATTACATGGATTGTGGCACAAATATATAATGGAACACTGAGCAACCATTCAAATAATGTTTTATGAGAATATTTTAATGACCTGTGTAAGTTTCCATAACATAATAAATAAAAACAGCAGAATACAATATTGTATGTACAGTTTGATCATAATTTTGGACCATTTTGGGCCAAAACGTTAGTAACAGTGGCTAATTTTAGGCAGTGAGATATAGGTAATTATTATTTTCTTCTTTATACTCACTGGATTTTCCAAATTGTTGACAACGAGCATTCTGAAAGTATAACTTCCCTAAGTAGCTAAAGAAACAAAATATTTTTCAAAGTGTATGGCAGCTTCTTCAGCGATTACTTTCACTGGCGCCATCTGAGATAACAGAATATATAACTGGGAAGGTAGACAAGTAAACTGCTAAGAGTGTAAGAGTGTGAACTTCATTCTTCTTGTATCGGGGAACTGTGGAAGGTTCCTGAGCAGAGGCGGTGCCCAGGCTGGGCTTTAAGAGCAGCACCCACCGCGGGCCCAGCGGGCGATGGCTGTCAGGGCGCAGGGCTGGGGGCGAGCGCTGAGTGGGGCTAAAGGAAGGGAGCGTGGGAGGCTGCGGGGGCTCAGCGGGCCTTCGTGGCGCTGAAGGAACAGCCTTCATTCGGGGAAGGGAGTGTTCACCGCAGTTAAGGTGCGGTTTCCACATGGCCCCTTGGACTTCATTCTGAATAAATGAAACACAGACGTAGAGGAGAAAATGTCGAATTAATAAACCTTGACAAAATCCATTCCTCCTTAGCTTAAAAAGCCGGGAGCTGGCATCTGACTCACGGTTAATTGCATTCTGGTCATGCTGAATCGCATTACTGACGTCACGGCTGTGCAGCGCAAGATGTAATAGAATCAATACCCTAATCACTCCTAGCAGGCCCAGCACAGGCCCCCGGCAGGGCAGAGCTGGCCAACCCTCCGCATTCCTCCTTTGCCTTCTTGTGCTTGCCTTTTTTAAATTCAGTTCCGAAATGTGTTTTCCCCAACGACTAACTCTCAGTCACACTGAGGAGGGGTCAAATACTGGAGAGGAACAAAGTTACTGGAAGCATGTACCCTAGAATATTCACAGTGCCGTCTGTAGGGAGTGGGATTCATGGTAATGGGTGTTGCTTCTTTTTTATTTAGCCATATTTCTCAAGATTTAAAATCAATATATAATGATTTTAGAAAGAAAAAAGTAATTTTAAAATGTCAAATCATGCAGAAAATGTTTAACAGTGGCTCGGGCATCGGAGCTGTAACAGGAAGATTGGTGTCTGAGGTCAAGTCCGGTGACGATGTTTGCAAACAAGTGTCTTAAACACAGCAGCTGCCACTTCAGACAAATGTATTCTTCTGACTGTTCTCTTTTCAGGTGTCTCTGCACTATGGCTCCTTTTAGGTCCCCATGGCTGCCTCATCTCTCCATGGCCTCTGCTTATGTTCCATCAGACATTTCCACTGTCTGAATATCTCACGTGGGGCACTTGGGCTTTAAACTGCCTCTTTCCTTATGAAATAAAAAGGTTTTGCCCCATTAGAGAATTTTAGTATTTGGAAGACTTTCTGTTGTTGTTGTTGTTGTTGATGATGATGATGATGATGATGTTTTGAACTGGGAGCTTCCTTCCCTAGTCCCCTGTCTGTCTTCTCAAATAGAGGCATATGTCTTATATAAGTAAATGGCAATAGATCTTTATGAGCTGCAAGGCTAATCAATGTCTCCAGAGAACTGGAGCAGTTTCTCAGAAAGAACTTACGGCAGTACTAAGGATTCATTCTTTCGACCAGAATTCACTGACCCCATCAGTGGTGAGGCAGTGCCCTCATCAGTATTTAAATGGCCAACACCCCACAACTTTCTCATCTGTGGCTGTTGAGATCACAGTGATTCTGTGCATAGGTGCAAGTTTGAGGGCTTCATTAGATTTTGTTTGAGCTTTTACAGCTTGAAGAGAATTTTTATTTCAAATTAATTGCCTTCTAGTTTTTCTTCATATGAGTACATTATGTTGATTTTTCTTTAATGTTTGTGGTTTGATTTTATTATCTATGAATAATAGGAATGGGTGTAATCCCATCCCATTTATAATGCAATGTGCTCTATTTAAAAAGATGTCACTGAGGCTAATAGTATTGAGGACCATCAACCAATTTTCAGATCAGCCTGTCTTTACAGACACGCCCAGTCACAACCATCATTTAATTATAGCCCAAGGCCTTTTGTTTTTCCCTTTGGCATGTAAAAGCAAAGTCAGTAAAACCGCAGCAACCCCAGCTCTTGGGATTTCCCTAAACTATGGCCCTGCAATTATAAAGGTGTCCTTGTGAAGAGCTTAAATTGCTTCCCTGTCTTTGTTCTCAGATTCCCCATTCTTCCGTGGGTTTGGGGAAAGGTGATTTTTGCTGATTGAACTTCGTATGTCTCCTCTCCTGTTCACGTTTATAAAACATAAAATATAATGGTTATATTTTATATAACCATTATATAACCCCACCAGAAGTGATTGGGGTAACCACTGTTTATTCTCAAAGAATGCAATCTTCATGGCACTATGCAAGCCAAGCGCCTCTCCCTAGTATGTCAGGTGGGGATAACTATTAGAATTTTTAATTTCTGAGATCATAGTATTACATTGGGAACACAAATTTCCTCAGCTCAGGCCGAGTATAACATCTGTAGAGGAGCAGCTGGGGGAGGCAGAGAGGGGACTGGTCTTATGTTCAGGCCCATGTCCAAGTTTGGATTCAGGGTGTATCATCACTTTATCTCTCCAAACCTCTCCTTTTCACGTGTAAGATGGGAACATTAATGCCTGTACTTCTTGCCTTATGAACTTAGCATAATTGAATGTGAAAACATTTCTAGTGTTTTATAAGTTATGTCTACTCACTTAGTCATTCCTGTGTCCTGAGAGCCTCCTACTTGCCAGTGGGTGGGTCCTGGCTTGGTGCTGGGTACATTGCAGTGCCCAAGACAGACACAGCTCTACCTTCATGGAACTCAGAGACTAAAAGGAACAGACTCTAATGAATGACACAATTAATCCATTTATTACATGATATTACTGTATCAGAGATATCATTCCAAGACAGTAATGTAGATAGTCATCATTTTAAAGAGCTGCAGGAGTTGCTCATTTTATGTGTATACAACAATTACTTTAATTTTCTTTTCATGGAAATTGGAGCTCTTCTCATCATTTCTTTCATATAAGCAATGCTATAGTGGACATATATTTTACAGACATTTCTATATAATCCCTTAAGTTTCTAAAAGTGGAGTTAACGAGTTTGTGTATAAGAAATATGTATATTTCTAGAAAACATTCTAGAACGTCATATGCCAAAATAAAGTTCTTATCTTTAGTGGAAGGTAATGAGTAGTTTTGACTTTCTTTTTTAGATCTCTCTAAATTGTCTGAATTTACAATAGGTATATATTGTTTTATTTATAAGAGATGGAAAATATTTTCACATTCATAATAGAAAAGAAAACCACCCACTTCAGAAAGTGAAACCTACTGTATTGGGCTCATTGAGTCACTGCAGGAAACAAGGAGGAGGGAGGAAGGGGGCGAAGGAAGAAGAGGCGGGGTCCTGATGACCTGGGCTTGCTAGCTGCTCCGTCCAGGTGGCCTCAGCCCTGACTACACTTTGAAGTCACCTGGTGATCCCTTCAACATCACCTCAGACTAATTAAATATAAATCTCTTGGTAGTGAAACTGGACATTGTTATTTTTAGAAGCTCCCCGGTTGACTCAAATTGTTCTAAATGACTCTAAGGGGCTGAGAACCCCTGGGAGTCTAACTTCGAAGACCAAGGAGATCTGTGCATCGTGCACCTGCGTGTGATACTAGTCATGGTGCTACAGCCCTCACGAGCAATACTAGTTCAAGACCAGACTTTAGGGAGGAAAAATAATTGGACTAGTGAAGGCTGATCCAAGTCACCCTCTGGAGCCAGCTGTCCATCGGTGTGAGGGGCCTCCCCTCTGATGCTTTAGGGGTGGGCACACCGGGGAGCCATGGTTTGACAGTGGGTTTGCTTGGGAGCAGAAAGAGTTTCTGTTTAAAAGCACAATGCTAGAGTTCATATTGTGAGAAATTATAAAATGCCTGCTTATTCCTTTCTCCATCTCTGTTCGTACCACGATGTGAACTTACTCCCTCTAAAGGAGTCAGTGGAAATGAGAACACTAATTTACATCTGTGTTCTGGATTTTTAAGTCCTATCAGGTTGGCCGTACCGGCATAACTCAATCATTTGAGATCTAAAACGTCCAGGGTACGTCGCAGGGGAATTAGGAGCATACGGGAGACCCAAACACAAATGCCCTTTCTCCCCATTTTTTTCAGTGTCCTAAGAGAGCCCTCCTCAGCCCCTTCTCAGGCTGCTTCCTGCTTTCCAGGTCACTGGAAATACTGGCAGGCTCCTCTCCACCAGGAAACATTAGATTCTGCCTCTTTCTGTCTCGGAGCTGGTGAGTCTTCACCTCCAGATAAGACAGTGATAGTAGTTTGTGATCAGATGGGCAGGCTGCTATCAGATGAAGTAACAGCATTTCATCGTTTCTAATGCCAAAAAGGATTGCCTGGGTGCTTTAAGTCTGTGTGCACTAGTATTTGAATTTGGCTTTTGTTGTTGTTGTTGAACAGAGGTGTATTTTCTCTGTTCATGCCCTGTGGTTAAAGTGAGATTTCCTATTCAGATCAGTTCTAAGTCACTAAAGGAAGGTAGAGGAAGGCAAGTCAATTAAATGTTAATAATTGTTGAGAAGTTACTGGGTACAAGACACTGTGCTTGGCTCATCATGGTTAATATAAGGTTGGTTTATTCAAAAACCATGCTTAAAAAAAGTCTCTCTCTCTCCCTTCCACTCACTCTGAAAAGCAATGGAAAAAATATCCTCAGGTAAGGAAAAAAAAAAAGAAAGAAAGAAAAGTAATAGTCTCCCAAACCATAAATGATTGTATATTTTTTTCTTTAATAATATATTAACTAATGTGAACCTAACTGAAAGAATATTTGGGGGGGCTGGCCAGGGAGGAGGGGGAGTGGAGCTGTGGAAATTTCAAATGAAATAACAAAACTTGAAGTAGATAAAACTTTAGTACTTTTAACCAAAGGCTGTTTTGACTACGCGGCAATTTTGTTCCCAAGGATGGAAGACTTGTGGTAGATGGGAGAGGAGATTGACCGAGAGGAACAACAAAAAGGCAGCGTGGGCTAAGCCCTTACGCGTGTTGAGAATGAGATCGCCGCCCACTCCCAAGTTAAGCTGCTCGTTTGGTCAATTAAGCTCTGCGGGGCCACGCCGCGTCCCCCACACCTAGCACGGTGTTCTGCCACTAAGTGCTGTTCTACTGTTACTGCGTTAATAATAGAGGAAGGGAAAAAGAGACTTCGATAGGGGTGAAGGAAGGAAGATATGCTTTCCGATCCTGTTTGGAAAGAGATGAAGAGCCAGGAGGGTGGGTCGGTAGTGGGGAGGGGGACAAGTGCACCTCTGATGACCAGGGCATGTGGCTTTAGAACCTGACATCCTGGCACGTCCACATTGTAGCTTTAGAGCCTTGGAAACATCCCCCAATGTCTCTGACACCCAGCATCCTCTTCTGTTATTTTGGAAGTTATGACGCACAGATTTGACAGCTGTGTTGTCTGGTATAATAACTACTAGCCACACTATGTAAATGTAAATTAATTAAAATTAAGTGAAATTAAAAATTCTGTTCCTCAGTTGCACTGGCCACACTTTAAGTGCTCAGTACCCACATGTGGTTATGGCTACGGTAAGAAGAACATTTCATCATCACAGAGAGCTCTGCAGGACAGGGCTGCTCTAGCTGGTCCACTGCTCCGGGGCTACACTGCCTGGGTTCAAACCCCAGCTCTGCCAGTTAGTAGCTGTGTCACTTTGAACAACTGCTTTAACTATTCTGTGCCCCAGTTTCCTCATCTTTAATTTGGAAGTGGTTAAAATAATATCTCCCTCATAGGGTTATTGTAAGAATAACATATATAAATCAGTTAAAATAATGCCTGGTACATAGTAGCCATCAAGTAAGTGGTGCAATAGTTTAGTAAAGTTTACCCAAGATAAGATATGGGCAACACCTGGCACATAGAGAGCATGAGCAAATATTTCTGTCTCAGATGTGCAAACATAGAAGACAGAGGGAAAGACTCTTTTTTAAGCACTATGATTTGCATTTTAGACATATAACCATTTAACATCTGTTTTTAGCCTCATAATAAAAGATTCTCTTTTAGTCTATTTACCCTTTATTTGCAACAGAATGAAACCAAGAGTTCGAAATAATAGGGGACTATTTGAATCCTGTGATGTGCTTCAAGGGGGAGTTCGCCCCTTTTTATTTGGGGATTTCTCACTAATGTAATGGAAGGGGGTCCTGGTTGGACTCAGACCATAAGCAGGAAGGACTTATACTGCCAGCACTTGCCTATGACAGATGGACCCAATTCAGCATCCTCAACCCCAGGCTCTGAATGCAGAGGCTTGTTTGTTGGGATAGCCTTCAGTTGTCAAAATATGAAATGCAGTTTGGCCCATCCCCTTTCCCATCCCACTTGGTTCTAGAGAGATTATGCTTCTTATGGACAGAGGTCCAAGAGCTCACGGATCTCACTGATGCAGAACGTAGTACAGTTGGCTCTTCTTGGGCTGATTCTAAACATCAGGCAACATGACCATCTCTTCTGGAGCAGGCATGAAAAAATAGGTGAGATCTGGGCTGGTGTTTTCTGAGGGAAAGGGGGAAGCCAAAGGCACCAGGACAGCAGGTCTACTAGCCTCACTTGGGGAGAGGACTTTACACTTTCAACCTCAGCTTCCGATCGCAGAGAGGGCAGCAGTCTCGGATCAGCTCCAAGCATGGTCAGAGTACAGAGATGACCAAACAGTGCAGACGGACCTGAAAGTTTATAAACCGCCTGCCCCGCTACCTTAAGGAATGTTTATATTCTTGTTCATATTTGTCAAGCAGATTAGCCCTTTGTATTCATGTTGAACTGAAGAGCATTTAGATAGTCTGTTTTCCCCTTTTAGACCACAGGCTAAAATGTCTTCGAGGCTTTCATCGAAGACATCCCAGGCATCATAGCATAATGGTTTCTTGATGTTGACTCACACTGTCTAACACATGGTCTCATCTAAATATCACTGTGATTCCAATTGATAGTAGACATCATGTAAAGAACTAAAAATGAGCCAGCAGTAAGGATCTTCTGGAGGATGTGTTATTTTTTTTTAAATTCCATTATACTGAAAAAAAAAAAAAAAATCATAATAGCTTATTCCTAAAAGGATGGTGAGAGAGTACCATGTAGCTTGCATATGACATGCACACACAACCCATGGCCCTCATTGCTGTAAGAGGAGGGTGTTTTAAGAATGAAGACTTGAACAACTATGTTGAATGCCTCTGACAGGTCAAGTGAGGGAGACAAGGGCTAAAATGCATTCACTGGATTTATTTATTTTTTATTTTTTTATTTTTTTAAATATATCTTTTATTGATTTCAGACAGAGGAAAGGAGAGGGGGAGAGAAAGAGGTAGAAACATCAATGATGAGAGAGTCACTGATCGAGCCCACAACTTGGGCACGTGCCCTGACCAGGAATCGAACCCCGATCGCCTGGATCCTAGGCCGATGCTCAACCGCTGAGCCACGCCCGGCTGGGCTCACTGGATTTAGAAAAATGGAAACCATAGATGAGCTCGGCAAAGAAGTTTTGGTGGCCAGGAAGATGGGGAAGGCCTAATGAGGACAGCTGATAACTCACAAGTTATGAAGAAGTGGAGACAGCCTGAGAGACAGTAGCTACAGCATGGCAACACCTAAAGAGGGCATGGTGTTTGCAGGAGGATGGGTGTTTTTACTTGTTTTGTATGATGAACCTGTTGAGAATAATTAGAATTCTTAGAACAGTTCATGGAATTACCAGAATTAGTTGCCTTTGGTGGATGGTCAACATGGAAAGACAGAAAACCAAGCTAAGAGAAGCCAGGATCATAGAACTGAGGCATTTGCTTTAGGGGCAGATATTATCTTCCCAGCAGAGATGTTGGCCTGAGCTTCTGTGGCAACTGGGAGAATCCCACCTCTAGGCTCCTGGTCCTTCAAATCTGCTAAGTTGATTTCATAACCAAGTTAGAGCTTTCTCTGGGCCTGAAAATTCACTCTTCAAAGTGAACGGAATGATAATGATAATGTTGGCTAATCTAATCCTGTGTGGGGAACAGGTCCTAAAACAGTTTGCCATAGAAGCATAAATACAAAAGCCAAGGATATCTTTTCCTGGCCACAAACAGGCACATGCTTATTCTGGGATCTTCTGTGTTTTGTTTTGAAAATTTTTTTTTCTTATTTTAAAGGAATACATGATGGCCACAGAAATGATGAAAATAGAAGTCATTCCTAATCCACCATAGATTCATACTTTGAATATCTTAGGAAATGAATGAAATTGAATCATACTTCATAGACAGTTCTGTATTCGTTATTGTTGTAGCAGCTTTAATTTATTATATCCTGAGTAGTTTTTATGTCCATAATATTATTTTTGAACATATTAATGTTTGCTACTATTTTATTCTTTGAATGTCTTGTAATTCATTTAACTCTGTTCCTATTTCTGAACACTTGGTTTGTCTCCCATTTTTACCACTATAAGTAAAACTGCAGTGGATGCCCTTGATAAAAAATTTTTCCACCTGATTACTTCCACCTGATATATTTACTTTCCAAAAACATGTATGTCAGTTCACACTCCTACCATCAGTATACGAAAGTATCATTTCTTTGACCCTATCTTCAGCAGTGAGTGCTTTTATTTCTTTAACCTTTGCCATGTTAATAAGAGAAAATGTCTCCTTTTATTTAGCATTTATTTGAGTACTTGTGATAATGTACATATTGCTCCATATTGTTAAATATATTTGCGTTAATGGTTGCAACTTACGGAGCTCTGTGAAGAATACATATGAAATTAAGAACTTGCAATCTGGGAAAATTTTAACTCGACACCTTGGAAGCAAGCACTTTTCAGTCACATAGCTTGTAGGTTGGAAATTCAGTTAGAAGTCCCCAAATGAAATTTGGCAATCTTCTGACTTAGGGCTGCTGGCATTGAAATATGCTCTCCTAGTTTTCAGATTTCCTGATGAAAAGATATGATAGTCCAGGAAGAAACTGGCCTCCAGAGAGAAATTCTCTAGGCTGTGGATACAGAGCAGACCCCGAGGGCCTGCAGCTCACAGACCCTGTGTAGGTCCCATCCTCAAAGTAGACTCATGCTAGAAAAGAAGATGGCAAAGCAGATCTCCATTTTTCAAAAATGTGTTGCATTTCTAGGCTGTCAAAAGGCTGTGATTTAGGAGGTTTTTACTACTCTGATTGGGTAAAAGACTGAGGTCTCCAAGGAGCTACATGGAATGTCTACATCAAAAAAATACAACTCTAACATTAACTAAATTTTAATAATTTCATATTAAAGATTTTAATACTATAATATTGTGGACTTTAATTATCTTCCCTTGACTTAATGAACACAAAAGGATCAAAAATATATAGAGATAATTTATTTATAATTAGATAGACTATTTAATTTCCCAAAGGGATCTGGTTAGTCATTCAATTAAAATAAAGTTTCCTCATTTGTAAAATCTGAGGCTTGGATAAAATGATTTCTAAGGTTCTGTTTTCTTTGATTTTATGCACAAAGAGTAATTAACAAAGAAAGCCGTCTTACATTGCAATAGATTATTACAAACTGCTATTGTAAATTATATCTTTTATAAAGAAATATTTTATGCCTGGCACTCTTTTTAGCTCTATGCAGAAATCTTTTTTTTCTATGAGTATTTGTTAGCTACCTGCAGTGTACTAGTCCCTGCTGTGATCACTGGGGATTCAGAAAGAAAAAAAAAAAGACAGACAAAATCCCTACCTTCAAGGAGTTTATAGTCTAGAGAGTAGATACAGACAATGAAAATATAAATAAATGTCAAATGGGGATAAATTACTCAAAAAGATGATAGGTAGGTAAATAGATATAGATGATTGCTAGATAGATAGATGATAGATAAATAGATGATAGATAGATAGATGATGATAGATAGATGATAGATAGATAGATAGATAGATAGATAGATAGATAGATAGATAGATAGATAGATATAGATAGATAGATAGATAGATAGATAGATAGATAGATAGATAGATAGATAGATAGATAGATGATAGATAGATGATAGATAGATAGATGATAGATAGATAGATAGATAGATAGATAGATAGATAGATAGATAGATAGATAGATAGATAGATAGATGATAGATAGATAGATAGATAGATGATAGATAGATAGATAGATAGATAGATGATAGATAGATGATATAGATGATAGATAGATTGATAGATAGATAGATAGATAGATAGATGATAGATGATGATAGATGATAGATAGAAAGATAGATAGATGATAGATAGATAGATAGATAGATAGATAGATAGATGATAGATAGATAGATAGATGATAGATAGATAGATAGATAGATAGATAGATGATAGATGATGATAGATGATAGATAGAAAGATAGATAGATGATAGATAGATAGATAGATGATAGATAGATAGATAGATAGATAGATAGATAGATAGATAGATAATAGATAGATAGATAGATAGATAGATAGATAGATAGATAGATAGATAGATGATAGATAGATAGATAGATAGATAGATAGATAGATAGATAGATAGATATGATAGATAGATGATAGAACACGAGGGAAGGAGAATGAAAGACAAGGGCTGCTTTTAGCTCAGGTGGTACAGGAAGGTCTCCCTTTACAGAGGTGACATTTCTGCTGAGATCAGAATCCTGAGGAGAGAGCCATGCAAAGACCTGGGGCAAGAGATTCCAGATAAAGGAAACAAGTGCCAAGTCCCTGAAATAATGAAGAGCTCTGTGTGTTTCAAGAACCAAAAAGAGGTCATTGTGGCTGAACCAAGAGGGATGGTGGCAGGGGGTGAACTCGAAGATGAGGTAGACACCAGAATGTGTAGGGCCCTGTAGGCCAGGGTCGGGAACCTGGATTTCATTTTCTTTGCAGTACAAAACCATTTGGAGGGTTTTAAGGAGACCCTAGCCTGTGAGCATGAAGCAGTCTGTGCAAGGCAATTTAATATATGCTGAGTTGAGGGTCCCATAGGATTTTAGGGGAGGCCCATGTGGTTAACACGCATTTAATGACAGATGGGATAGAACCACGTCCCAAAAGAATATGAAAATGTAAATAGCTTCTGGGGGAGAAGGTGAGAAAAACAGCAAAAAGAGATGCTAAGAAGTCAAATCATTGTGCTGATTGGGGAGACCTGCGGAATCACACTGGGTGGTCACATCACTGTCATGCCTGTCTTCCTGGCCAGCCCGGGGCTCCTAGTGGGCACAGGCCATCTTCTTCCTCCTGTCTCTGCATCTGCACACATGGTGCCAAACATCTCCTAGGTGCTCTGAACCCATTAAAGCAGGTGGTGTGCATCGAGAACAGTACAAACCAAGCTTAGAGGGGGGCGGGTTATGTGGAGTCAAGCTTTGTTAAGAACTGAATGCTCATGGACCACATGTAATAACCCACATCTGTAAAATTAGGATTCTTTCCACTGTTCCATTTATTGCTGTATCACATAAAAATGTGATACAAAACCTGAAGGGTCTACTTGAAATTATCTGACTTAAAATACAGGTTCTTTAGAATAGCAGAAAAGAGTGGAAGGTAAGGTCAGGCTGTGATTTCCTCCCTGACTGGGTGGTAGAGTAGAAAGTTGGTATTTCAGTGCTAAATAACCAGATCTCTGAACAAGCTTCCCTCACTTCTCTCACTAAGTAGATGCCACATTTCCTTGAAAGTGTTTTCACAACAGTTTCTGCCAAATAAATACACAGATGATATTCTCACCCCCTGGAGTGTTGACAAACAGGGAAGCAGAATAGGAAACCTTTTTTAAGCAGAAATATTGTCCCAGACTAAGTAAAAATCCATCCTCATCAGGTTTTATATATAAAAAAAAATTTCTTTATTTCAAGCAAATACATTTAAAATGACTCCTTACTGTTTTGTTCTGCTTGGTGTCAGAAGCAGGTGAATTTTGGATTTATACTGGTTGTTAAAGGTAATCAATATTATATCTTTACAGAATTAATTGTGGAAGTACAGGAACAAACACAACAGAGTCTCTCTAAGTGTATACCTCAGACGCACAGACTTCTGTGGGTTCCGGAGAAAAACACACCTCAAAACAAAATACAATTGTTTTGCCTAGTACATAGCACGGGCTCAATGAAATAAGTTATATAATCATCACAGCTATTCACTTCCTCCTTTATAAGGAAAGTATACAACCTCACCCTTTGCCATGTGACTAAAATACCTTCTATGGGAGGGGTGTGCAACCCAGCCCATTAACTTTGGGCTTGATTATTTGACTGGCTTTTAGCCAATGGAAAGTCAGTGGAAACGCCACTTCCAAGCGGAAGCAGACGAGGCATTGCACATTTCCACCAGTCCTTGCTCTTGGCCTGTGCCAGGAGAGAGCCTCGAGTGTCAGGTAGGGACTGCTCCTCCAGCTTGAATCCAGAATAGCAGACATGTGGGGACTCACAGTCCAGACTGACAAAAAGACGTGAAGTCAATCCAAAGCCTGGAGCAGAGTCACAGCAAGCGATACATGTCATTGTTGTGACATATTGAAATTTGAGATTGTTTGTTACTGCAGCAAAAGCTGATTAATGCACTGAATGCCTATGAGAAACAGAAAAAGAAACAGCAAGCTTTGAAAAGGAAGCTGAATTGGTACGACCTCTTTGGCATGGCTACTCAGTTGTCATAGATTCAGATTCCCCTTGAAAGACGTTCCAAGCACATCAAAGCCAGCTATATCTGAGATTCCATATGCAATACAAATAGGGTAGCAGTTGGTACATTGTTAAGTAATATAGTAAGTGATCAAAAAATACTTGAGATGGGTTTGATCTATCTAACGCTTAGCAAAGATATAATTGGGGAGATCGGTAATCTGAAAAATCAGAAACCCTGGCTTTTAAGCCAATTGTATATCTGAGCGCATTTTGTCAGGCACAAACATTGTATGATTTAGGAGATGCATGTGTCCATGCACGCAAACACACACACACAGACACACAGACACACACACACACACACAGCAGGACATCTTCCTAACCGCTCTGTCATGGTCCAAAAATGTCAAGCGTGATAAACTGCAAGCTGCCCAAGAAGTACACATCAGAATGTGATTGATCTAGAAGCTGTAACATGTGAGACACTGCTGGTCACTGAAGAAACTGAAGATGTTTAGTCTCGGAAAGATAAGACTCCAAGGGGTATGTTAGTTGTCTTCAAAAACTTGGAAGTCTTTTCTCATAAGTAGATTAGCCCTAATCTGTATAGATACAGAGAGCAAAACAGAGGAAAACAGAAGAGAGTTGCCAGGGCACTGATCTCAGTTCAATTTACCAGGGTGGGCAGACCCTGAGATTCAAACACATCGGACCTGTATCTGGCCACCAGTGTAAAGTCATAGTGACTGACAGGCCAGTACATCCACAGTGGGGTGCAAGCACAGAGCCTTATCTGGCAAGCTTGGAAGGACTGGAAGAGCAAGGACCCCAGCAGAGGCTCTGTCATCGAAGACTCTGGCCCAGTGAGCCACAGGCATGAAGGTCAGAAGAGGGTCATGCTTTCAGGGATACAGTGGTGACTGCAGGTGAACCCACTGTATCTCAGCCACCCGATGGTGTGTGTGCATCTTGGGCAGAGAAGTCAAGGGTGTCGAAGGATGAGAGGAGGTATGATGCCCCCAACGGCCCATGCAAATCTGCCGAGATGCCCCTTTAGAAAACAAAACACAGAGAAGGAGAAAGCCACTCTCTGCAAACATGAGAAAGGTGAGCATGACCCCCTTGCAGTAAAAGTAGCAGGGTGTTCAGTCTGCAGCCAGAAGAAACTTGGGATTTCAGCAGAGAAAAGCCCTGGCTAAGGACTGGGAAGCAGGCAAGGGACCTCTGAGAGCTGCCTCTGGAGGTGGAGGTGGTGGGAGAGGGTGCCAGCAGTAGGGGACCAAGAGACCTGGTCAGGGGCCAGAGCAGGGCAGTGAGAGCTAACGCTCCCGTGGCACTCACGCTGTGCCAGCACCGTGCTGAAAGCTTCACACGGATTACCTCCTTTGCTCCTTACCACCATTCTGTGAGCTAGGCACCCTAATCATCCCACTGTGTGGATGGCAAAACTGAAGCATGCAGAGGCTTTGCCCAAGGTCACTTTGCTAGTAAGGGCAGAGGCAGAATTTGAACCCGGGGAACCTGGCTGCTGAAGTATGTCCTTAACCAGAAGCCAGGAGTTCAGCCCAGAGGAGGAAAAGCAGTGAGGCTGGAGGAGAAAAGGGTTATCGCAGGACCCCAAGATACAGGAGTGGGGCAGGGCCTCAGAAGGCTCCTTCTGACCCTGCAGTCATAGAACCAGGGGCCTTTCCCTCTAACTGTAACCTCACTTTGCCAGGGGACATTGATTGGAAGAATTCTGCAGCAATCCCAACTGTCCAGCCAATGTTCCCTGCTGCTCCAGATGTTTCACCAAGGCAGGGCAGTTACTCATGGGACTGTCACAAAGAGATTTCTGTAATCCCTTGGTGTGTTTGCAAAATCAGGCAGGAGTGATTCGGGGCTGTTTACTGTTTTGTTATCCTTCGTTTCCTTCCTCTCCTCTCCTCCAAATGCAGACTCCAACCTAATTCGATAATCCTACCTCAGTGAACTTCTAAGCCGTAATTATTTTCACCCTTACCCAAACCTGCTCTTACTGTCATTATTCTTGGAGTCCACTGAAACCTCAAGCACCCCGGCAAACACCACAATGATGACTCTCTTCCCCCAGAGGCTCTGTAAGCCTTCCTTAGTTAAAGCTGTGAAGTATTTTGAGAAACTTGAATTAAAGTGCTGGAGAAAGCACAATACACATTCATTGCTCATCTTGGAAAGACAGCAGCAATGAGCTTCCAAAACTGTCTTTGATTAACATAATCTGGGGGTAATGAATATGGATATTGTCAATAGTCACTTAGAAGCATGTTTCCTCTTGTACATTTTGTTCTCTCCGGTAAATTTCCAACCGAGACAGGAAATGCCCTGAGCCCCTGCTTTCATCAACAGAGCAAGCGCTCAGAGAACTACATGGAGGAAGAAAGAAATTCTCACCACCTCAACTTTTGTTTCACTTGAGTGTTTATGTTTTTTTCACCACCGTTTCTAATTGTCTATTAAATAGAAGCCATCACCTCTCTAACAAGCCTGGTTCATTTCTCAGTGTCCTTGTGACAGTTTCTGATGAAGGCTGATCAGGACAAGTATCCCAGAGGGTGTCTCCAGACAGCACAGCATCCGTAATCACTGTCAACAGAAGACCGAGAAGCCAGCTACCTGCCCAGGAAAAGAAACAGGAAGGACCTGTTGGACTTGTGGCCCCATGGGGAAAACGGCAATGTATTAGTCAGGGCTCTCCAGAGAAACAGAATCAGTAGGATGGACTCAGATATATACGAGGTGATTTATTATAGGCACTGGCTCGCATGTTATGGAGCCCTAGAAGTCCCACCATTAGCTGGAGAACCAGGAAAGTCGATGTTGTGATTCAGTCTGAGTCTAAAGGCCTGGGAATTGGGAGGGACCAGTGGTGTAAGTTCCAGTCTGGCTCCAGAAGCTCAGGAACCAGGAACACCAAGGAGATGAGAAGACAGATGTCTCAGCTCAAGCAGAATCAGTGAACTCAACCTTCCTCTCTTTTTCATTCTCAATGGATTTGACTGTGCCCACCAGTACTGATGAGGGCAATCTTATTCTACAATTCAAACGCTAATTTCTTCCAGAGATACCCTCACTCACACATCCAAAAATAATATTTTACTGGCTGTCTGGCACCCCTAATCCCAGTCAGGTTGAAACATAATATCAACCATCACAGTCAATGTCTGGTTTTCCACACCCAGCACTCCAGTCATGACTGGTAATGGAGAGCAGGGGACCTCACCCCTGCCTTGCTAGAATCACCTGGGGAGCCTTAGCAAATCCCTATATCTAGACCACACCTCAGATCTATTAAACTGGGATTTCTGGGTGGGGCCAGGCACCAATGTTTCTAAAAGCTCCCTGGGTAATTTCACTGTGCAGCCAGGATGGAGAACCAGGGCCTCCCTCAGCTGCAGGTGCACACCTCACCTTCATACATCCAACCTGGGACTAATTTACCATCAGGTATGATTCCTCAGTTAACTTCGCACAGCAGCTACAATGAGCTTTTAAGAATATAAATTATATCATGTCACTTGCCTGAATAAAACCCTCCAATGGCTTCGCACCACATGTAGAGTAAACTAAAGCCCCTCGTCTTGGCTTGTGGGACCCTCAGCAATCTGACCCTGCACACCTCGGGCAGGAGAGCCAGGAGTAAGGACATGAGATTTGCAGGAGGATGCCCCAGAGTCAAGTGCTGGCTCTGCCTTTATGGGCTCCATGATTTCAGAGAAGTTACTGGACCTCTTCCAGCCTCCACTGCCTCATCTGTAAAGGCAGTTTTGTTGTAAGGATTAAATTAGTCCGCACACGTAAAGCTCTAAAATAGGTCTCAGATCCTCCTCTTCACTCTGTCCCAGTCCCACTCAGTTCCCAGAAAAGCCACTCTGTGTGGACCCCCCCTGCAGGGAGAGTGACACTGGGCATGACTGGCTCCTTTTTGTCACTCAGGAACCAATGCCATGACCACAGAGACCCCCTTGCCCCTTCATAGCCCTATTTGATTTCCTTGTAGCCTGTATCTGTTTGCTAAGTCTGCTGTAAGAAAGTATGACAAGCTGGGTGGCTTAAACAACAGAAATGTATTGTCTCACAGTTCTGGAGGCTGGAAGTCCGAGATCCAGGTGTCAGCAGGGTCGGTTCCTT
Organism: Miniopterus natalensis; assembly: GCF_054644295.1. NCBI lineage: Eukaryota > Metazoa > Chordata > Mammalia > Chiroptera > Miniopteridae > Miniopterus > Miniopterus natalensis. The sequence goes on from NC_142086.1 coordinate 65,310,999, forward strand.
CCAAGGGCTGTGAGGAAGGAAGGATCTGTTCCATACTCTCTCCTAACTTCTTGGGGTTTTCCAGAAATCCTTGGTGTTCCTTGGTTTATAGATGTATCACCCTGACCTTTCCTCCATCTTCACATCTTTTTCTCTATGTGTGTGTGTGGCTCTGGGTCCAAATCTCTTTTTATAAAGACACCAGTCAAATTGGTTTAGGTGCCCACCCTATTCCAGTATGACCTCACCTTAACTAATTATATCTTCAACAACTCTGTTTCCAAATAAGGTGACGTTCTGAGGTACTAGGCATTAGAGCTTCAACATATGATTTTGAGGGGGTCACAATTCAAACCATAACATAGCCCTAACCCCTCTCTTGAACCATCTGGTTCTATTTGTCTACTTGAGTATTGCATTGCCTTGTCTCTCCTCACTGAATGTCATTGTTTAAACAGGTTCTATATTCCTGATTCTTTCTTCTCCTTCTGTTACCCCTATGATGCGGATATTGTTACATTTCATGTTGTTTCAAAGTTCCCTTAAACTATCCTCCTGCTTTTTAATTCTTTTTTCTTTTTGCTGCTCTAATTGGGTGGTTTTTTCCTACCTTGTTTTTCAAGTCACTGATTCAGTCTTCTGCCTCATTTAATCTACTTTTGATTCCTCCCAGTGTATTCTTGACTTGTCAGATGTTATTCTTCATTTCCAACTGATTCTTATTTATAATTTATAATTATTTTAAATCTTATTTATTATTTATAATTTCTATTTCTTGTTTCATGCTGTTGTAGTTCCCACTAAATTTCTTGAAATTATCACTAAGTTCCTTGAGCATCATTATAACCATCACTTTGAACTCTATATCTGATAAATTGTTTGCCTCCATTTCTTTTAGCTCTCTTTTTGGAGTTTCCTCCTTTTCTTTCATTTGGGGGTTGTTTCTTTGTCTCCTCACTTTTGCTGTCCTTTTGTATTTGTTTCTATGTATTAGATCAAACCGTTATGCCTCCCAGTCTTCATGGGGTGGTTTTATGTAGAAAGTGTTCTATGGGACCCAGTGGTGCAGTTTCTAAGATTTCCTGAGTTGGGTGCTCTAGGAATGTACCTTGTGTGAATTATTTGGGCTCTTCTGTTGTAATTGTGTCTCGAATGTTGTCCATTTGGGGATGGAATCTCTTCTCAGGTTGGCTGACCATGAGACTCACCCCCAACCACATCGTGCGAGCTGTTGTGCAAGTGCAGTCTCCAGGTGTTTTTGTCCTTCCTTGGTATGTCTCCTCCTCAGTTGGTAATTCTGGGCGAATGTTCCCCAATTTAGTTTTATTTCCAGTCTTGCCCTGGGAGGAGGTGCAAGAAAGATCTGCCTATTCGGCCACCATCTTCTCTCTCTGGCTGAATGTCATTGTTTATATTGTGTGATTTTTCTGCAATAGCGATGATATGCTTTTGTAATAGGAAAAAAAACTTTTCCAAAAAATAAACAAACAAACAAATGCCTACCTTTGCATTGTGATTTGGCTGTCCATCACCTCCCATTCTAGACAGGGAACTCCATGACAGCTGGTACCACAACTTCGCACCTCTGAACCCAATACCATGCTTAGCACATAATGGATGCTCAATATATGCTGGCTAAGTTGAAACTGAACAGATAATAAATACATAAATTTTCCCACAAGTGCTCAAGAGCTCAAGCAAAGAAGTTGTTCTTGCAGCTTTCCTGGTATACTCATTTTCTCATAAATCCAAAAATCTTTTTAAAAAAAAGAAAAGAAAACTGCCTGGCTGGTGTGGCTCAGCAGTTGAGCATCAATCTATGATCCAGGAGATTCCCAGTCAGGGGACATTCCCAGACTGCAGGCTCAATCTCCAGTTGGGAGCATGCAGGATGCAGCCAATCAATGACTTTCTCATCATTGATGTTTCTATCTCTCTATCTCTCCCTCTCCTTTCCTCTCTCTGAAATCAGTAAAGATATATTTTTTAAAAAAACAACAAAACCAATGTTGACACTCTAGGTTTTTAAATGACTCATGTATATACAGTGGCACTATCAAACTGTACTGATATTTAAGGTGTTATCAAGAATTTAAAAAGCATGAAGCAATACTGTCAAATCTAGGAGGAAATTTAGCCAGTGGGGTCATCACCCAATTCTTGTGAACCAAACTGCCACATTTCACATGATTCTCCTAATTAGACAATATTTGCAAAGGCTTTAGAGGCAGACAAGTGTTACATTAAGTACTAAGTAATATTCATTAACATTAGTAGATTACATGGGCTGGTACTTATTATAAATGTAAATGTCCTAGGCTTACAGCACAGTACAATATTTAGCTGTACTTTAAATTTTTCTTTATAGAATTTTATAATGCTCTGGCTTCCAAAGAAAGTAGCTTCATATAAACTTTGCATTTTCTAACTTGACAAAACTTTTGAAATCATCTAATACAATAGTCCTCAATTCTATCAGACCCAATACCTCTCTTTTGTAATAAGTATTTTGTCACACCTCTCTTTAACATCCTGAAGCAAAACTCATGGATAACCTGCCTGTATATAGCATAGTTCAGCATGTAAACACTCAAGCATGTCTAGGTGAAGTTGTCAGATGAATGCACTATATGAAGAAATACTGCACATGGGCCAGTTCCAAATGGCAGGCTGTTTCAAGTGTGCTATGTGGGAGATGCAGTACCATGGTGGCATTGCTATGGGGACATTGGTGTTCTGATATGGTGAAGAACTCCTCTTAAGTTCCAAACTAAAGAAATTATGATCTTCCTTCAATTTATCCTATAGTTGCATTCCTGAAAAAATTCACTGAACCTGTATGTTAAAACCATCTCCCCAAAAATCCCATGTGTTTGTATGTAAAACAGTTAGGTTTTAGGTTCAGATCATCATAACCAGAATTTTCATCTACAGGAATGTCTGATGAGATATCCCCACACATTTGGCATGTCTGAGGCCCAAGCACCAAATGCCAGGAGCACTTCCCCATCCCCAATCCTTGGGAGCAAAAAAAATGTTCAAAACATTTTCCACTTGGTCAAGTGAAAACTTGGACTATGATGTTCATCTGTAATAGTGGACCTATTGGTTACCTTAATCATACATTGTCTAGCGTGATGAAGACCTGGGGGGAGGGGTGCAAGGAGGTGGGGATCAATGGGGGGGGGGGAATGGGGACATTTGCAATGCTTTTAACATCAAAGATAAATTTAAAAAATAATAATTCATACATTGTCTGTATGAATAAGGACAGACAAATTAGAGCTATGCTCATCATTCATTATGTTAAGAAATTTTAAAATAATTATGAAATGTTTTACTAATCTTGATTTGTCTTTATTTGTATTTTTCTGGTTATTACACCAATATATGATCATTTAAAAATAACCCCATGGGATGGCACTGGCCCTCTTGAGAGTCGTAGATATAATTTTACATCCTTATGTAAAATATGAGGATACTACGTCCCCAGAGGATATGCCCAAGAATCACAGACCCAGCCATGCCAGGTAAAAAGTACTTAAGGTTTGGACAGATAAACAAATAAGCACATTCCATGTGCTGGGCATTGTCTTAAGCTTGTTTCAGACATACTCTAATTTAATCTTCATGTAAACACTAGGCAGACCTTGTTATCCCCATTGTACAGTTGAACCCAAAGCACAGAGAAGTAAAGTAACTTAACGCAAGGTCCCAGAAAAGTTAGTAGCAGTGCCCTGACTCAGACCATCCTCTTCTGAATGACTATACAACACAGTGCAAAGTACAGACCATCATTTAGAACTGTAGGGGACACGGGGCAATGCAACCCTCCGGTATATGAGTACACAGGCTAGGCCAGCTCTCCCAGAGCAGTACATGGACCGCCAGCCATGCATCCAAGTCATGGTTTATTTCCCACTTAGTCTCACCTTCTTTTTTGTGTTCTTCCTGCAGACATTCATGCCCAGGAGAAGGCTGCTTTAGGTCCCTCTGGACCTTTCCTAAAAGGAAGATCCCTGTGCACTAAATGAGTTCCAGAAGCATCCACTAAGGCTTCCATAGCCCTCTTCCATCAGTTGACCTTCACTGGAACCCCTACCACTCAGGATGAGCGGCTTCCTTGCCTCCCTGGACCCCCGGCGGGTGCAGTGGGGGGCTTGCTGGTATGCCATGCACTCCAGGATCCTGCGCACCAAACCGGTAGAGTCCATGCTGGAGGGAACAGGGGGCACCACAGCACATGGCACCAAGCTAGCTCAGGTGCTCACCACTGTGGACCTCATCTCACTTGGCGTTGGCAGCTGTGTGGGCACTGGGATGTACGTGGTGTCTGGCCTCGTGGCCAAGGAAATGGCAGGACCTGGTGTCATTGTGTCCTTCATCATTGCAGCTGTTGCATCCATATTATCAGGTAAGGGTCTCTGTGCAGCAGAAGTCCTGTGGAAAGCATGCTTGCAGGCCTATTACTGTTCATCCCACAATCCTAGAGTCTTCAGTGGTGAGATGTAGGAAGTGAAGAGAAGTGATCTGCATGCTTCCTTTGTGCCTGGACTGCGGGGGAGTTCGGGGATAGCTTTTGGCTCAGCTGTAGTAGCTATGCTTTTCATTGGTTTTTTTGATACAAATAATTTTTCTGGTGTGCAGCCATCTCACAACTTCTTATTCCCTGTCATGTCCTATTGGTTCCATTTTTATTATCACTCTCCCTTCCATGGGAAGATATAAGTCTATCCTTTTATAGAGTGGGGGGACGAATATAGCTCAGATATAAATAATAAATAAATAAAGGGTAGGAAGAGTAGTAAAATAAGTCAGTAAATCTGATAAATTGGGATTTGGTGAGCCTCAGACTGGTATTATGACTCCCAAGCAGGAGGACACCAAGCTAGAAATGTGAACCATCATGAGGCTCACAGAGCACGTCTGCCACCACAGACCGATATTCTACCGAGCAGCTCAGCTAGTACCTTCTCTCTCCTGGAGAAAGAATCACAAAACTCATTATTTGTTTTCTTTTTTAATAAGATACTAGGACTTAGCTGTTATCACCTGTGAAGTGGCTTTTCCCTATTTCCTTGGCTTTTTCCTACTTCCTTTCCCTCCTCTTCTTTTAAGTTGTGATCCACACAGTACCTTCCCAGAATGCCAGAGATAGGTCAACAGACCTTGTTATAGGACCCAGAACCTACCTCCTCTGAGCCATGACCAACAAGAAGAGGAAACATAAGTTAGGATAGAAACTACCTGGCCAGCAGCTTCTTAAGACATTGTCTTAGCCCTGTGGCCTCATTCCCATACAGTGCAAACCAGCTTATAATGCGAAGCGAATCTGTTCTAGGAGAGAGTGACTTCCCTACAGTTTGACAAGACCCAAAGCCACAGTCACTTCCCAAGCTCCTACCAGTCCTGCACCTACACTGTCGCTGCCCGTAGCCCCATCCCAGTGGAGGGGAACTTCAGAGGAAACAGCTTTAACCTTTGCCCTTTGCCCAAAAGGCCCGATCTACTCTTCACTAGCTCAGCCGACCACCACCGGACGCCACGCCATTACCAAAGCTGAAAAGCCTTTTGTGTATTCCAGCTGAAGTAAATTAGATAGGGGAAGTCGTTTTCCTTCCTGGTTGCCACCTACAGCTTTGTTCAGAGACTGGGATGAAGGCGAGCCGGTTTAGAGAGCTTCTGGGATTCCGCTGGCTGGGACGAAATAAAGCAAAGCCACCGCACCAGCCACGTCTGGCATGAGAAGCAACCTTCCCTAAGCGGCTTCCACGAACTTGAGTTCTTATAAAGCATGGCTGGTTTAACTTTTTGTCTAAGTTTATTTCCAGTTCTCTTTTAATATCATTAAAATCGAACCTCAAACAGAATATAGGTTTAATTGACTCCTAAGTTCATGCACTTTCTTCAATAACCCTTCAAACTCATATCTCAAATGGTTTTGGTAAGGATTAAAGGACAGTAGGTAAAATTGGTTCTGATACCCAGGAATGCACAGTGAGGAAATCTAGAGCCCTTTAAATAAAACTAGGGAGTTGTGAGTCTTACCTCTCTCCTCGTTTTTCCAACCCTAAATCTCTTCTTCCATGGAGTTTCTGTCTCCACTCTGCATTTCACTTCCCAGTGCCCCTTTTCTTCAGCTCTTCATCCAACTAGATGACACCTCAATTCTTCCTCCCATGAGTATCAGCAAGGCAAGGTTATATGGACTTTGTGAAAAGTTTGGGCCAGAGATGGGAGATAGAATGCAGTCCATTCCAGCAGACAGCAAGCTTACAGTTGAATATAGGACACTCCACTTCTTTCTGGCCTTTAGAAAATGTTCACCAACCCTCTCTTCTCGGCTCCAGCCTCCAGCCCCACTGATGGGCAGCCTCTCTCCTTCAGACTGTTCAGCCTGCTCACTGTCAAGCACTAAGATTCTTGTCCATATCTTATCCAGTGGGGTTTGCTTATCTCTATCTCCCTCCAAGCTCATCCTGGACATTTTTCAAAGACTATCATCTCCCAAACAAAATAGTCCATCAAGATTATTCACTACACAAAATGGGTTCTTAGAGGAAGGACTTGGGGGCCAAGCCAAGAAGGTTAGATATCCTTCTGTGGGCACTGAGAAGCTCAGTGGCATGACCAGATCTGTACTTTAGTAACAGTGGGGAGAGGAGAGGGGTGGAGAAACTGGTTATACACATACTGTATGGAACAGGCAAGAGATTAGGAGGCACTAGGCCCTAACGGTGGAGGAAAGGATGCTGAGGATGGAGAGGACTTGGGCATGGGCGGGAGAGGAAGGCTGAGGAAAGAAGGATGAGTGCTCTTTCTAGCTTGGAAAAGACATAATAAATAAGAATATTTTTGAAATAATTTTATTAGAGTAAATCCATCAAAAGGATTTACGGCACCGCTCTGGTGACAGAAAGTGAACGTAGAAACAGAAAGCTCTAGTATAGAAGACCCTCACAGCACACCCCAAGTGACAGTAAACTAACCTGTGTGTGCTGAACACTGTATCCAATGCAGTGCTTTCATGTGGCACCTCCTTTCCGTGTCACCAACCCAGTGGAGGGAGCAGTGATTTTAGTTCTGCCCTCAGATGAGGAGACAGTCAGAGGTGGTAAAGTGACTTCCTGAGGGGCAGGCAGATGTTTCATTGCAGAGCCGGACCTGAAATCTAAGCCTGTAGAACTCCAGTACCCATGGCCTTCCATTTCAGCAAGTTGCCCCCGAGATCTTTGAAGCCAGTATTTCTCATTAATGTGGATTAAAACATTGCAATCAATGAGAAGGGTCTGAAAGGCAGTAAAGCATCATCACACTGAGCAGTAATTTTCTTGGCACTCTTCGTTTATGGTTTGAAACTGGGGTTTATAATTCATATTTCCTGCCATCCTCATTTGCTCTTTAGCATCTCCGGGTCATCACCAGGTGAGCCCACAGTAAGTGAATCCCTGGGGAGCTGGTAAGGGGAGCAGACGCCTTTCCCAACCTCCTTCTTGGGCTGGTTCTGGGGACTTGAAGAAACTTAAGCAGAGTCTCCCCACTCTACTATTCATCTCAGGTTGGATTTTCATAACTGAGGAAGATTTCTAAAGATTCAGAGTCTGTTTAGTTAGTCTGGTGAGTTTCTTTGTCTCATTTCCAAGAACGATTTTCCTCTCCTTAAATTGAAATTAGAGAGGTGAACATCAGGAGGGTTGGTCCTTTTGCAACCCTTTCTCAATGATCCAGAATAATTCATTCATTCCACAAAGTTGCATTTGTCTGTTCCCCCAAACATATCTGAGAACTGCTTTTAACCACACTGGGAGGTGAAAGAGGCAGAAACATGGAGAGGGTGGGGAGGAATTGCAAAGATAAGCAAATGCTTGCCAGTCCTTGAGCCCCTGGAAGACGAGAACTCCAAGTAGTGTCCAAATACACAGCTGGATGTTGAATTCCTAATAATGATACCAGCTCCTCCTGATGTTTGCAAAGTCTTTAGGACATAACTTATTAAACACTAAATAAATGTTAGGCATTATTATGAGTACTATTGCTTTTATTATAATTAGGCAAATATTGTGGCCCAGGCACTGTGCATACATCACCTCGTTCAATCCTCTCAACCTCCCTGCTGGCTGGGTATTAGTGTTTTCATTCTATGGCAAATCATAATAGCTAAATCACTGAGGACTTACAGTGTGCCTGGCACCAGCAGAACACCAGGTGCACAACCCTCCCAACAAACCCTACAAAATAAGTGCCATGATTATATTCACTTCATAGCTGTCAAAACTAAGGCTCAGAGGGATTAGGTGACTTGTCCAGGGCCGCAAGGCAGCCAGTGTCAAAGGCCAAGTCTAAATCAAATTCTGCCTAGCTTCAGAGTCTGCTTCATGCACACTCCAAAATTCAAAAACTCACCAAAGAGAATCAAACGAGTCAAGGAAACCTTCACTCTTTTGGGGTTTCAAAAGAGCCTGTTGCTCACTGTAGTCTGTTGATTAGGAGAGCACTTTTTTAGCTCAAAACTTCTGTAACCCAGGTCATGAAAATGACTTCTAAGCTCAGCACCTTTCTGTCAGCTGTCAGCACTGGAAGGGTGTTGTGAAGTGCATGCAGCTCTTCTATCCAGCGCTGACTGACAGCCCTGTAGGAAGGATGTCAGTTACCAGTTCAGAGAAGGTGAGCATATTGTAATAGAAACTTGCAAGTTTCTCAAATAGCTGATTGTGAAAATGAGCTTTCTCCAGCAAACCTAGGAGAACCTGGGCTTCTTTTATACCTTCTGCAGCCCTTGGTAGAGTGGACAGTGCATACGAAGGGCCCTTAGCGCGGCTGCAGGAGGGACTGGCCACCTGCTCTGGGCTCAGTGTGGCAGAGGTGCTGCAGGACACAGGCAAGAGCTCTGAGACAAAGACCTTGGCATTGACGCAAAGACACAAAACAGGCACACGTGCCATAATTGTGAACGCTGCAAGAGACAACAGGGCCTGGGTCACAAGTCAAGACGCCAGACAATATACTACTTGAATTCCTCATGTTAAGGAAACTGTTACAGAAACAGAGATCAGGCTTCCAATAACCCCTAAATTATTCTCATAGAGGGAGATCTCGAGAAGAGACGGCATAGATAGTCTGGTCGCATTTAATCAGCAAACTATTAAACTTCCTTGGCCTGTTTCAGGAGTCACTTCTCTGTTATGCGGACAGCTTCTTTTCTTCCTGTTTATATGTTATATATCGGTGCTGTGGTTTGGGGAACTTTCCAGTTCTCTGTTCACAGCCCAACTTTAATTGGAGCCCTGTCAGCTTCAGAAACTAATAGTGTCCTATGTTCCTTGATTAACAGTGCTATCCGTCCCCGAAACACAGGCTCTTACTGTCCACCTGGGCCTGCTTTGGCAGAAAACTTATGAGTCTCTTCTTAGACGCAAAGAAACATGGGCACTCGCAGACGCATTTGTAAAAATTGCCTGGGATTCGCTGACAGGTGAGGGCCAAGGTTGCTCAGGGAGAAGGGGCAGCAGGAGGGAGGTGGCAGGGAGAGCGCCTGATGGATTACCCCCTGAAAAAGAAACCCACAATCTTCTTGTTTATCAGGAACACTGGGAAGAGGACATGGGTGCAGATCACAGGGTCCCGTGGCACATGACAGGGGGCTGAGCAGATGATTCTCAGAATCCAGCAGCCTGCTTCTCAAGGGGGACAGCAACAATGGAGACACGTTATCACCCACAGTCAGAATTTCAGTGTCACAGAGAAAACAAAGTTTCCAAGATAACGCACACTTTGAGGTCCTGTGATTTCTCCTTACATCCTATTCCTAACCTGCATTTAAGCAGTACTAGCCACCACAGCAATATATATGACACGTCTTAGCCCTGTTGTGAATTTATAAATGGAGCAAAGATGTTTTTAAAAAACAAAGAAAATGAGAAGGAAACAGGTAATCACCATCTCAGCAAAATGCTACATTTGGTGAGGACTTTCTTAAAGACATGTTTGGGCCTAAGTGGTGAGTTGCACGGGTTTAGTCTATCAGCTGATGCCATCCTGTGTCTGGGAGATGACAGATCATTGACACTCAGGAGAAGCTGCCTTCATGAATGAGGAATCAGTGACCTCATCCATTTGCCAAACCAGCCCACCCCTACCTCCTTACCTTCCCTATGCAGTATTATAGATACACTATGTTCAAAAAGCTCCCCAGGTCTGATGTCTGCAACTTGCGCCCATAACACAAAGTAAGACCCTCTGAGATTGAACTCTGAGCAACACTCAAGATGTTGCTGATCCTACAGGCCTGAATGAAACTGCAGGGCTGGCAAATCATTTTCTTGAACAGCTCCTTTCACTCCCTCTCACATCTTCTGATTCCCTCTTTCCTTTTGAATAGTCCTTCTGGCTGTCCAAAGACTTTAATTCAAAATTCAATTTTGCAGTTTCTTAAAGCAGCGCTTGCATTTCCCGCCCACCCTAGCAACCAGATTCTCCTTCTTTGTGTTATTACAATTGTCAGTTTTCTGGTCTGTCTTTTCCACTAGACTATAAGACCCTCCAAAAAGGGATATTCTTCTTCTGTTCATCTTTGAATCCCTAAAAGCTAGCATAGAATCATGGAGATGGCACTTCATAATTTTTTGGATAAACGAATGAATTTAAAGCTCCTAGAACTGGATATCTGGAGGCCTCCGTTCTAGCCCCAGCTCTGTATTTAACTGAATATGCAACTATAGCCTGAGGCTCAGTTGTGTCAGCTATGAAGAGAACAAACCCAATAAGCAGTTGACACCCGTCCCCATGCCATGCTCAGTCCAGCCCCGTGTATCCACAGAGGAGGGTCAGGGGCTTGGAGGAGGTGTGGAATGAGGGAGAACCTGGGCAAACCATCCTCAGTTCCCCCACCCCTCTTCAAACATAGCCACCCTGCCTTTACTTATTAGGCCTCAAACAAGACTTTATGTGCAAAGAGTGTTTTACACTCAAGGCAAAGCTTTAAAACTATAGAAGCAGATAAACTGTCCAGTCTTTTTCAGCTAGATTCCCCCAATCTATTAAAAAAGCCACACCCCCTCAATTACTTGCTCCCAGTCCACCTCTGCAGACTTATCTTCCTCAATCCCCAAAGTAGCCCTCATGTGCCATTGCAGCTAGGCCTTTTCATCTGCTGTAATCACCCTTTTCCATGTTTTTCTACCTGGCAAAGCCCAGCTCACCCTTAATATGCAACTCAAAAGCCTCTCCCTTCCTTCCTGCTCCCCCAGCAACAAAAGACCTATGCTCCCAAGAACTGAGCTGCCCCACAGAGCTCCAAGAGCACCTCATAAATGCTCTATAGTATTAAAACTGGCCATGTGGAGTCATCTGTTTATTAAACTCTTTCCTGATTAAAACATAGATGCTTCACAGTCAAGAGACCTGCTCACTTACTGTCCTCTGTCTCTGGTAATCACTACAGTGATCAATTTAGTAGGCACTTACTAATGTGTGTCACATAAAGGAAGGAAATTGGGGAGTCAGAAGTTATTTAGGAAACTAGTAAATTAGCTGATAATTAGGTTAGAGAATTAGTCCATAAATTAAACTACATGTTAATGAGTAGTAGAGCCAAGGCAGTCCGAGTGAAGGGATGCAACTAGAAGGGGAGGAGCATGTAGTGATAGTTTACGGCTCTGTGGCACTGTCTCAGGCACAGTTGGAAAGTTCAACAGTGTCCATAGGCTCTCTGGAAGTGTCTAACCTCACACTGGCCTATTATGTGTGTATATGATAGAAGCATGGACTCTCTGAGTTGGAAAGAATTCACACTGAAAGGGACTAAATTTTTCTGAACCCCAAATTATACCTCATTTGGAGTACACAAGAGAGGATTGGTAGACAATATTTCAAATATGGAATCACCTGGTATCTTGTCCCAACCGTCTTTTAAATGTATAAATCCTAAGTTTGGCTGCTTTTTAGGCTAGCAGTGTGTTAATTTAACCCAAAATAGTTCATGGTATAGGTATAAAACAAAACACTAGGGATATGACAAAATGGAAACAGGGATACATTTACAATATACTTAAAGAGTGGGCAATGGAAAAGATTATCAGAGTTGGAGGCTATGAGAAACCACTCACTTCCTCTAGTCCTGCTGAAATGAATCTTCCATATTTCTCAAGGACCTAGACTTGCTATCTCTGAACAGCTCTAATGGGAAATGTCCATCATGTGGTCTGCAGCATTCAGCCTCTCCTTGATGGCTACCTGGACCTCAACATTGACTTCTATATTGATTTTTTCTAGCTACGTGGTTAAACTTTTGGAATCAATATGCCTCTCCCTCTCCAGCCACTTGGTGGACAGCCAAGGAATGTATTTTGACAATAGGACTGGCAAATATGAATAGGAATATAACTCCAGGAGAAACATTTTTTTAAAATATATTACTAAATTGAGTAAAATTTATTTATAAACATATCTCTCCCTTAAAATCATGATTCTCAACCCAGTACACCAAATTGACTTTAGGTAATAAATACTTTGCAATGCTTCCCTTACTATTGTGAAATACAAACTTGGGAGAATGTCACCTTCGTATACATGCTTAATTTATTTAAAAAATTGATGTGTCCTGAGTATGAAATATAAATGAAATATAAGAAATTTCTAATAAAAAATATGGAGATAGATTCAGGCTCAAAGATGATAAACAGGTTTTTACTTGCGTGATTGTGCATTGGTATCTTCAGAAGTCATGTAAGACACGGGACAGTGCTTCATTCTGTGGGATGCCCCCACACATTGCAGAATGTCTCACAGCTCAGTCCTCTGCCCATTCAATGTAGTTTGTGCCCACAGTTCTCATGAGAACCATAGACACGCCTGTAGATTTCCAGAGTTTGAACCCTAGGAGGCAGTACCACCTTTGTTGAGAACCATTGGTCTGAAGTATTTTCTACAGAGCTTCCCCCATTTACTTAGACGCTAGCTGTGAAACCAAAGATGATAGCACTAGAAGGTACCTTAAATCTTATCTAACTGCCCCCTCATTTTTATCCATGGTAAGTAACTTGCTCTTGGACACTCAGTTACTACATAATCTAGGATAAAAACCAAGACTTCCTTTACTGAATAGAAAGATACCCTTGAATTTGTCTCTCTTACACACTAAGTATTTGAAATTAGATGAATGACTCAACATTTTCCAGTTTTTAGCAGGATATTTGGGGTTGAAATCACTCATTTCTCACCACTGAGCTTCAATGCCAGCTGGGATACAAATAAATGAGAAAGATTAAAAAGATTATAAATGCCCTTACAATGTGTTCAAAAGAAGGATTACTGAGAGCAAAAATTGTCTTACATGGTTAGTGGCTAATTGATTTTCTCACCATTCTCCCCAACCTCCAGTCACCAGGGTCCAGACAGGACCTTGGGAAACAAATGACCAAGATTCCATATGCTCCTGCATTGTGCACAGCCTGACTCAGGACAGCAAGGGGCTGGTCCCTTCCTAAGACCTAATGAAATCTTGGCTATTCAGTTCTGATGGTGAACTGAATGTTTTTGTTGTTTTTTAAATATATCTTTATTGATTTCAGAGAGAGGAAAGGAGAGGGAGAGAGAGAGATAGAAACATTAATGATGAGAGAGTCATTGATCGGCTACCTCCTGCACGCCCCTGACTAGGGATTGAGCCCGCAACCTGGGCATGTGCCCTGACTGGGAATCGAACCCCAATCGCCTGGATCCTGGGTCAATGTTCAACCTCTGAGCCACGCCTGGCCAGGCGTGAACTGAATGTTTTAAAATTCGATTTGACAGATCAAATATTAAGAAGAGAATGCTAGATTGCACAAACTCCACAATACTGGCTCTCCCAATTAAATTTGCAAATTGATGCCTGTTTCAAAAATATTGCCTGGAAAAAATCCAATTTATAAGCCTTATATATTATCAGGGGGTAAAGATAGGTGGAGAGAAGACACTCATAGCATGTATGACTTATTGGGTAAAATTGTGGATCCTACACGAAAAAGTTCATTTCCTCCTAATCCCTTCCTCACACTGCACCGAAAGAGCAGCCTACTCTGTATGTGCGAGCTCAGCTCTCTTCAAGAGAACACAAAAATCCTGCACGCAAGAGAGCATCATCAGGTCCTCATACTTGGTGCTTATACACCCTACAATTTCCTCATGGAAGAGTTCCTCAGGTCTTTCTTCCAAGACCACATCCTCTAAAATGTAGACTCACTGTAACAATTCAAACATCAGGTGTCAGAAGCAGCAATTTAGAAAGGAGGAGGTTTGACTGCTCAGGGTAAGCCCTGTGTCGGCAACAAAGAGAAACAACTGACCATCTGATCTCCAGGAAGGAGACAGAAAACTATTTTTACAAAGTGGAGGGAGGGAGGCTGACATAGGAACTCAAAATGAATAGCAACCTGGACCATTCAGTGTAGAGACAAACTGCTTTGCTAGCCCCGAGAGCATCTTCATGATATAGAACAACATTGTAATTGACCTAAAACAAAAATTAGATTATGCTCAATATATTTCACAGCAAAATTCAGTACAGTAAGTTGACTCCTAGAGTGACGGAGTAGGAAGACCTTTCAGAGAGCATCCCAGTCCGATTCCTTTGTTTTACAAAGAAGGAAGCTGAATGTAAAAGGCGGAACAGGGTCAAGTTAGAGTTGAGACAACAGTGCAGCCCAGTTGTTCCAGGGCTCCTTCCATATGGTCACCCTGACAACTGATGTCACCGAGAGGAAGGAAAAGAGATACGGCATCGCATGTCATCGCTCATGTCATTGCTTTTGACATCCCTGTTTTTGCTTCTTTGCATTGATTTCTCCCCCCTTCTAATGGAGAAGAAACCTGCTCTCTTTATTCACAGAAGAGTGAACAATTATGTAGTAACTGATTTGTGATGAGAGAGCTTCAGGGTTGACCCTGAACAAAATTGAGACTGACAGTGAAGTTTACTTTGAGTTCTCTCTGACATCCTCCTACCTCCCATTCCTGCTGTGCTTCCTCCAAGCTGTCCTACATCTGTCCTCCAACTTGGCACCCCACCCACTGGCCCCATATCCAGAGCTCCTAGCACGACACAGGAAACTCTCCCAGCTCCCAGAAGTCTGGTGTATTCCCAGCCTCTTTCTAATTTGGTCTCTAATTCCATTAACCAAAGAATGAGGCAATATACCAATGTTTTCAAAAATAAGTGAGGAGCCTGTTAAAATACAGATGCCTGGTCCCCATCTCCTGAAATTATTATCAACAGATGATTCTGCTGGGATGGACCCTGGACCTCCCAGCCCCCTGCCACATGCACACTCCCCTCCACCCAAATACTTCATGCTGTCTCTCTGCCATGACTTTATCCCATATAACACTTTCTTTGTCCAGTTAATTTCTCCATATTCCTCAAAACCAGCTGATGTGCATGTCTCTCATGTCTGCTCTCATTCCTGTACAATTTTAGATTGCTGAGCTTATACAGCCTACCACGTGTGCTGATTTTCTGGTACATCTCCCCTTGAGGGCAAGGCCATGTCTCATTTGTCTTTTGTAATTCCCAGCACTTAGCAGCCTGCCAGGCACATAGTAGGCACTCTAAAAGTGTTCATTAAATTGTATTTTGCATGTGCTCAATTTCCTTATTAATAACTAGTTCTTTATTTATATTTGAATTTTTTATCAGCCCCCTGGATATAGTTAAAGATTTTCACTAATCACTCACAGTATCACTCTCAAATGAGAGGCCTCTTCTAGATGTAAGCATGAAAGAGAAGAATGTTACACATAATCTAACCTTGTGCCAACGGTTGTGGGGTCATAATGAGTTAGGCCCCAAGGAACAGTGACAGAGACACATACAACAAATGGGATTTTTTCTAAATAAAGATCAGTTTCTAATAGTTCCTTAGAATTTGTTCCGATTGCCTTCTAGGCATTCAGGTTAAAAGTGAGGTTGGAAAACATTACTGGCTTTGAACTGATTCATATACATAAAACTGTGTGTATTTGTTCTACAACCCCAGGAATTCCCAATATTTTCTACCCAACATGGTTAGCCACCAGGAGGCTAGCTCATCCCCTACAGTCTACTACCCATGTGTGTTTTCCTATGCAGGTGTTTGCTATGCAGAGTTTGGAGTCCGTGTCCCGAAGACCACAGGGTCAGCCTACACCTACAGCTATGTCACCGTCGGGGAGTTTGTGGCATTTTTCATCGGCTGGAACCTGATCCTGGAGTACCTGATTGGCACCGCAGCGGGCGCCAGTGCTCTGAGCAGCATGTTTGACTCTCTGGCAAACCACACCTTCAGCCGCTGGATGGTGAACAGCGTGGGAACACTCAACGGCCTGGGTGAGACTGCCGCACCCCCTCACCCCAAGGGCAAGCTTGCTGAGCCAAATAAATGGGTTCCCCTTTCAGGACGCAATTTGGTAAAATGCCTCAAGAGCCTTAAATATGGGGGGGGGGGGGGGCGGGCAAGCAAACGAATTCTTCCCCTGTGAATCTACCCTAAGGAAATCAGTCTAATTTCCATAAAGCTTTCTACGATGCCCGGATGGGCATGGCTCAGCGGTTGAGCGTCAACCTAGGATCCAGGCCATCAGGGTTCGATTCCCGGTCAGGGCACATGCCCGGGTTGCGGGCTCGATCAATGACTCTCTCATCATTGATGTTTCTATTTCTCTCTCCCTCTCCTTTCCTCTCTCTGAAATCAATAAAGATATATTTAAAAAAAAAAAAAAAAAAGCTTTTACGAAAAGATGTTCATCACATCCTTATTTATAATAACAAAAAATTAGAACCAGCCTAAATATTCAACAGTGGAGCAAATAGCTAAGTAAATTGTGGAAGCATATTATGTAGCTAGAAATTTTTTAAAATGACTAGGAAGATTGTTGTAATAACATGGAATGTTTTCAATGTAATGGCATGTGACAAAGGATGCAAATCTACATGCATCATGTTAATAATTATATAAAAGTAAAATGAATACAGTAAGAACTATAAGGAACTTCTCCAGTGGTTTCCTCAGAAGAATTTTTAAATTTTCATAAGTAAGCATGCATTAATTTTTAAATGAGAAAATACATTTTTTAAATGGAACAAAATAGATTCCAGTCTAGCAAAGGTCAAGGATGGCAATGGAACTGTGCGAATACTAAACAATCAGGAGTCATGTAACAATTACCTTGAGACTTCAGGCCCTGTCCATCACTTGCTACCCACTTTCCATCCTGATGTCTCACTCTATTCTTTCACATTCATGGGAGGCTAAACATTAGTTGAGGGGACTTTGGGGTCCTGCCCTGGAACTTGCAGGGACTGATTCTGTGGTTGTGTGAAAGTCATTTAACTTCAGTGTCCCTATATCAGAAGAATTGAGGAACATACTGAGTGCCCAGATACCAGCAGAAAATGAAAAAGTGTGAAGACCACCTCTCCTCAGCATGCTGACTTCATAGAATTTTAAGTCTGCAAGGGTCCTCCAGAGTCAGGTAGTCCAGTCCCTTAACCTTACAGATGAGGTCCAGAGAAACGAGGCACTTGCCCATTTGAGGCACAGCCCTGTCTTTGGGTCCTGTGTGCTTACTCACACTGTGTGCTTAATAGCAATTTAATTTAATTTGACCCCTCTGATTATGGGCAAAAGTACAGCTGAAATTCAGGAGCCTCAGTGCCAAGGCAGTGCCTTTTCCACTCTACAGAGGGCAGGAGTCCACTGCCAATGGACAAGACCTAGCATGGAGTGTGTGTTCACTGGTTATTTTCTCTACAGCCACATACACATAAATGGAAAGAACATCTTTCTTCCAATAGTTTTCAAAGACATACATCTTAAATGTTTCTAATAAAAAATTGCTGGAATGGAAAACAAAATTCATGGAATATACAGTGAACAAGAATGAAGATAAAGCAGTTTTCAAATAACATGTTAGGCCTATATATACATCCCAAATATCCCAGGACAGGCCTAACTTCCATGGTTCCATAGGACTCTTGTAGTTGTCATATATCACGTATCATAATTTTTGGTCCAGGATATCATGTTATTTTACTTATATACCAAAACCTTCCCATGTGCAAATAGACACTTGTAGACCATAGTGTCGGTGGGCACTGGCGCGTCACACACACACACAGTGTTTTCTCTCATGGTGACAAAATGACCACCCTCTGAGAGCTGAGTGCAGATGCCCTGGGGTGGGGCTGGAAGTTTGCAGGGCTTTTCCCCCTCTGGACAATATTAATTCATGTCTTGCCCCTCTAGGGAAAGGTGAAGAGTCGTACCCGGACCTTCTGGCTCTGGTGATCGCGGTCATCGTCACCATCATCGTGGCGCTGGGCGTGAAGAACTCTGTGGGCTTCAACAACGTGCTCAATGTGCTGAACCTGGCAGTGTGGGTGTTCATCATGATTGCAGGCCTCTTCTTCATCAATGGGAAATATTGGGCTGAGGGCCAGTTCTTGCCCCACGGCTGGTCAGGGGTGAGTTCATCCCTAAATCCCGGTGGACCTGTCACCCGCTCTGCTTTCCACCCTGTGACCAGTCTGAGATGTATTTTCAGGAAAATGCTGCTGCTGTGTCTCATATCTTCATGCCATCCTCTTCATTACCTTCCATTGGAGTGTTCTGAAGAAGTGGCTCTTTTTATTTTATTTTATTTTATTTTATTTTATTTTATTTTATTTTGTCTCACAAACATTTATTAAGATCCTGCTTTACAGATAACAGTAATAGATCTGGTGTGTTGGTCGCTTGCAATATGCCTAACACTAAGTGCATTGCATGTAATATCTCATTTAATCTCCCTAATAACCTTGCAAGGAAATATTTACATTCTGGGCTTACAGATGAAAAAGCTCACACTCAGAGAGCTCAAATCACTTGCTATTAAGCATTCAGTGTAGGTAAACACAAAGGGTCCAAAGCCAGGACCATTGGACTCCAAACTCCGTGGAATCTCCCTACAGTCTATTCAGATGACAGACAGTTCATAGATAAACAAGGCAGTAAAAAGGCCAGGAGAGGGACAGGTGGGGGAGAGATGAGTGTTTCCTAGGTATAGAACTAGGGAACAAGCAGTTTTATTGTTGTTGTTTTTCTTTTTTTTCCCTTTTTTAATCCTCACTTGAGGACACATTCTTTATTAGTTTAAGAGAGAGGAAGGGAAAGGGAGAGAGACAGACAGACAGAGAGACAGAGAAAGAAAGATAGAAACATTGATAGATCACCTCCTGTACGTGCCCTGACCAGCGATCAAACCAGCAACCTGGGAATGTGCCCTGATCAGAAATCGAACCTGAAACCCCTCAGTACACAGGACAATACCCAACCAACTGAGCTATACCAGCCAGGGCAGGAACAAACAGTTCTAAAATCTAATCCCAACTTTTGACCCAAGGTAGATAGTCCCTCTGGGGTCTGAGGACAGTTGGGTGGGCCCCGTAGGTACAGATTATAAATTCCATTCCAATGGCATGGTTCTCGCAGAGAAGCCCACCTGGGGGCTGGCAAATGAGTGGGCTGAACCAGAAGGATATTTTCAGATCTCACTCTTGTGATGAGTAGTTCTAAGTCTCACCTGATTCTTTCTCTAGGATGACTAAAAATGCTTACTTTATTCATTAATTGGTAAAATTCACCAGCCCATTCTTTTTTTAAAATAGTAGAATGTAATTCAGAGAATTTTGAGCTAAAAGTGGTCTTAGAGGTCACAAGGTCCTATCCCCTCATTTAACAGGTAGAGAAACTGAGGCCAAGAGAGCCAAACCTGCCTAGGATGGTAGCAGAGGCAAGTCCAGGATTCCACCAGTTTTGCTTTTGTAGGTTTTGCTTAGATTGTTTTTCCTCCAGGATTTTCAGGGATCAGAAATCTCTCTTGGAGAACACTCAAAATAACTTCTGTTATTCTGAACCATGCCATGCTGTTCGATGCAGAGAAATAAGCAAGGAAGCAATTTCAGCCAAGATTTCTAGTCTTCTGCTTATCTGTAAAAATCCCACAGAACCACAAATTCATTCTGCCTCCTTGAAATGAATAAATTCTGAAACTGGTAAAAACCAGAAGAGACAAAGAAACACTGTTGACCCCATTCTGGATCCCCAAAGCTATATTTTCTTATGATACAAATCGTTCCTTTCCTATCAAATAAGAGAAACAACAAATTATAAGAGTGACAAAGAAAGAATGTTTTTCAGGAACTCAATTGCATTTTCATCATAGCACACAAAAATGTTCTCACCGTTTTCTTAACAATGTAAGAGATTACTGGGTCATGGACTTACTGTAAGACTTTGGCCAACAGCTAACTTCTGTGCTTTTAGGTTTTCTCAGCTATCAAGTGGGAAAACTAATTGTACCAAAAGTCTGCAAAAGAGAATAAAATCTTGGATGTTTTTATGTGCACACTGTGTGGTTAACAATAGTGAGAATGACAGGAGGAAGGAGCTAGAATGTGCCCACTACCTACTAGATGCTCTTTGAATTGTGGATTGTTCTCTATGAGTATTATCTCATTCTTACAATAAAACTTTAACACAGGAGCTGCAGTCCCCAACTTACAGGTGGAGGGTACAGGCTCAGAGAGGCTGGGTTACTCACCAGAGGTCACTTAGCTAGTCAGTGCCAGAACCAAAATTCCCGCCCAGGCCCGGTGGCTCCAAAACCCTTACTACATCAATGCCTTGTATATGATGACTCTCCCTTCTGGGCCTTCTTAAATAAGATAATTAATCTGACATGTTATATTTTTATTTCCTTTGAGCTTTCCCAAAGTCATAGTCTCGGAACTGGCAAGAGCCTTCAGAGGTGGCCTAGTCTCTTTTCTTATGTTCAAATGGGAGTAAAATTAAACCAGCCCAGGCCAAATGCGCATTGTTTACCAAGACATCATGGCAGAGCAATTCAAAAGCTTTTCTTAATGACTTGGATCATGTTAAATTTTCATAATTTTCCTCGTAGCTTACCTGAATGGCATGCACTGTAGTTTAGGCCCCACGTGACAACTGGAAAGAGCTAATATCCTCCGTGTAAATACCCTTTGCCCATGCTGAAGAAGATGAGTCTTTTAGTCTTCCTTCTGGGGTTTTGTCCCGGGGTCTTTATTCTCTTTGGGGGTCTCCTCTTCCCTTATTTGGGGTTCCACATTCTTCTTCAGTCAGGAGCCTGCCTCAAAAAGGAAGGAGCTCATTAAGCCAGCCTCAGAGGCTCCTGGTTTGCACATCCAGGCTCTCAGCAGCTTTTATAGCAAGAAATGAAGATCAGAAATTAACCATAAAAAAGGAAGGAAAGATTCCATTCCTATCACTTAACATTTTGTTTATGATGAATTCTTTCATATACAATTTTCCTTTCCTCTTCACAACACCCCTGCAATATAAATACAATGATCTCCACTTTTACATCAAAATAACTGAAGCTTAGGCCACAAATCTTAATCACAAAAGAGTTGAAATTCGATCCCAGTCCTGGATGAGCCAAAGCCCTTGTTTATGTACTCCACTACCCCCTGGTAGTGGGCACATGGGAACAATTGTCCTTTTTTACACCTTTGGCCAATGACCTCACTCCAACCCAAACCTACTACCTTGAGTAGGCTTGCCGTTGGCCACCAAAAAGTGGCTGGAATTTCGGATTTTTCACTGCAAATCCATTTTCCCTGTAGAAAATTCCAATATGTGTCCTAGTGGCTGTGACTAAAAGCATCATCTGAGCACAAAGGACATCCCAGTGTGAAGATGTTGCTGACTCATCCTCTCTACTATCTGCCCGGCCTTGGATCTCTGCATAGTGAATTTCCTCCCTGGCCAACTGGCCTGGGCGTGTTCTTTCTCAACTTTGGTTTCAGCTCACTTTTCCAGTCCAGCAAGGCCACTTTGAATATAGATCCTATTTTTTAAGGTCCAACACCTTCTCATGAGTATTTCATCCACTGAGTTAATAAACACACTCCTTACTCTGTTATCTAACAATTGTCAACAAAAGTGAGTTGCCTACTTGGCAGCTACATCAATTTCTTCACTCCTTAGGGAAAACCTGACCTACAAGGGGATTAGTTCAGAGTTCCAATCCACTTTATTCTTCCATCACTTTAGGTAGGATGGGATGGAGAAAACCATTGTGTCGGGGGTGGTTTATAAGGATACCATTACTTGACTTGCAACACAATTCTCAAGTTCTCTTGTACTTTGAAAGAGTTAATGAGCAATCTGTCCTCTGGCCATGGACCCCTCATAAGCTTATTCTTTCCCTACTCCAGCTACTTCCTTCCAAAGAAAATAGCTTAAGGAATGGTTTACTCACTTACAGGTTCTGGGTCAAATGCTTCTTTGGTCTTGAAGAGCTTAAGAACAACAAACATTTTTTCCCTATATCAAGTAACTGCTGGCCCTCAGCTGAACCCCTGCCTCCATCTGCAAATCCTCAGCCCCTGAACATTGTTGGATGTGTCTTCCCTGTATGTTATTTGTTCTTGATGCTATCTTATGGTTTTCCTTTAACCAAATAAGATGCTCTATCAGCACAAATAGCTCCCAGCAACACAGTCCATAGCAAGGACTTGTGGGGAATGCTGAGAGCCTCCAAACAAAGGAAAAGTTATTCTCCTTGTCTCCACATTTGAATCTATTTGTTGGAACCTATTAGCACATTCCACTGTCGCTGTAAACAGGCTGCTAACAGAGCTGGAGCATGAGCTCAGGAGAAAACATTATTAAAGTTGTAGTTTTGTCTTGTTACCTTGGGAGTGAATTATACAAAGGTGCCTAATTATCTCCTAGGCACCTGGCAGATTGGCCAAGGCATGATATGGAGGGCTGCCTCATCCTGATGTCTTCAAGTATCAGCAAGGCACAGGGGGTCAGCTTTTAGGGACCCCACACACTGAGTAGCAGGCCACTAATGACATTGCTTTTGACAATTAATTAAGCAGCAGCCCTCCAGCAACTGCGGCATGTGCTGCTTCCCCACAAAGCTCTACAGGGGCACAGACCGATCTGGATCTCTTGGCTGAGCAGCTATACCAGGTTTACTTTGGAAAACAATTTCCACTATGTCATCCAATTAAGAAGTCAATGCTATTTTTTATTTATGTAAAACATTAAAGGAAAGTTAGGATAAATTACCAATGAACCCAGTAACACACCTACACACATACACTTCACCCACCAATTTTATTCACAGATGCTCACCCTCAGGTACCACATGCATTCTTTCATGCATGGAAGGGTATCCTAACCATAATACCAGTGGCCAGATCTGAATCTGGATGGAGTAGAGTAGAAAGCAGTTTTAGTGGTGACTTGAGTAGAGATACACCCATACACAGTATTATTTAATGGCTCCTGTGTTTACTAATCAGGGATCATTTGCTTTCAAGGAAGAAAACCTCATTCAAACTTACTCAGGTAAAAAGGTGACTTTATTTGCTAATTCTATTCTCTTCTCTTTGATAATCTGCTTATTTAATCTATACCTTGTTAGGCCAGGGTCTGTTTGATCTTGGCAGGTGTGCTGGTTTTTCTCCCTTTGCCTCCACTCCCCAGATTCATTCTCCACCCTTCATGCTCTGTTCTGTGCTCCCAAAGCCCCCTTTGACTGCTTCCTGTTGGGGTCAGCCAATGGGAGTTACTATCAGGAGATGCTAAGGGGAGAGGAGAGCAAGGCCAGAGCATTTCCTCCTCATTCCCTTCTAGCCTTAGCTCCTATAGTCCCCTCATTGAAATCATTTCATTTGAACCATCTCAGTTAAATTCTGTTTCCTGCCTAATGCAGGAGAACCTCCCAAGGTCCTACCTTTGATCTACCCAGTCTTTCATCAACCATAATTGTTTTCTAGTTCTACATATGCAAACTCAGGCTAACAGACATTCTCTTTGCAAACTCAATCCCCCTCTTCCCAACTTGGTTGATTGATTATAGTCAACTTTCTGGTATCTAATCATTATGAGCAATTGTCATCTGTTTGTTCACTCCCTTGGACAATAGTAGCATTTGTGGTTTTAGAAATAATGTAGATGTTTATGAGTCTTATTCAGTTTGTTACCACAGTCAAGGCTGCATTTTGGGTTGTGCAGTATCCTTGAGACTCTGAGACTCACAAGGTCAAGATCAAGGTCAAGGTCAAGCTCAGAGTACTTTTTGCTCATTACTGTCTCCACATCAGCAAGCACAGTGCCTGGCACCTGGGGACAGTTGATAAATATGTGTCGAGAACAAGGGGAACAAGGAGGATGAGAGGGAATTTGTCTGTGCCCTTGGGTTGTATCTGTTCTACAAAAGCACAATAGTTATAAAAATAGTTACAATAGTTATAAAAATACTACTGGTAAGAGCTAATATTTATTGAGCAACTACTGTATTCTAGGACTTCCATTTATTATCTCATTTAATCCTTGAAACAACCGTATGAGCTAAATACTATCATTACTTCCGTTTAAGTGATAAAGAAACTTGGCTCCAAGAGGTTAGGAACTTTTTCTAGGTCACCAGCCTAGTATGTGGCAGAACCAATCTAGGTCTGACCGTCTATAGAGTCTGTACTCTTACCCAAATCTGATTCCGCCCACACCCATGCCTCTGGGATTCCCTCTGGAGCCTACAATATACCTCTCCTCCAACTGTTGCATGGTCCATACTTCAAAATCAGAAGGTGTCCTCTCTGACTTCCACTGAACCTTCTCTTCTTCAACTTAGACATCACCCAGGTGTTCCTCACATGGTGTGGTTTACAGGCCTCTCACCTTTTTCTAGGATAGATTTGCCCTAAAATTCTTGATTAGGATCCTCCTACCCTCCTTTCCTGAGCAGAGAGCTCTTCCAGTATCTCTGACCTTTTGATTCAACTCAGAACTGACCACACCAAACAGGCATGGAATGGAAACCCTGGGTCATCCTAAATTGGGAATGATGTACCTTCAGGCTGACTGTCACAACAGGTCACTGTATGATTTACAAGAAGGGTGTGTGTGTGTGTGTGTGTGTGTGTGTGTGTGTAGACAGGTGTTAAGGGAAGAGAAAGCAGGACATGTTTTCTGGAAGTTGTCCTAAAGCAAGGCTTTTCTTGATGGGGCAGCTTAGAGAGCCTGCAATCCTAGCATGTGTTCATCTTTAAAGAACAGAAACATTTTCTAGACAAGTGAAAACAAGCACATTTCCAAGCCTGTGAGCCTCCACGCACATCTATTTTCTCTCCTTGTATGAAGGCCAAAGACATTTTCCATGCCCTGAAATGAAGGGCTTTGCTGGAGTGAAACTGGGAGT
The DNA here is from genome assembly GCF_054644295.1 of Miniopterus natalensis. NCBI lineage: Eukaryota > Metazoa > Chordata > Mammalia > Chiroptera > Miniopteridae > Miniopterus > Miniopterus natalensis. The sequence goes on from NC_142086.1 coordinate 65,336,232, forward strand.
CATCTCCCCTCCCAGGAAGTAGCTCTCTGGCAGCGGAACTGCTTGTTTGAGAAGTTGTTCTACCTGAGTTATTAGACTAGACCAGGAACTCTTAGATTTGGGGGGACCATTTGCCTGGCAGTCTGGTGAAGCCTGCAAACTTCTTCTGAAAATTGTGTTCATAAATGAATAACCTACTCACATAGGAAATCGAAAGGAATCAATTATATTGAAATACAGTTTATAAAAATATTTTAAAATCATGATATAATAACAATGTGCTTGTTTATTGGTATGTTAAATACTAATATGTCTAATAACTATCATAATTTGAAATTAGCAATGAGCACAACTGATATTCTAAAATTTCTCCAATGACATTAATATGATAGAGAAATGATTGCTCTTAGTGATAAAATTATCACCTATACTCATGATTGAAATAAATGCTTATACTCAATCAGAGGTTAGTGAAAATAAAGATGTCTTATTTTCTTAACCAAATTCACAGACCCCCTGAATTGCACAGACCCCAGGCTAAGAACTCTTAATTAGGGAGCTGAAACATTAGAATCCTAATGGGAGAGACTGTGGAAGAGACCAGCTCATTTTGCAGATGAGCAAAGGTTGCTTTTGAAGGTTTGAAATCTTCAATATTGGGATGGACCTTGCAATTCCTAGTATTTAGTATTTTGTTTTCTACTTATGAAGAAGACAGTGGGAAAGGCAAGAGTGAAAATTTAGGGACAGGTGTCTGCTTGGCATATGTTTTGATGTCATCATTTATCAACTGAATGTACAGAAAAGAAAAAAAAAAGGTCCAGTCTGCAAAGAGCCTCATTCCTGGACCCCTGGCTAGAGCTTAAATGTTATCAAGTACCCTCACCCCATACACCCAAGTCCAGAAAAATCTCTCTCACCTTCCCCTAAAAGAAAATCCCCAAGCATTCAAAGAGGCACATTTTTCACTTTCAGCTCATAATGAGGGGGCAAATGTGGGGAAAGTTCATTTACACTTAAGTAAATTCTTTGGAAGAAAGTAATACACTCCTCAGTGGAAGATTTTCACTGATACCTTAACTTATCAAGTCCCAACCATCCCTGGAGTCACGCATGCTCCTGACAGACAGACATCCAGTAGATGTCATTGGGTACCACCTCCCCAGCTTTACATAGCCTCAGACCTCAGACCTCCTGCCTTGTAGCCCCACTAGGTCACTGAAGCCCCCCAAAGAAGCAGAAAATTCAAACCGTCTCTACCTGTCTTCCCATGGGAGACAATAGAATATTTGAAGATCTGAAAATCTTTTACATCATTTCTAATCTAGAAGTCACCTTAGAGGTGATCTACCAGAGGTACTAATGGTAATTTGGACAGGACAATTCTTTGTGCAGGCATCTGAGCCCACTACACTAAATGCCAGAAGCGCCCACTCCATGTCTCTGTGACAGTCACAAGTACCTCCCCACATTTACAGACACCCCCTATGGGTAGTTTGTAAACACAGCCCCTGGGTGTGGTTGAGAACCACTGGATAAAAGCATTGGGATGTTAATGAGTTTTTCCAAGACATGAGGATAGCCAACTTAGTGATTTTTTTATAACCCCACTTATTTCCAAAAATGATTTGAATGTGTTGAATGACTTGTTTTTATTTGGGCATAATTCTTATCTCCATTTTACACATGAGGGAATGGCCTAGTCTCACCCAGCTAGAAAGTAGAGGAGATTGGAACTTGAGTGTTTAGCACAAGTCCCACCATGTTACCCCCTCTGCCCCTCAGTGATGTCTGCTGGGCATTGGGCAATTGTGGGTGCCACATGTAAGGCCCTGGTGCTGCCCTGACACTCTGAATCTGACGAATGTCATCATCCCTACAGGTGCTGCAAGGAGCAGCCACGTGTTTCTACGCTTTCATTGGGTTTGACATCATCGCCACCACTGGAGAGGAAGCCAAAAATCCCAACACCTCCATCCCTTATGCTATCACCGCCTCCCTGGTCATCTGCCTGACAGCATATGTATCTGTAAGTACCAAGTGCTTAGGGGACACGCCTCATGACCTTTCGCATTTGACCTTAAAATGTGGCTCTGGGGCTGGGTTCCCTTCTGTCAGGAAGTGATCCTCTCCTTGTGCCCTCGGTGTTTGTATGAATGTGTCCATGCTCCCTATATCTTCACCCACTGATGACAAGATGAAAATCAGGCGTCCAAACTGGAGGTGGGAGAACCTCAGGCCCTTCCTTCAGCCACAGGCCCTGAGTCTCCATCCCCGCCTGCCCTGGGCACAGGCTCTTGGTGCCTGCTGCTTCCCGGGGCTGGGGGTGGTGTGCTGGGAATGGGCTGCCGTCCAAGGAGCTCAGATCATAGGCTGGCAGTAACGGGTGGGTGTGCATGCGAGCAGAGGCATTGTGGGCCTCTGTGCACCCTCCTCAATGCTCTTCTGTCTTCTGGGAGCTTCCCGGCAGTGAAGAGGCGAGGCTCCCCCAGAGTGAGGAGAGAGAGTGCTTCGTCCCTGGAGATGCTCTTCCCTTAAACCCTGGGGGCGGGGAAAGTGCAGTCTTTCTGCTGTTGCTTCTTTTACATGAGCTCAAGCTCACCCCTTAGGGTTTCCCTGTTAAGGGTCATCCTCAGAATGAAGCCTTCAGTCTTGTGTGCTCAGGATCACACTCTGGGATGCTCCTCACGCTTTTGATGTGTCATCTCTCAGCTCCCACCCTAGAATTTCTATCACAGAGATCAGCCACATCCAAGATCCCCTCAGCCCCTGGCAGTGGAGAGAACCAGCTGACAAGCCAACAGGTGTGTGGTTACACAAATACCCCAGGCCCTGAGAGTCCCACTCACGTCAGTCACCACATTAAAAAAGAGTCAGCAGCTGGGGTGCGCCCTATAAGCCCTGCAGCTCCTGCTGGCATAGAATGTGAAAAGCACCTCCTTCCCCTCCCACCCGGAAAAAATAAAACCATCTTTAGCAACCACCTGAAGAAGCCAGGCAAGCTGCAAAACACGATTGTCCTGGAAACCAAAGGAAAACACAAGAGCAGCTTTGAATGTGGTTTATAGAAATTCAACCTCCCACTATGCACACACATTACAAGTGGCCCCATCTTATCTATATCCCGATCACCCCAGCAGACAGAGCGCTCGGGGAGGTGTGGCGTGGGAGGAGCAGCGCAGACACTCTACTCCGCAATGCACCACTCTCTCCCTTTCAGGCTCTGAACTCCCTTCTTGATGCCAGCATTGGCCTTTGTAGGCCAGGGGGAGCCTGGCCTTATGACTGGTGGCTCCATTGCCTGAGGCCAATTCTGAAGGGAGGAATATTATGGCAGATCTATACTGTATGAAGGAAGATAGGTCCTGGTTCAGTGATTCCTGATTAAGCAAAGCCATGGTGGTCTTAATAGCCAAGAGTAGGACTGGATTCCATCCTGATGCCGTAATTTGTTTGTTGGTTTGCCTGGCTCCTGGGACTGAGCTGCAGAGAAGAAATGGAAATACGAGCCCTCATCTGAGTCTTATCAGTTTATTGGCTATGGATCTCCTACACACCTATCTTTGAAGTTTTGATCTCTGGTCTTTGGGGTGACAGGAGTACTGTTAAGACCTTGTAAGACTCTGAAAGTTTAAAAGAGAGTCATGTCCTTGTGGGCAGGGTGCCGTGGTCACTGCCAGGCTCCAGTGCCTGTGGCTGCAGCTACTCCCACCTGGTAATGTCTGCCCTTCACTGAACTGTCAGTAGCTCTGCTTCATTGGGGCTGAAATACCTGCAGACTTATTCCTTAGATATGAAAAGCCCAATGGAAGATACTAGAGATTATCTGGTCCAGTCCACTAAATCCACATGTGGGGAGAAAATGCTGAGACCAAGAGCTCCAGAGGCCAAATCGTTGTTCTAAAGTGAAGGTATGTGCCAAGAAGTAGCAGATCCAAACTGCTGTGCGGGCCCCTGACTCCAGGTCCTGGGCTCTTTCTCTCCTATGGGACGTTCATCCACGCTGTCAGTCCCCTCTACCTCCACCCATGTTTTCTCTTGTTTTAACAGGTGAGCATGATCTTAACTCTGATGGTGCCATATTATGCCATTGACACGGAATCCCCACTCATGGAGATGTTTGTGGCTCATGGGTTCTATGCTGCAAAATTCATAGTGGCCATTGGGTCAGTTGCAGGATTGACAGTCAGCTTGCTGGGCTCCCTGTTCCCAATGCCGAGGGTCATTTATGCCATGGCTGGTGACGGGCTCCTTTTCAGGTAAGGGTTATGCTCTGTGAGACTGATTCTGTTATGTCATGCCTGACAGGGAACATGTCACTCGCTGTCAGTCTGACTGCAATTTCGATGTGAGTGCCTGTCACATAGACTGTGGAACTTGTCATATATCCTGGCAAAGAGATTGAGTTGAAAGAGCTTACGCCCTGAAACAGCTCCTCTATTTGACTCTGGGTCCCTCAATCTAGCACAAACTAATCTGTTGCTCTAACTGCCCCCTCTACTGTTTGACATTGTATATTCCTTTGTAAAGATGGTGGGTGCCAAACTGCTACACTGGGTGGCCTCCAGAAGGGAGAAACCATTTCAGGACATCTTAGGTCTGCCCTCTTATCGAGGCCTGATACCTGGCCCTCTCTGCACAGCACCTCTGGAGGTGAAAAAGTGCAAAGTTTTAATCAAAGGGAGAACAAGACCCTCTGAACAGAACCTAATAATAGTACCAGCAATAGCTACCATTCATTGAATATTTGTGTATCCCAGGTGCTTTGTATACAGTATCCCTTCTAGTCATCACAATAACTCTATTTAGTTGTTATAATAACTCTGTTTTATAGAAGAGTGAACTAGATGGGTATTTTCAGAGAGGTGGGAAAAAAACTTGCCCTAAATCCCCCAGCTTCTGAGTGGGGGGCAGGATTTGAACCCAGGACTGCCTGGCTCCAAAGACCAGACTTTTAACCACACCAATATAGTGACTCTTCCTGCCCCCTGCCTTGACCATGAAGTGGCCTATCTGCCCCCAATACAGAGGGTAAATGGAAGCATCCTGTGGTTCCCAGTGCCCACCATGTGAGGGGCTTGCAGGGAAGGCATTCTTCCAGTGCACAAAGCAAGGCGTAAACCCTGGAGACCACAGAGTTCTCGGGGTGCAGAGGGATCCAGCTCAGGGACTTTATCTCTACCATTGGCTGTCATCGTCTGCTCCAGTTCCTCAGCCTACCCCCTGCAGTCATCACCAGGTCCGAGCTGCTATATTTGGGGAGCTGGATAGATCAGGAAGAATTGGACTGTGGTGGAGGTGTGACAATTTCACACATCCGAAAGGTTTTTCTGCTCTCAAAGAAATTAAGAGGAAAGAGCCTGGGGCTCCAAGCACAGTGCATTGTCTTGTGTGAGTCCTGAAAATAAGGGAGGAATGGGAGAGAGCAGGAACCTGCTTAAGGCCTACAGGAACCGCTAAGGAAGCAGCTGCCATTCAATTGCCCTTGTTGGTCTTCTCCAGTTGGTAACTGGCTGAATTTAGCCTGTGCCAGTGAGCACAGGTTCTTAATTATTGTGCTATTTTACCAGCTAAATCCCTGTACTTATGTTGTTGAGCAATGCTACTCAAGCTTTGGCATAAATCAGACTCTGGAGGTTTTTTAAAGCATAGTTTGTTGAGTCCCGCAAGGCAATGCTGGTGCCACTGATGCGTGGGCCACACTTTGGGTAACAGGTCTAGAGGACCCCCAAGCAGCTGTGTGACTTCTCCAACTATCACTTCTTCCCAGCAAAGCCTGGATTTCAATTTAGGTTTCTGAAATACCCCCTAGATTCAATCATCCCTTCACATCACATAATCGGGTAGGAACTTTAATAAAAGTTTGTCTCAAAACCAAGGAATTAAAGTAAATTCTTTTAAAATTATATTCCAGGAACCAAATCCTGGGGTAGGCATCTCAGCTGTATTTAGAGCAGTGGATCCAGAAGTCAATTGAAGGGGCAGGACCAGGAGGAATTAAGCCATGTTAGAGTCAGACACCATCTGCAGCCACGTTAACCCTGTGTTCCATCAACCCTCCAGGTTTCTGGCTCATGTGAGCTCCTACACGGAGACGCCAGTGGTGGCCTGCATTGTGTCTGGGTTCCTGGCGGCTCTCCTCTCGCTGTTAGTCAGCCTGAGAGACCTGATAGAGATGATGTCCATCGGCACTCTCCTCGCCTATACCTTGGTCTCTGTCTGCGTCTTGCTCCTTCGATACCAGCCAGAGAGTGACATTGATGGTTTTGTCAAGTTCTTATCGGAGGAGCACACAAAGAAGAAGGAGGACATTCTGGCTGACAGTGAGAAGGAAGTGTGTTCTCCTGTGAGTGAAGGGGAAGAGTTTTCTGGCCCCGCCACCAATCCATGTGGGGCCAAGAACTTACCATCCTTGGGAGACAATGAGATGCTCATAGGGAAATCAGACAAGTCAACCTACAACGTCAACCACCCCAACTATGGCACCGTGGACATGACCACAGGCATAGAAGCAGACGAATCTGAAAACATTTATCTCATCAAGTTAAAAAAGCTGATCGGGCCCCGTTACTACACCATGAGGATCCGGTTGGGCCTTCCAGGCAAGATGGACCGGCCCACGGCAGCTACAGGGCACACGGTGACCATCTGCGTGCTCCTGCTCTTCATCCTCATGTTCATCTTCTGCTCCTTCATCATCTTCGGTTCCGACTACATCTCAGAGCAGAGCTGGTGGGCCATCCTTCTGGTTGTTCTGATGGTGCTGCTGATCAGTGCCCTGGTGTTTGTGATCCTGCAGCAGCCAGAGAACCCCAAGAAGCTGCCCTATATGGCCCCCTGCCTCCCCTTTGTGCCTGCCTTTGCCATGCTGGTGAACATCTATCTCATGCTAAAGCTCTCCACCATCACGTGGATCCGGTTTGCCGTCTGGTGCTTTGTGGGTAAGCAACTTCCTTTGGAGCTTTGAGAGTTCCCTTTTAAGGCATTGAACAGGCTTATCCAAAAATTACCTTCTTGCTGGACTAGGCATTGCCATTCCAAGAAAAGTATGGCTGGTTCTATGGGCCCTGGCTTTCTGCATTAGAGTCAAGAAAGCTAGTTGCACCCTTTGCCTGTTATGGTCTTGGTCATTGGTTCTGAAGAATGATGCTGATCAATCTATCACTTCATTGGATACTATTACTAAACATTCTTCTTATGGATAATTAATACCATACAAGGTCCACTTTAAATGGATCCACATAAAAAGGGGGAAAATAGCATAATAAAAGTGAGAATGGGGAAAACTGATTCTATCTTAGAAACTAAAAATTATGGAAAAAAGTATTCTACTTTTGACAAAATTAAATTAAAATAGTAACCATGCCATAATTTTTAAGTAAGCAAAGTATAAATTAAGTGTGGGTTTTTTGGCATCATTTTTTTCTGATAAAATTGCTTTATGGCACCATTTAACATCCCTCACTTCATATTGACTTTCATAAACTATTCAAGAGTTTTTCTTTTTTTTCCCCAAGGTCCTTTCTTTGTCCTTTGAGATTCCAATCATTCTCTTGGGAAGTATCCATCACACCATGATCCGTCTTCAGTTGATAACTGATAGGACTCTCTCAGGTCCTCAGTTGTTCACAGCTTTGGGTGTGAATTAGAGTTGCTCTTTCTAAACTCACTTTCTTTGCCTTCAAGATGTTTATAAGATGGCTGGGGATTGGTGCTAGTAGTAACTTGAGAGGGATGTTTAAGTGAAGATTAATTTTAAAGTTCTTTAGTCACTATTTTTATGTTCCCTATACAACTTGGTAACCCTAGGGTCTCTGGTAACAAATGCTTAGCTAAGGGGGATCCTTAGGTGCTTTGAGGAATAGGAAAGTAATAGAATAACTAACCCCTGCCTTAAGGAGAGGCAAGACCAATATGCATGAATCAACTAGACTGGGCAAGACAGTATAGAGACTCATCAATTAATAAACCATCTACTTCTTGAGGTCAGGGATATGGGTGTTCAACATTGTGCCTTCTGTGTCTGGAACATAGTAGGTGCTTAGTAAATACTTCTCTATGATTATAAAGCACTCTTCAGATGAGAAACAAAGAAACTTCCTGTCATAATAGCCAGAAAGGACTTTGATGAGGTAGAATTTGAAGTAGGCCTATAAGGTAAGGTTTAGATAGAGAAAAATGGGGGGGAAATCATAGTACTCAAAGGAAAGGGCATATGTCTCCCTTCAGATTCCTCTCCTCTGAAGGCTATTTTGTGTCTTCCTGTACACATTTTGTTTCAATTTTTCACTATTCTAGGTCTCATCCTCTGTTAGACATTAGGGGGATTTCTCCAGAGGACAACACCACTTATTCATCAAGGTTTTAACCATTTATATGATTGATTCACAATCTCTCTCCTCTGTTTAAACATTTTCCCACTGTAACATGTAGCTAAGCAATGGAAAGATCCTATCATGGGTAGGACTGAAGTGGGTAGAAATATTTTAGTCATATATTTGTGAAATGAATAAAGGTATAGACACAAAGATACATGGATTTACTCATTTATTGCTAGACTATTAAAGCTGGAAGGGGCCTTTACTATCTAGTTCAGTATTACCCCCGGTAGGGTGACCATTCCATTGGTAATATTTGGGCTGACTTTAGAGAGTATATGAATGAACTTTTTAAAATATTATATGGTGCCCTAGCCAGTTTCGCTCAGTGGTTAGAGTGTCGGCCAGTAGACTGAAGGAGCCCGGTTTCCATTCCAGCCAAGGGCACGTACCTCAGTTGCAGGCTCGACCCCCGGCCCCGGTAAGGGCTCGTGCAGGAGGCAACCAAGTGGTGTGTCTCTCTCACATCAATGTTTCTCTCTTTCTCTCCCTTCCACTCTCTCTGAAAAGCAATGGGGGGGAAAATATCCTCAGGTGAGGATTAAAAAACACACACACAAAATAAAAATATTATATGGTTATTATACATTTTCACATATACTAAAAAAATATACATACATAAATCTGGTGATTATTTTTAAATTTAAAAAGGAGTCAAATTAAGAAAAACATTAGTACTCATGCAGATGCTATATGATTCATAGCAATAATTAACACATATTGCACTTATCACACAGACATTATTCTGAGGGTTTTACTTATATTAAGTTATTTAATCCTCACAACAATATCCATTTTACAGATGAAAAAACTGAGGTATTTGACTGAGGTCACATGGCTAGAATAAAGCAGAGCCAAAATCAGTACTCAGGTAATGTGGGTCCAAAGTCCATGATCATAGCCACTGCACTAAAATGTGATATATAAATAAAGTTTGAGAGACACTAATATAGTCCACCACCTCCCCACTTCTCCCTCTCTCAGTTTCACAGATGAGCAAAGTGAACCTCCAAGAGGTTAAATTATACGCTCAAGGTCAACAGGAATAACAGGAAGTTATTCACAGAGCTATTACTGCAATCCAGTATCTCTATGCTCAAATCTAGGGCTCCTACCTCCCTACCAGGGTGCCTCTGAGCAGACCTTTTTATTTGATCAGGATGTTTGATATGTGTGGATTAACACATAACATCAGGTAGGGCTGGCTTCCTGGGCATATGACCTGTGTAGTCACATAGGATCCTACACTTGGTTGAATGCTCAGTTGCTACCTTCTTGAATTCTTAACAGTTTTTTAACAGGGGCTCCATGGTTTTGTTTTGCACCCATACCCACAAATTAAGTAGCTGGTCCTACATATTATCTATGGTTTCTGGCATACAAAAGCATTTTGCAAAAGTGATGAGGTGGCAGGGACCCTTGCCTTTGGAATCAAACATCCCTGGGTTCCAATCACGACTCTGCCACCTCTGTGTCTTGTGACTTTGGGAAGTTTAGAGTTTATTCATCTGGAAAAATGCAGATAATTTACTATCCTTGATCTCGTTCTGTGTGGGGCTTAAATAAGAAAATATTTGGGAAAGCAATGAGAACTGTTTCTTTCCTGCCTTTTTTTAAAAAATCTAAAGTGATTCATTGTCCCCCAAACTAGCTATCACAAGCCAAAGTACAGCGTGAACCTGTTCTGACTCAGGCTGCCTTCCCAGTTATCAGGCAGAAGAAAACTCCCAGAGAGCCTTTTGCAATCTTGCTGATAGCACAAACTTCAAGCTCGCTCCAGAAACTGATACTCCCTGGCAGGGGAGGATGCCACCCTGCAGCCTGGGGCCAGCCAGACAGGGCACAGGAGCCCGCAGGTCAACAAACACTCAGCTGCCAGCTACTAACTCCTTTGGTATCGTGATCTTTGAAGGCTGGTATACAGGTCAGCTTCACCTAGAACAAAGATGCACACATCAGAATCACCTGAGTTGTTTCTAAAACATTCTACGCCCAGAATCTCCTCTACAGAGATTTTTCTGAATCAATTGGTCTAGTATGGTCAATACTGGGTATTTTTTAAAGCTCCTTCGGGTAATTATAATGTGCAGCCATGTTTAAAATGACCTAGAATAGTGGTTCTTAAAGTGTGCTCCCAGGCCAGTAACGTGAGCATCACCTGGGAACTAGTTAGAAATGCCGTTTCGGACCCTGTCGCCACTGGAACGGAATCTCCAAGGGTCATTTAGGTGTTCGAGAGCCCCCCAGGTGATTCTGATGCATGCTCGAATTTGAGAGCCACCCATCTAGAGAGAAAAATAAGGAGATAATAGCAAGCAAGATAGATCATTTAATTACAAAACCCTGTTTTTCAAAACACATATTTGCCTGTATAAAATACACCCACCCTACAACCCCAAATTGGCTTATAAAATCTTTAATGATGCTATCGATTAAATATCCCACCTCTAAACTTCTGAGTCTCCAAAATGTCCTATTTTTCCTCTTAATCTCTATTTATAGCATAGCTTTCCTGGGGAGAACATAGATATATTTTTAAATGGAGCTTCTTATGAAACATCAGGTAATTTTTTTAAAGCTTTACATGATTAGGCTGAGTCATACCTTAATAATCTCCTTGGATACATTTTTTTTACCCAACCCTCTCTAAACGGGAATCGTAATTGCAACATTTTTGTCACAATGTTTTGCTAAGCTTTGACCTTCAGAAGACACAACTCAGAGAGTGAAATGAGGCACAAGCCCCAACAAGATTACCCAGCACCTGTTTCTTTTCCTTCAGGAAAGAGAAGTAATCCAACAGCAAATGTTCAGTAATCCCACAAAATGAGCACGGATCAGCCTTCATTCCCCTCTTCTCTTAGCTGATGCAGCTTTGTGAGAACATCTCCAGGAACAGGGCAGAGGCTCGGGGGGTATGAAAGTAGGAGGGACTCGTGAGAACACTGCACACTGGGATTTTCATGGGCATCTTTCAGGTCAACTGTTCCCTGGGGCCATTATTATGAATTGATCATTTGTGAGACCAGTTTGCAGGCCTCCTTACCATGAAGGCAGCCAAGTTTTCATCTGAAATGTTTTCAATCCCTCTGAGGAGAACGAATTCTTGTCTATAGATTTAGAGAGCAGGTAGAACTTGTGATTTGGGCAATGGAGCCCATATAGCCTGTACTAAAACATAAATATTCCAAAGAGGAGGCACCGCGTACCGTCTTTGAGCTACCCCCTGGAATTTTATTGGACATTGACCAAAGCAGCTATTGTGATGAGGGGGCAAGGAGGAAAAGAAGGGAGTCATGAATTGGGACTTGAGAGGGCACCGAGATGAACAAATTCCTGATGAGATGTCCCACAAATAAGTTTAAAATTCTCCTTGTAGGCAAAGGAGAAAACCACTGGCACCTTCAGCACCAGGAGAGTAAGAAAAATCATGAAGGCCAGGCTGAGGATGGCAACAGGGCCAGCGGGGTCCCGAGGAGGGGGGAGGATGGAGGCGAGCCCTGCAGGAGTCCAGGCCGCCCGCTGGCAGAGGCGCTGGGCAGGACAGGGAGACACATGGGGAAAAGGGGCCGAGGGCGGCCACGGCTCTGCACCCGGGGCGGCTGAGAATGAAGGCGGAGAGGACCACTGCAGAGACGGAAGGCCGGAGCGGGCAGGGGCCGCCGCCCGGAGCAGCGTAAAGCCCTGACAGAGTGGGCGCCGGGCTTCTTTCCCTCCGCATTCCGTGTGTGAGGGGTTCATTCCCGTTGTTGCCTGTAGATTTAGTGTGTTCTTTCTCCTTGCCGTCCAGCCTTGCCCTGCGGTGATACACCACAAGGTATTATCCATTCTAGTGTCCATGGACGTTTAGCCTGTTTCCAGTTTGGGGCTGTTGGGTATAGAACCTCTCTGAACATTCTTGTAGGTGCATTTGGTGGTCACATGGACACATTCCCCTTGGGTTTTTATTGAATTAGAAGTACAATTGCTGGCTTGGATTATTAGATTTTTTAATATTCTTTGACAAAATGCATTCTGTCTCATGGCTATTATACCCCTCAAACAAAATATGGGTCCCCAGCTCCATTTTGCAGATGGGAAACTGAAACACAAAGTAATGCTGTTTTATGTTAGATTAGTTGCAGGGCCGGGGAGGGAATCTCTCCATCCTGAACCTACTCTTCCTGGCCACTCCATAGTAAATCGTACTGTTATTACAACCAACAGGGCTTGCAGTGTATTGTAAAAAATAACCAGCAGAGTGGGAGTTGGCAGGGATTGCGCTGGATGGGAGGCCACCTCATTACCATCCAGTCTTCATCTCTGCATTGGCAAATGTCTGTTTTGGAAAGTTGATCCCAGAGTAATAAAAATAAAAAAGCCTCTGGGCAAAACAAAGTGCCTCAGTTATCTGCACAGGCAGGGCTTCCTGAGGGAAAATGCTCCCCAGGAAGAGGCAACTCCACCCAGCCCGAGGTCAGGTGGCCCACCTTCTCCCGCCCTGAGCGTGGAGCTACGAGCAGAGGACAGACAGCTCCTGGGGGGCTCCAGAGATCAAGGACCTGCTGCCCAACCCAAGTGTGTGCCTGCAGAATTGGAAACCTGCTGGTATCATCCATCTCCAGGTCCCTCAGCCTCTTTTCAGAGTTAAGTTTTTGTTCTAGGTTTTCTCCCATCTGATCCAGAGGACCACTCCTCCCATCCCTCTCACGTGTAGGTTTGGGATCATTTGCTTAATCACCACAGAATGGATCAACACAAGTAGAGCACGTAGGTGTAGTGCCAGCTCATGCTGAGGTGCCCCAGCATCTGAAGGCAGGCGTGACATTTCTACACCTTCCCGAAGCATTTAAGTGGGATGGGAACAGCCATCACGAGATGTGAGTCCCAGTGCCATTTCCATCACTGATGGACTGTGCAGCTCTTAGCTTCTCTGGGCTGATGGACAAGAACATGGTTTTTTATAAAGGGCTCGACGATCACAGTGTCCTACTACATAAAGAAAGCCCATTCAATTTCTCAAGGCATGATTCTTCACACATCCAGCCCAAACTTCTCATTGGGCCCATTTTCCACCAGGGAACTCAGTCTGGAAAAGAAGCCAAAGCCTCCCTGTGAATACCTCCCTTCACTGCAGACAGCCTTTCGCAGGACTCATGGCCTTTACCTTTGACCAGGGCTGGCATTTAGCCCGTGTGCCCGGTACAGCCATGTCTGTTGTTAAAATGTTGAAACACTTCTGCTGCTAACTAGTCTCTGCCTTTAGTGCCCCCTCCCACCAGGATCCGCAACTAAAAAAAGTCTTAATTCCAGTCCAACAGCGGAGCCCCCGGGTCCATTGTGTGTGTGTATGTGTGTATGTGTGTGGACACTGCAGCACAAAAATTGATTCCCTTCTGATTTTCAACATCACACCTGCTTGTCATTTATTACAGATATAAGGTATGTAACCAAGGAGCAATGAATGAAAGTTTTTAAGCACCAGCAGAATTAAATATGTGAATAGAATAAATACTATTACTTATCAATTAGCCATCTTATTGAGGCTTGGTTCCAAATGAATTCTGGCTTATGCCAAAACTAAATCCATTCTCAAAAATAAAACTTTGCCACCTGTAAGGGTTTACAAAAGAATATAATACCAGTCCTAGTGACAACCTAAATAGCAGTGCCCAAGACTATTTCAAGCAATGACAGCCTCATTGGACTAAGTATATAGCCTTATAAGGTGAAGGGTTTTTTCCCACATGTATACTAATTCAGGGAAATTTTAATACTAGTAGATATCAGATATTAAGGAATTATTATTAGTTTTTAGATGTGTAATGATACTAAGTTAAAGTTTTTAAAGGAGCCTATTTTAGAAGTACATACATAGGATGGAAGGAATTTGTTTCAAAATAAGCTAAGAGAAGGGAGGCAGGGAGCTAGCAATGTGTACATGGGGTTCTTTATACCATTCTCTCCACTTTTGTATATGTTCAGAATTCTTCAAAATAAAAAGTTAAGCAAAATTTTTTAAACTGTAGGTAAAATTTTTTTCAACCAGTCTATACCTCATAGCCGCCCCTGGTTAATGGGAGAAATAGCAGATGGAAGCACCCTCGGTTAGGACACGGAGAGACCCAGAAGGATTCACAGTCCGACCACCAACCGTGTTGCTGTGGACAATCCTTTGTTCTGTCCTGTGCCCAGTTTCCTGTCTGTGAAATGCATATAATCGTAAACACACACATCCCCTGACAGGCTAGAAGGAGTCTAAACAAGATAACATTTGTATACCCTTTTGAGCTCCTTGAGATAAAGGTGCAACCTAAATGCATCGTTACAGGACTTCGGCACCCAGAGGTGTTGTGTGAAGTCTAGCTTAGATGATGCAGGGTTCCCAGAATCCCCACAGATTTTTCAGAAACTACCTCATGCTTAGTTCACTAAGCCAAGTGAAAGGAGCAGAAACAGAACACCCGGCTTCTACACAGGAGGCTTTTAGCAGCTCTGTTTACTCCTCCGACACAAAGCCCTTGTTTATGTGTGACAGATGGTACTACATGTTTCTCTCCTCTCCTCTTCTCTCTCTCTTCCTCCCTCCCTCACTTCATTTGTTCCCTTCTGTTTCTTTGTCTCCCTCCAGTTTTTCTTTTCTCCTACCTCCCTCTGCATCCCACCACTTTTCCTGAATTGACTAAGGGCCGCAAGAGGGATGAAGGCAGAGAGAGCCAAGCCGTGGGGAATGCTGACTGCTTATTCCATCAGGCTGCACGCACAGTTGCTTCTTGGTTCACAGCACTCATATTTGAAATGTGTTTTTGAAGAGAGTGACACACCTTTGAAACTGTAGGGGGCTCAGAGCAAACATTAAAAGGCCCATAAATATTTATGTGGCAGGTTTCCATGGATTGCATTCCCAAAGTAATCACAGTCAATGCATTCTCACACTCCGCCTCCCCTTTCTCTCTCTCTCTCTCTCTCTCTCTCTCTCACACACACACACACACACACACACACATTTCTTCCTGGTTCAGGAAGGGGAGTTGTGAAGGACTGGACATACAAGAGCCTTTTCTAGATCCATATGGATTGCTAGTTCTGCCCCCTCTCAAACCTACAGAAGTGATTTAGTCTTTCCCAACCTCTATCTCTACTTCTGTAAAATAAAGGCTTTCAAATAAATGGATAATCTATAGACTCTGAATATCTATGATTCTATGAGCAATTCACAGCAAGAGAATTGCCATAAATGTCAATCTACCTGGCACCCCAATACCTGCTGAAGGTAGGGGATGGTCTGTTAGAATAGATGTCAAACCCGTGCTTGAATGAGGCGAGGGGTGGCAGAGGAGTGAGGGGCACTGGGAAAAGAAAAAAAATGGCATAGAGCTCAGCAGGGAAATAAATAAGGTCAGAGAAGGGGATCAGAGAGGAAAGAACTGATAGAATAGATACCAAGCAGGAGTAGGAGGCAAGAGTTGGCGCCTGCCTGGATGTCTAAGAAAAACAGATAGCAAAAAAGCAAAACTGAGCAAAAGGAGGAGTGTGCCTGCTAATTCCACCTAGTCTCCTGAATTTTATTCTCAGGTCTAGACATGCTTCCAACAGAGGCATTCTCCAAGAAGCAGCAGACTGGCTCTTTTAGGTCTTAATTTGACGCCTCATGCTACACAAGGATAGTGACTGTCCCCCACTGCCACCCCCACCCCCAGGCAAGAGAGAGAAAAAATAAAGTCACTATTTGAGAAGTAAAAGCTACATCTGCAAATGATTAACTTGAGGATTTATTACCAATTAGGACTATAAATCTCTGCTTACTTTGGCTGCTGAAAAGTTGATTTCTCGGGGGGTGGGGGGTGATTTGAGGCAAGAAAGAAGAAATCCAAGCTTAAATAGACACACTTCAAATTCAAAACGGAGCAGGATTTTCTCAAGCACCAGAGCGGAAAGCAGACTTGACCTTGCTATTCTAAGCCAACAGCCCAGCAGATGCCTGCAGGGTTAGCAAAGCCAAAGGGACTAGTGCCCCTCAGAAGAGGGTACCAGGGGCCTAGAAGGAGGGTGCATAACCGAGTCACCCCCAATGGCCAGGCCATAAGATGGCCAAAGTTGGCGGTGGAATACATGAATCAGGAGCTCTACGTCCTGGATCTCAGTGGTTCTCAGACTTGGCTGACCATTGGAATCACCTGTGGAGCTTTAAAAACCATACCTATGCTTGGGTCACACCGCAGATCAATTAAATCAGAATCTCTAAGGATGAGGCTTAGCTATCAGAGTGGTTCAAAAACTCCCCAGGTGACTGACCCTCAGGCGCAGCCAGGGTTGAAAACTATTGTTTAACTGGTGTCATTCTCACAGCAACCCCATGTTGTAGGTACAATAACTCCCAAGGCTTTATAGAAGAGAAAACTGACGCACAAAGAGGCTAAGTAACTACACAGTTAATAGTAGTGGGGGCAGGATTTGAACCCATGACTCACACTCTTAATCACCATGCCCTATGGCCTCCCGAGGCTATGGTTCTCAGTTTTCCAGATAGAAAATGGGGGCTCTCAAATTATTTTTATATATTGTTTCCAAAAATTTCTCATAGAAATGAAGCATTTGTCTATATTAATGCTACATACTGATTAAGGAGACAAGTTTCTTTCCTTTGCTTGAAGTGACATCAAAACAAGGAGTTGCACTGAATATTTTATGCTTATTAGGAATCCTCATTCATTCATTCGACAAATATTAAGTGCCAGTTTTCCACAGAGTCTATGAAATAGACCTTCTCTGTGCAGGTAGTCAATCACACAAATGCTGTTTTTAGGGCCACACCAGCTGCATGCACTACACTCTCTAGGAGGCCATAGAAGGGAGTAGACACCTCTGTGTGGCAATAATGTATTACACTTTTGGTGAGTGAAATATGACAAGGGAAAGCACAGGATAACATGAATTTTGCTAAGTGGTAAAATAAAAGATGGAAGCATAGGATAATAAAATGTGAGAATGTTGGGAATACACTGTTGCTGATCCATAAATATCTAGCCCAAGGTAAAAAAATGCAGACTCCTGGCTGGCATCTACACAAATGTAGTAAGCTGGGTGTCAACAGCAGAGGTGGGGACTGGGGTGACCTAGAGAACCTGTATCCTGTCTAAAGAGTCAGCTAGTTCTTACCTCCAGCCTGAAGTTGCCATACAGGAATGTGGGTACAGTGTTGTCAGACTTTTTTAGGGGAAGCTATAGATGTGGATTGCTTAATGCAGCATCTCCCAATTTTTAATGCCCTCTAATTCTAGTCTCTTTCAAATATGGTGTAGACCAAAGAAAACACATCAACCGCCATCTCTGCTTACACCATTGAGAGTAACCTCCCCACTCACCCCATGGGTCCCAAAGCAACCGCTCATTCACCTGTGCCTTTCCCCTCCTGCAGGTATGCTCATTTATTTTGGGTATGGCATCTGGAACAGCACCCTGGAAATCAGTGCCCGAGAAGAGGCCCTGCACCAAAGCACGTACCAGAGCTACGATGTGGACGACCCTTTCTCGGTGGAGGAGGGTTTCTCCTACGCCACAGAGGGCGAGAGCCAGGAGAACTGGGGCGGGCCGGCCGAAGACAAAGGCTTCTATTACCAACAGATGTCAGATGCGAAGGCCAACACCCGGACAAGTAGCAAAGCGAAGGGCAAAAGCAAACACAAACAGAACTCGGAGGCCCTGATTGCAAATGATGAGTTAGATTACTCTCCGGAGTAGGAGTAAACACACAAGGAATGGGTAGAAATGGTGGTGATTTATTTTCGGCAACTTAACCTGTGGGCTAGAAGGTGAAAACGTTTTGCCTCTCATTTCAAAAGTCCAGCCTTCCCCAAAGTTAGTCCCCAGTCATAGCCTGTCATTTGCTACTTTTGCTCTTCAGTATAGTTCTTTCGAAGGGTTTAACCTGGGTCCTCTAACTGATCCCCTTATAGAAAAAAACAACAAGAAGCTATAAGAAATTCTATCTTAGATGCAACCATCTAAGAGCTAATTGACAGCAAATGTTTCCTAGGCCTTTGCTTTGCTGGTTGAATTTTTTTGCTTCTTACTGAGACCCCAAGAAGCAAGGAGAAAACTTCTTGGACACATTGAGGCTGCAGCTCCTCATGGAGATATGTCAAAGGAGGTGGGAATGGGCACAAGACAGCATTTCCAACACCTGAGACCACAAGGGCAAAGCTCTGTGCTTGGCATGCGGGCTGAGAGCAGCTCCCCCAGGCTAAGAAGGGCAGGTGGCATTGGCACTTCCTTAGCAAGCAACATTTTGTCCTGAAATCTCACAAAGACAGATTCATGGAAAAGATACATGCTTCTCTTTGTTCACCAACCTTCTCACAACTTTCTCCAAACTATAACTTTCGGATCCAGCAAAGGCCAGGGACTCTGAGACCATCTCCCCTAAGGTTTCAGATTCACCATAAAGCAGTCCTGCCGACCCAGTAATGTGGTGAAAAGCACCATCAAAGCTCTACTTAAATGCCCAGAAAAAATTAAATAACCATCTCTTGCAGTGAAGGCCAGAGGGCATTGGCAGAAATTAACTCTCTGTCAAGCCTTCTCTTACAGCAGACTCGAAGCTCCTGCTGATATAATGGAAGGGGGCAAAGTTGGAGCATGATTTCATGGTACTAATATGCCTTGCAGAAGGAGGCTGTTTGTTTTATAATCAGATAAAAATCTTTACAAGGAGAAGTGACCCAGCCACTGAGATCACATTGCAAATTCTATTTCAGATTTCTAAAATTATAAATTCTGTCATTTTTTGAGATATGCCGCCACTCGATTGGTGGGTGTACTCTGAAAACAAAAATGCTGAAGCACAGCTTCTTAGGTAATTGCATTCCATGAGCTCACATTTCACTTCTGAACCTTACTCTTCTGGGGCAGCTCACTTTTAGGCATGTATTTTTTTTCTGCTATTTCCCAGAGCGGTTTCACTGAAGCCCAGAGAAATATCTACTTGGTAAGGTCGCAATCTGGGTCTTAAGAGGCACTCTTAAAGAAATCACTCTGAAACAAGCTAGATGAGACCATCTGCAACAGGAAAAAGCTCATGGTCTATAAATTCTACTCTTGGGTTCCAGGGATTCCCACTCCGCATTGAGATATGTACACTTGTACATGAAGGCACAGTTCGGGCAAGCTGAAATCTTTGTGAGAATTCCCCGAAAGGGGGGCAAAACAGAAAACTCCTTATTCTCTCTCTTGGATCTAGTGTTATGCCAAAAGTTTTCCCAAGTACATCAACAAATGTTTAAGTCTATTCTTTCTTACAGGTTGAGGCTAGTGCCATCTTGGCGTGCTGTAGGATTATGGACAGGAAGCAGAAGTCCATTTTCCACTCAACTAACCCTGATTGAGAATGTCCCAAGTGCTAAGTGATAGGAACAAAAAAGAGTGACACCTGCCCTTGAAGGCTCAGAGTCCAGGGAAGGAGCAGCACAGGAGCCTGGTAACTGTAAATACAACAGCCGATCATCACAAGTCCCCGTGGTTGTTGCACTAGGCTTTAACATAGTATTTTTAAAAAGGTCAATTGAAACTATATTTTTAATGTGCTTTTAAATAAATTGCATATCATACCCATAGTCAACATATGTCATTTAAATTCAGATAACTACTATTTTCTAGATCTTTTTCATTCTTCTCTATTGTTTATAACCCTGGTTTTCTGAGGTCATTTGTCCTTTTAATGTAATGCTTGGTAATGCTGTATTTTCTCTCCCCTAAACTCAACCATAAAGATATTATACCTGGTCTGTGAAATAGATCCTTGGGGATTAATTATAAACTAATCATCAGCAAGTTTTGTGAATCAACAATTCTGCCTAGTTTAAATATTATCTGTTAAGCTTGAGATACATCCAGATAGATAGGGTGGGGCTGTATTCGTTAAAAATGTCCAAAGAGAAATATGAATGCAAAATAACAAAATCTTAATGTGGGTGAAAGAGCTTTCTCTTACTAGAGAGGTTTTAGGTATTAATGTCACAATAGTCTGGTGACCACTGTATGCAATTTCTGGAGCATGAGGAGAGAGAACACAAGCTTTGGTAAATAACCTTTGTATTGATTTCATGAAGATCCTATGAACAGGAGTCACTTCTCCCAAATAACAACTCTACAATTTTTTAAAGCTTTGATCTCTTTACTTCCCTAAAATTGATCAGTCATCTCCCTAGCAAAGCTGGTTTTTAAAAATTAGTCACTATGATAGAAAAAGGGTTTTTTTCAGGTAAATAGACACATTTTCCCTCATGTTCCCCAGCCTTTGTGAAATAGTCCCAGATCTCACAGTGCAGTTTTCAAATACCATCAATCACTAGAATGATTTTACTAGTGTTTCCTAACAATTTTCTTAAGACCACATTTGTGAAGCCACATTAAAAGTAAGATCACCTTATACATAATTACCATAGAAACTTAGCCCCCTTGAGAGGAGTCCAAGGAAGACCTACATTTTATGAAATTCTTCTCTGTAGCAAGAACTCTTCCAGTGAGGTTACATCACGTGGATTTGTGGTTTGGAGCCAATTATTTGATTTTTTTTTAATTGTTGTCGATTTATTGGAACTCTGCTTCATTTCAAAAAAGATTTGATGTGGCTATTAAAATACATATAATACCCAAAATAATTAAGTGAGGAGCTGGGGGCAAATAAGAAGGATAAGACAAAGCTAGAAGTGTGTTAAGTGCTCAAATGCAGAACCTTGACATGCAATGCTAACTGCCAATAGGGGCAACTGGAAAAATGCTGCAATTGTTGGTAATGACAGGACGAAGTAGTCTTATAGGATAAGAACAAACCTTCCCCCACAAGGGCAGAGAATTGCAATAGCATAGATTATTGAAACCCAGATAAGCTTTAGACCTGGATTTTACCAGGTACATGTGCCTGCCATATAGTGGATGTCATAAATATCTGATGATTGATTGGATGGATGGATGGATGGATGGATGGATGGATGGATGGATGGATGGACGCATGATGAATGAAAGGAAAATGAACTATCATTTATTCAAGTTTTTATGGAGTGCTTATTATGTGCTATGGCATAAGAAATGGGGAAATCAGATATATAAATAAAGAACAATAGTGAAGAAGACAAGTGAGACAAGAGAGTTATAACGTGCAGTGGGGGGTTCAAATATGGAAAAGACCTCCTTCCATTGGAAAGATCATAGAGAATACAGCCCTTGTGTTGAGCCTTGTGGAATGGACAGAATTTTGCCAGGTAGAAATGAGAAAAGGCTTACCAAGTGGAAGATCAGCGTTAAGGTGTAGACTGTGGCTGTTGGCTGTCTCCTGACTAATAATTTGTACTGTGCCTCCTTCAAGGGAAAGCAAGAAGCTAGTTTGGCAGGAGCTTATGATTTATGCATGATTTATGTATGGAACAGTAAGAAATCATGCTGAGAAGGCAGGTTTGGGCTCACCCACAGATAGATGTGACACTAGAACAGAGCTGGCTGGCTCTCCTTGGGTGGGGAGGCATTGGGGAAATGATGAAAGTATGAATGAGGAGAAGTTGGACTTTAAGAAGCTGGGGCAGTGACTCCTTCTACCTATGCGAGGAGCTAACAAACCACATACACGCTCCAGGTTGATTTAATATATTAAAGGCGGGAAATACCCATACTTGAAGCATTATATGATTCTTCCTTTGATCATTAACTTAGGAGAAATGTAGGCATTTAACATGCGGGCAGATAACACAGAGTTATTTGCAACCACTTTAAAATTCTCAACAGTAAGTTTAAACAACCAAACCTAACAAGTCTTTATTTCTCTCTAAGTTACACAGTAAAACCTCAGCTCAAGATTTTACTCAACTTGAGCCTGATGGGTTTGAGAATCAGCCTACAAGAGTAGAGGAAACTGCTGTCCCCTTTCCCACTAGGTTTTACCCGTGTCCAGAGATGTCAGTGGAAGCCCACTGAGGGTCAGCCACAGGTTCACCTATCTTGTATCTCAGATAAGAATGTCTTGGTGGGTGGAGAAGTCAGAAATCAGGAAACGTGCTTGCAGCTAGAGCTGAGGTCAGCCCACCGAGTCCAGGCAGCAGATAATGGTCCACTCTTGGATTTTAGCCCTCAGGTGAGTGAGTAATCCACAGACGGCCTTAATTTCTCATGCTGGTGTGGAGGGAGGTGCAAAGGAAACACATACCCCAAAGCTGGCCCTAGGGCTGCATGACAGCACTCTGTCTTCACACAGTTTGGAACAAAACTAGTCAAGGAGGGTATTTCTATCAAAATTTTTTACTAAGCTTAGGTTTCCCTTGCATGCAAGTACCTCGCTGATGCTGAGGACCTGTTTGTCTACCGGGGCCCTTTGAAGTCCCCAAGAGAGAAAGGTGCCAACTGGTCAGCCGTGGTGGCCCCGCTGCGAGAGAGCCAGTATTTGCAATTAAACAACGCACAAGCACAGAAACAGCACCCCAAACCTTGGGCCCACGCAAGCAGGAACCAGGGTACTGTCTCACCACGGAGTTCACTTCATATTTTCAATTGGAGTGGTGATGGGTAGCACCCTTTCATGTACATAACTATTCCTCCTGTGTCTACTTGTATTTTCTCTACGACTTTACAGGAGAGGCTGTTGTGATTGCTTTTCCTCCTTAGGAGCATCTTCCTGTCTGAAACGCTTTCCTCTTGTTCAGCTTGAGTAACACATGCATCATTCTAATACCTGAGCCTTTTGCCAAAATTACTTCTCCAAGAAAAAAATATATTTTTTAGGACTTAAAGCCCCAAAGGGATTAGTGGAAGTTTTGAAGCCTATCAAAAATGAACCTATATTCTGCAGTATCAACTAAAATAGCGTTAGAAGTTTTTAAACAGTATTCTACATGCATGGAATTACAAAGTTCACACAGGGCTTTCACAAACACAGCTTTGGGCTTGACGCCTTCTGAAAGCAGGTAGCTCCAATTTCTTACTCTTTAAGAACACTTAGTGCATTTTGGTACAAAAAGAAAAGAAAAAGGCTTTGCATTCGAACCAGGAAATGGGGGCTGCGTGGATTCTTCTCCTGAGGGACTCCCTCGGTGCTTTTTTTTTCCTCTGTTACTCTCGTTCCTGACGTTGAATTGGTGACACTGGCTGAAGGGAATGGTGTGTGATGTAAATTTCTCAGGAAGTGCAGACTAGGAAGGCCTGTGTCCTTTCCGATATTGGGATGAGACTGCTCCTTGCCCATCTCCTCCTGGCTGGTCTTGGCAGTTGCGATGCGCTTGTCTCACCCACGCTCCCCAAGGCGAGGACCTACCCTGGAAATCATAACCCCCCCTTTCCAAAGCAAGGACACTGTTCATGCTACGGTGGCACATAAATACCTCAACTGTCTGGGCGAACAGTAGGGGTTGCAGGTTTTGAAGAGAGCAGGTATTTGTTCTAGCTTTTTCTCACTGTGGAAAAGAAAGGTTCCTGTTTAATTCGTATCCAAAGTTATTAGTACAGCCTGTAAATTTTACTAACTTGTTTCATTTTTGTTTGGTCCTTGAGAAATACAACTTGCTTTTTGCAGCTGGTAATTTCTGGTGTCGTTTCTGAGATATATATAGATATATATATTGGTATGAAATTGCTGTATTTGTTAAAGTTTGTTCGTTTTGTGGTTTTTAATCCCCATTGGTGCACCATACAATGGGGTGTCGTAGTGTATCATGAAGAAAGAAATAATATGCAGATATGTTATGGAGTATGTTTTATTTTTAAATTGACTGTGGTGTTGATGATATATTGATCTATCAAGATACTAAGAGAAAATTCTAAATTTACCAAAATGTGTATATTTTAATAAATGCATAAAGCTTTATTGTGTGCCTTTAAGTTTAAAAAATGAGTTTATAAAAAAAGTCAGAAACAAAAGTGTCTTACTATAAAATATCCATAGTAATGTAAAGCTTTTACACAGGAGACTATCAAAAAAAAAAGAAAGAAAGAAAAAGAAGATTTCCCATATTTTGTTAACCTTAACCAGCACCAGGAGTCTGGTACATTCTTTCCATTCTAAAATGGACATGAATAAGTGAATCTTGCCTTAAATGTTTCAATTGTCCATTGTAGAAAAGCCAGATAAATGAGTTCTTTTTTTTTTTTTTTTTTTTGGTTTGAAATTAATTGCATTATTGTGGAAAATTTGTTTTCAGAATAAAAATATTTTAAAAATTACAGCTAACCGACTATTAAAATTTAAATTTGAAGAAAGTCAGTGCCACTCCACATTTTCAAATCCACTTTACTTCCACGAGGAGAACATGAAAGTTCTGCTTTAGTGGACTCTGGAGGAAGTGAGGTGATTCAATCTCCCTCTCACGATTTTCTTCAAACAAGGTGCAAGGCTTTACCAGGACCTCCTGAGTTACCGCATTTCCATTGCCAAGTCCTAGTCACAGCCACACACACCCTCCAGCCTCAGCACCACGGAGCATTCCATCCCATTGCCCCCATTCATTTTAAGGACAAATTGTAGGAATATTACCTGCCTACAATCCCAAACCCAGTTGTAATAGCTCTAGTGGTGGTTTAATTTATTTTATTTTTGACACCACAATAGTGACACCTGGAGAAAAGGAGAGTGGTGCAGCAGGCTCATATATTTTCTACACTACATCTTCATTTCCAGCAACTCATGATCTCCCTTGCCTGGGTAGCAATGGAGAAAAACAAACTTTAAATGTATCAATTTACAGAATCTCAGGTGTCTCTCTGTTTAGTCTCTTTAGATGATTGAGTCTCTTTGGGGTCAAGGCTCAGTCTTTGGATTTCCTCCCCTCCCCTTTGTTTCTCTCCAAAATGGCATCTAGGGGCAGAGCCTGTATGATCTCACAAATTGGGGGTGCAATAGAATTAGAGTGCTCTGAACACTTAATAAATGCTGCTACAGAATGGCTACCTGGCCCAGCTAGTGTGATTCAGTGGTTAAGCATCAATCTATGAACCATGAGGTAGGTCACAGTTCGATTCCCATCAGGGCACAAGCCTGGGTTTCAGGCTCGATCCCCAGTGGGAGGCATGCAAGAGGCAGCCAATCAATGACTCTCATCATTGATGTTTCTATCTCTCTCTCCCTCTCCCTTCCTCTCTCTGAAATCAATAAAAATGTATTTAAAAAATTTTTTTAAAAAGAGTGGCTGCCTGTCTTGCTCCCTGGACAGGTGACCACTGAAAATGGCCCATCTAGACAAATTGGTTTCATAATGACATTCACTTCCAAAATCTATAGGTCCGGGTTCAGTCCACAGTGGTCCAGTACACCAGTGCTTATATTCCTTCCAGCTAAGTAGACCACTAACCCATCCAGTATATTTAGGCTTTCTCACTCCAGAAATGAAGTTTCTGTACACCGACGCCTCTTCACAGTGACGCCAGGACTTTGCTGATCCACTGAGCCCTCAGCTCTTCCATTTTAGAACCCCCCTCTCACCCCTCTGAGACCTGGGGATCCATGAACACTACCTTGGCCTCAGGTATCCAGCCACTTCCTTCACTAATGAGACACTATCGTTTCTGGGATCTGCTCATTGAAGCTTATAGCCAGTAGGGTGCTCCAGCCTGCTCATGGGAACAATTGTTCACGTCTTAGGAGTTTTGTGAGTCAGTTGCTAAACACAACCATTATTAAAACTTAACTCCTATAAACTTTCAAAGGTAATAACTAATTATTTTACTGCATTTAACTGGTCTCAGGGTTATTTACAGGTATATATCTTTATGAGGAAGACGCTATATAATGACATGCTGTTGGACATGTTTTTCCCAACTCCATGTTCAATGAGTTTGCTTTGGTAGCTTGAAATCAACCATGATGGGAGAATTTATGCCATGCAAATTGTCAAGTGCTACAAAATCAGGGGGTTTTTTGGTTTTTGTTTTTCCAAGGAGCTGCGTGTTACACATTTACCAGCACACTGCTTATACCCTTTCCCTAAGTAGACCACCCATAGACAGGGAAAACCAGGACAAGTATTTTTCCCTCTCTGTCCTACCTCTATTTCTCTTCTTCTTCCCACCATCCAGCAGGGCCAGCACGGACTGGCTTTCCATCCCTCTTTCAGCCTGACAAGGATTCCCTTAATATTATGCTCCTTCCCAGGGACAATGAGCCTCATAACTCAGTCTTACTGGTGGAAGGGTTGTCTATTTGCCTATTACAAACAGTACCCAAGAAGAGTCATGGGACAACCTGGAAGTAGGGATTACCAGGCTGAAAAATAATTGAATTAATATTTCAAAATATGACCTCATGACATGAGCCTTAAAATTAACAGTTATTTAATAACGAGTGCTAACAACGGTGTGGAGTCCAGTCCTTGAGCACCGTGAGTGGGAATGTAAAATGGTGCAGTGGAAAACATACTGCTTTGGAAAACAGTATGGCAATTCCTCAAAAAATTAAAAATAGAATTACCATAGGAGCCAGTCATTCCCCTTCTGGGTCTATATCCAAAAGAATTGAAAGCAGGGTCTTGATGGTGTATGTTCATAACAGCATCAGTGGATGAACAGATAAAGAAAATGTGTTAAACACACACAATGCAATGTTACTCAGCCTTAAAGATGAAGGGAATTCTGACACATCTTACATCATGGATGGATTTTGAGAGCTCTATGCTAAGTGAAATAAGCCAGTCACACCAAAACAAATACTATATGACTCCAATTTTGAGGTACCTAGAATAGTCAAAATCATTGAGACAGTGAGAAGAATGGTGGCTTCCAGGGGCTGGGGGA
The DNA here is from genome assembly GCF_054644295.1 of Miniopterus natalensis. NCBI lineage: Eukaryota > Metazoa > Chordata > Mammalia > Chiroptera > Miniopteridae > Miniopterus > Miniopterus natalensis. The sequence goes on from NC_142086.1 coordinate 65,363,330, forward strand.
GGGGAGAGTGGGCAGTTACTATTTAATGAGCATACAGTTTCAGATTTGCAAGATGAAAAGAGTTTGGAAGAGAATGGTGGTGATCATTGCACAACAAGATGAATGCACTTAATATCACCGAAGTGTACACCTAAAAATAGTTAAGATAATAAGTTTCATGTCATATACATTTTACCACAGTTTTTTAAATTGAAAAACAATTAAAAGGCTATTCAGAGTATCAAAGCTGATTTGGAACCATCTTCTCCTTAGGCCATAACTCAAAACCACTTTAAAATTAAATACCCCATTAGAAATTTAAGGGATCTTCATATTGCAAGCATTAAATTGACAGCTCTTTCACATTTTATTTTCAACTGTCAGCAGCTCACTGACTGGCAATGAGAGTCTTTTCTATGTCAAGTTCCCTTCCTCTCCTTTGCCCACACGCATCTCTTTCCCTGTCTGAGGATGGGTTTCTTTCATTCTCACATTAGCCTCAATCAAATCAAGAAAAACTCTAAGCTACGAGGCTCAGAGAGAAAATCACACATCCCCATTTCTATGAACTAGAAATCTGAATTCTCCAGCTTTTATTACATATACGTGTAAGCCTGATACCCGTCAGAGCAATTTAGAATGTTTTCAGGAAGGGATGAGCCCTCTGTAAGTCAATTAACTGGATGAGGTAAGTATTGTGGCAGGTTTTCCTTCAGAGTAGGGAAATACAAATGATTTATGACTCTAATTAACTTCAAACATAGCAAAGTAATACAATTTGGAACAGAATCCAAAGAGGAAACAGTCCATCCAAATTCAATTCTGGTGGCTGGAAGACTGATTGGATTTCCTTCCTAGTAGAGACACTCCTCACAGGGTAGGGTGGGGAGGGGGAAGGGGGTTTCCTAGCAATGGGGTTTCCCTGCTCTATGAAGCTCTATGTCCAAAGCAGACCCTTTAATATACTGGAAACAAGCTCCAGGTGTGGATACAATGTCCTCAACTTTCTCACCCACCTTGTCAATCTTGTATGAGAATGTGGATATTGGGCCAACCAACCGTGATGGGAAGGGCACATGAAGATGTGCTATGAGCCTGGAGGGCCAGTGGGGGAAGGACACCTCTGCCCTGTCTGCTCCCTGAGGCCCAAAATGCCTCCATTGGAAACAAAGTCTGGCATTCCACAACAAGAAAGAGACCTTTAAATGCCTCACTGTTAACTCCCGTTGGAAGAAGGAACACAGTGTCTTTACTCATCCACGTTGAGATATGAATGACTGATATCAGTTTCTCCTCAGAAAACACATTTTCCCAAGTCATGAGAAAAGATGATGAGGTCTCTGGGTGCCTAAGAGTGGGTTGGGGGACTCCAGGAAGAGAAATGGCACAGAAGGGAGAGGTCCAGAGACACACTTGGCCCCACTCACTTCACAACCTTGCCTAGAGCTAGATCCAAATACAGCAAGGGTACAAGAGACCGTAAACCTGCCCTGAACTGATGCCCCCAAATCACTCTGAGGGGACAGATGGCTGGTAGGGTGCAAAGAGGCTTGGACTGCAAGAGAATAAACCCATATTCCATTCTGGGCTTTCACATCTCGCTAAGTAAACTCAGGCAGGCCACTCCCTCCTTCCTCGTCTGGAAACAAGAAGTTGGCCCATGATTTCTAACTTCCTAGGTCTCACTACCATGAGGGGCGAACACATCTCTCTTGCTTCCTGGTGCACCTCAGCAACTAGCCCAGAGCCTGGGATGTAGGGGGCAGTCAATAAATATTTGCTGAAGGAATGAATGAACAGAAGTTAAGTTTTTCCTCATCAGCCAGAGGCCCTCCCTGTGCTTTTGCCAAGATGCAGAACAATTTCAATCACTCTATTTAAATATTTGACAGTTCACCTTTAACAGATTTCAGATCTTTCTAATCACTTTTAGAAATTGATCCTAAGAAAACAAATAATCTGAGATATGGTAAAATGTTTATACCAAAGGATATATCTGTAATTACAGAAAGAAAATAACCTCAAAATTGAAATCAACCTAATGTCCCCAACTAGAGGTTTAAATACACTGTAATCATAGAACTTGATACTGTACATCCACCTAAAACTGTTTTAAGAAGTGTTTCATGACATGAGCTTTTCATTGTGTTAAACTTTAAAGTAGGATGCAAAGATTATAGATACTATGTTTTTAGTTTTGAAAATATATATACTTTATAAATGTGTAGTAAAAGATTTTGAAGATTATTTAAAGTGTTAACCAGTGTTACCTCTGAGAAGTCTTACATGGGATGTTTTGCATTTTTTCTTTATATTTTTGTTTTTCAAATGTTCTTCAAAACATATTTTATTTTTATTTTCAAAAATAAAATGTTGTTCATCTTTATGTCCTATAACATAAGACCCTTTTCAAATATTAGCCACCAAGTAGCAAACCAAGAAGACACCCTGGTACCTCTCCCCAAGCAATGACACAAATAATCGAAGCTGAAAATAATATGTATCAACTATAAAAATAGTCCTACTCTACATACAGAAAACTTAAATTTTTTTAATCTGATTAAGAAATCTTACAAATGAAGCTTCAAACAATTTTCTAGAAGTATAAAAATGCAACCTAACTGATTAGTTTGAAAAAAAAACACCTGAAAGGCACCAAGAAAAATGGAGAATCTCCAAGTTTTAATACAAATGTTGAGGGAGAAACAAGATGGCGGCGTAGGGAGCAGCTGCACCCGCCGCCTCCCGCAACCACATCAAAATTACAACTTAACACGGAACCACCGTCACTCAGAGCCTCCTGAACCTGGCTGCACAGAAGCCCTACAACCAGGGGGCTGAAGGAGCACCGAGAGCGGGAGGAGGGGCGGGGACACGGGCGGGGCTGAATCATAGAGACCCGGCCTCGGGCCCACCCCCGGTGCCAAGGGGTAAACCCGGGAGGGAATCTCGGCGGCAGAGGTTTCCTGGAGGAGCGAGGGGTCCCAGCCCCACAGCAGGCCCCCAGCCCAGGGCTCCAGGCCGGGAAGAGACGTCCCCACAACTCCGGGCTGGGAAACCAGCGGGGACTGTCCCTGAGGGTCGCGGAGGCGGCGGGAGCCCCAGCAGCTCCTCTAAAGGGCCCGGCAGGACTCACTCGGACGCTCCCTCTGAGCCCAGCGCCGGGCAGCAGCTGAAAGGACCCGGGACACTCGGGGGGGAACTAACCTGCCTGAGATCCGGGCGAGAGGCGGAGGGCGGCTTCCTCCCAGGCAGAAGGCTGGCGGAGGCCATGGCTCCTGTGGCGAGTCCTTCCCGCACACAGCCGGCAGGCAGGCGCCATATTTGAGTCGCCAGCACCTGACTCGCACCTTTGGCCCCGCCCCGGGATTCCCGGAGGCCCCGCCCCTCCCCGCCTGCAGCTCATCCAGGCCATTTCCAGGGGCTTTTCTGTGCAAGTGGCCTCTCAAGCCTCATGCTTAGGACTTTGCTAAAATCTCTCAAACAAGCAGCAGTGGGCCCCATATGGCTTGATAAGTGGCCCCAGGCCTGGCGCTAGTGGCAGCTGCATTGGCTCATAGCTTGGCCTCTCCTGGGCACCTCCAAGCCCAGCACAAGTAGCAGCCAACTACGGTTTGCTGTGTAGCTCATGCTGGGTGGCCCTGGGCAAGGCACTGGCACAGGCTGACTTGGCACCTCAGGGGAGGCCTCAGAGACAGTGCACCTGGTGATCAGACTCGACCACGCTGGATTACAACCCTACCACATCCACGAGTGACACACTCAAGGGGCACACTTGGTGAACACCAAAGCTCCACTGAAGTAAATCCTGCTCCATAGGGGTGTCTCCAGCACAGCAGCTCTTTGGCTGTAGCTGTAGCCAGTCCTCAGAGCTGACTGGCCTGGGGGTCAATTCCTCCTAGTGATGCCAACAGCAACCAAGGCTCAGCTACAACAGGACAGTGCACACAGCCCACACAGGGGAGCACCTAGAAGGCCCAGCTCAGGTGACTGGGGAGGCTGAGCCACTGGACTCTACAGGACACCTACTACACAAAGCCACTCTACAAATTCCAGGAGACATAGCAGCTCTACCTAATACATAGAAACAAACACCAGGAAGCAGCCAAAATGTGGAGGCAAAGAAACAGGTCACAAAGGAAAGAACAGAAGAAATCTCTAGAAGAGGAACTAAATGAAACAGATCCAAGCAAGCTAACAGCTTCAGAGTTCAGAATTTTGTGTATAAGGATGCTCAAGGATATTAGTAAGAGTTTTACGAAAATAACTGAGAAAATTGATGCCATAATAAAGTACCAATTTGAAATGAAAGCTACACAAACTGAAGTGAAGAATAATTTACAGGGAATCAACAGTAGAGTAGAGGACACTGAGAATCAAATCAGCAATTTGGAACATGACGAAATCAAAAATACCCAACCAGAAGAGCAAAAAGGAAAAATAATCCAGAAATATGAAGATAGCATAAGGAGCCTCTGGGACAACTTCCACAGGCCCAACATTCGTATTATTGGGGTGCCAGAAGGGGAAGAAAGAGACCAAGAAATTGAAAACCTATTTGAAAAAATAATTACAGAAAACTTCCCCTACCTGGGGAAAGAAATAAACTTACAAGTCCAGGAAGCACAGAGGGTCCCAAACAAGAGGAACCCAAAGAGGCATGGCCACAGCAAGACACATTATAATTAAAATGCCAAAGGTTAAAGACAAAGAGAGAATATTAAAAGCAGCCAGAGAAAAGCAATTAGTTCCCTATAAGGGAGCACCCATACTACTGTTAGCTGATTGCTCAACAGAAACCTTGCAGGCCAGAAGGGAGTGGCAAGAAATATTCAAAGTGATGAAAAACAAGGAACTACAACCAAGATTGCTCTACCCAGCAAAGCTATCATTTAGAATTGAAGGTCAGATAAAGAGCTTCACAGATAAGAAAAAGCTAAAGGAGTTCATCACCACTAGACCAGCACTACAGGAAATGTTGAAGGGTCTTCTTTAAGAAGAAGCTAATGAACAAAAGAATCTGACGAACTAAATAGATCCAGAGACATTGACACATGCAACAGACGATCATATTTCAGAGGAAAGAGGGAAGGGGGGTGGAGGGTGGGAAGAGATTAACCAAAGAAGTTATATGCATATATGCATAACCCATGGACACAGTCAATAACGGGGTGAAGGCCTGGGGAGGGGTTGAGAACGAAGTGGAGGAGGTCTATTGGGGGGGAGGGGGAAATGGGACACCTGTAATACTCTCAACAATAAAGATAAATTTAAAAAGAAAAAAAGTACAAATGTTTGCAAAATTGATGGAGGAGGGTGACACAAGAGTATAATGACTGAAGAAGACAGTTGATGGATTTCTCACATATGGCTCTTTGTATTCATATGAAGTAGCCTCTTTCAGCCAAAGCAGCTATTACAACCAAGTAGTAAAATTAACTGAACTATCTAACTGGTGTTGCTCAGTGGTTGAACGTCGACCCATGAACCAAGAGGTCAGGGATTCAATTCCCAGTCATGGCACATGCCCCGGTTGCGGGCTCAGTCTTCAGCGGTGGGTCTGCGGGAGGCAGCCGATTGATGTTTCTATCTCTCTGTCCCTCTACCTTCCTCTCTCTATAAAAAAAAAAAATCAATAAAAACATATATTTTTAAAAATTAACTGAACTAATAATTAACCTTTTGAATGTTTGTCCCAGGATTAAATAATGAAGTACATTCAAATTCATTGCTCTCCTTAAAATATCATTACTAATAAAAAGAGAAAAGAAAGTTTGTATTATTAATAAATAATATGAAATAAATTAAAATGTTATTTTATTTTTCCATTCTATTAATATTTTGTGTACATTTTATACTGTGCATAATACATTAATACAGTTGTTCATCTATAGAGATAACTAAACATATATATGTACATCTAGAAGCAGAGGAGATAGTTAATAAAAGCTTGCAGAATGAAATTTTCTAATAAGATTTAATAGCAGAGATATAAAATGTGCCCATGAATCCTGTGCATAGAATAGTGAAGGAAAACACAAAAAGAGGAAAAAAGGACTCTTAGGTAGAACATGATCTGTTTATTTTGTAATAATTAAAGGGAAAGAAATCATCTCTAAAAAATTTTGGTGTCCTAGAATTTAAACTATACCAGTGAGTAAAAGATAATAATGTAAAACTATATATCCAGCTAAGAAAATATATTAGAGAAATTACACTGAAGTTTAGTGGCATTTTTTTGGCAAACTTTCAAGATCTAATCATTAAATAAATTCACTTGACCAAACAAAGGCCCATTCTAGTATCTTGCCTAATTTGAATTCACAAATATGGTGAAATACTACTATGTTTCCAGGCAATGCCCAGCCAGTTAGTGAAAAAAACGTAGAGGGAAATTAAAGGCATATTTATCCCTTATCATTATATTGCAATTGAAAAGTTTTCTTCTCTTCTTTCAAAGTCTGGGGAGCTTTTGTTTCCATTTAACAGATTAGAAAATGGACGCATCTGAAGCTAACTCACTTGTGCCCAAATCTTCAGTCACTGCAGAATGTTTACCCAGCAAGTTCAGCAAAACTTGCCTCTCAAATGCTGCTCCTCTTCAAGTTCTGAGATCAGTGTATTGACCCTTGAGATGAGGTGAGCAAACTTTGTGGCGACCAAATTAATTATTGATGAGACAAAGCGCCCAGCTTACAGGAGACAATTGGAGGGCAAATAAGTGGAATAACTACTTTCACCATGGGTGGCAAACATATGGAACTTGTTAACTCCAAGTGGCAGTGCCCGCTCAAGCAGAGATGGATTCAGGGAAGGTTCAGATGCATTCGTGGAGATTAACTCTCTAAAGGGTTATTAACTAAAACTAGGTTTGTTCAAGGAAAACTTCAGGCTTTGGAGATGTACCTCAAGGACACGAATTCCACTCCTCTCCATCAGGGGCACTGCAGCTACCAGGCCTGACACAGAGTGAGGTTCTTTTGTTCTTTTCATGACTTCAGAAATAAATTCCAAATCCTAAGCACAGGGAGCCTTTGATAGCCTCCCAGGTCTTGGCACGGCCCACCCTCCTAGGGTCAGGAGGGAAAGTGCATGACTCGGAAATCAGAACCCTGCCTCTCTCTTTTCCATACTAAAGCCAAACACTTTTTTTTTTTTTTAACATCAAGACTCTACCTACTTGCCTTCTAGGGGTCTTGCAGGATTGCAAGGAGCTCAGAAAGACCTCCTGACCTAGAATGGTCTCTTATTTTTAAATTTTAAGCCAAACTTTAAAAGTTTGAAGTTTCCTGCCTAACTTCAAAAGGGCTCTGTGCAAAAATCATAACATTGTTTTCCTAAGGAGGCCTAATTGAATGATTGATATTTTGAGGGTTTTCCAACCCGATTTCTTTGCTAAAAACAGAGTTATGAACTAATTTTGGCGTTTGTTTGCAAACTCAACCCGTGATCTGAACATTGTCCATACCCCGGCTTAACAACTTTGGGAATTGCTTGCAAGTGGTGACTACTGTAGCCCAGACCTGGTAAAAGGTGCTCCCGTGTGACTTTGCATATGCAGATTATGATCTCTGTCATTCATTAGGACTTCAAAGCCTACCACAGATTTTACTCCCTTTGGTAGCTAATTCCCCATATTTCCTGAAAATCCATTTGTGTAGTGATGGAGAATATGACTCTACATTTCCTCTTTCCAGAGATAGAAATATTCAATAGCTCTTACACTATAGAGAAGTTGAGTTCCCTTTATTTCCCAATTTTCCAATTAACTGTAGATAAGAATTTAACCCTGCCACTAAGCTAAATTTTTAATTGAGTATTTATGTTTAAAAAATCCTATGCTAATTTTGCATCTGTCCTTTTATTAAATGGCTTTCCCTAGTAATTCATTCCACTTGCTTAAGGAATAAATTTCACTTGAAAGCTAGAGTAGTGGTTAATGCTTTAGACTTTACAGTCAGGCTGCAAGGGTTATAATCCCAGCTATAGAACCTTAGGCAATTTCCTTAACCTCTCTGTTTTCCCCTCTGTAAAATGGGTACATGATTGCTCCTAACTCATGGAATTGTTTTAAAAATTAAATAAATTCTTGTATGCTACTCTCTGTGTCAACATTCAGTAAAATGTATGCTTCTCTTTAATGTCTCCTGCAAAAGATGCATGTTTTTGACATTTTCAATCTACTGTATTTTGTTAAACATAATTTTGTTTCATTTCATAAACTCCAAGTGTGCTGTGGCAGCATGGGAACTGGCGTTAACCTTAGAAGACATGGGTTCGAATCCTGACCTTGATAATCACTAGCTATGGCCCTGCCTCGTTACTTCGCCTCCCTGGGCCCCAGTTTCTTCACATGGAGAAAAAGAACGATGAATGGACTCGACGTTTGTGTGCTTCTCAAAATCCACGTGTCGAAGCCCTGATCCCAGTGCGATGGTATTTGGAGGTGGGGCCTTTAGGAGGTAATTAGGTTTAGATGAGGTCATGAGGGTGAAGCTCCCAGGATAAAATTTCTCTCTCTCTCTTTCCACCTTGTGAGGACACAGCAAGAAGGCAGCCATCTGCAAGCCAGGAAGAGAGTTCTTAGCAGACACCAGATCTGCCAAGACCTTGATCTTAGACTTCCCAGCCTCCAGAGCTGTGAGAAATAAATGTTTATTGTTTAAGCTACCCAGCCTATGCTATTTTGTTATAGCAGTCCAAACAGCTACACTCCTCAAATAACTGTTAGAAGTTAGAACATAGGCTACAAGTTTCCCTGAAAATCCACTCTTTTCTTCTTGCAGACTTGATCAAAATTTTACCTGGGCACATACATAGCCAGCTAGAGTAAAGGACAGGGCTGGCTTCATGGACATGTAACTATAGTTTCACAGGCCCTACAAGCAGAAGGACCCTACATTTGGTTTAATTCTCTACAGTTGCTGTCTTGAACTTTTTCATTATTTTATCATTGAACTTATGTTTTGCAAGTGAAGCTTAATGGGACGATGGAGCATGTGTGTGAGCAAAGAAAATGCACATGCAATACACGTGCCCGCCATTTCTTACCACTCTCTTTGCACATAGCATTCACAGTGCCTCGTGAGCATAGAACTCTGGTGCATCCATGATGTGTGGGAATTCAGCAGGACTCCAAGCAAGTTCAAAGGTAAGTGTGTGTTATGTCTATGATTGAGTGTAATGTCTGAATGTTTGCATCCCTCCAAAATTCATATGTTGAAATCCTAAGCCCCACAAGTGATAGTATTAGGACATGGGGCCTTTGGGAGGTCCGTAGGTCATGAGAGTGTAGCACTCATGAATGGGATTAAAGCTTTTGCAAAGGAGACCCCACAGAGCTCCCCTGCCCATTCCGCCAAGTGAGGACACAGTGAAAGGGTGCCAATTGTGGACCAGGAAGAAGGCCCTCACCAGAAAGCAACCATGCCTTGATCTTAGACTTCCAGCCTCCAGAACTGTGAAAAACAAATTTTTGTCATTTGTAAACTGCCTAATTTGTGGCATTTTGTTAGAGCAGCCCAACCAGACTAAGACACTGAGTAAGCAGATGCACTGACAGTCCCGAGACCACACTGCACCATTCAAACCACAATTTGCTTCAAATACAAAAAGATGGCAATGGAGTTCTGAGAAACACAAACGACCAAGGAACCTTGTCTTATCCCTGTGTAAATTCCATGTTTAATCAACCACTTTACACTGAAAGTGATGACATCGAAAGAAAGGGAAAGAATGCAATTTATAGTTCCTCTTCATTTCAGTTCTTCCTTACTCATCACTAAGCTGAGGGTAGAGAGTGTTGACAGAATGTGTACATGTCAGTAAGTAAAATAAAAAACAACTGAGTTAGTTATGTGCAGTGTTTCCACTGTTCTAATAAGAAGCAAATGCTAATACATGTACAAGCTACCAAATGCAAATTGTGGAATTTTGGTTGTTTCCACATAAAAGTGAAACACTCATATTTGCATTTAAAACAGATATTGCACAATATAAAGAAGAATAGTAAAATTATGCTAGTAATTTAAAACTTTAATTTTCTTTACTTAGGAACATTTAATAGCAAAAAAACACACACCACCATGACAAATCAAAAAAGAGACCACAAAAAAAGGAAAAAGCTTTACGCCTCAGTATCTTTAACAACACATTTTTCCTGCGTTCAGTAAAAGGACCTCCACACTTTCATATTACTCTGGCACCAACAATTATGTAGCAAGCCCTGATAAAGACTATCATTTCCCAGCACCTCTTGCAGCTGGGTGTGACTGTGTGACTTACTGCAAGCAGATTCCTGTGCCAGTTTCAGAGAGCAATCCCAGGAGATAGTGGACTTGGGCCTCTGATTCTTTCTCCACCTGCAATGTAGATGCTCCCATTTTAGACCTTGAAGTCAAGAGCCACCTCGTAGAGCTGGTGACACAGTGAGCTGGAAGGAGCCGGGTCCCTGAGGCTTTGTGAAGCAGAACCACCACACTAGGCAAAGACTGGGGAATGCCACGCTTTTACAGGTTGTGAAATGGAGTTCATTAAATCACTCATGTGGTACCTATATTAGTAACTCGATAAAGCCTAGATTGTTGTTTCTATTGTTTGGTTTTTAATCAACTATAAAAAAATTATTCTTCATATTTTTCTTTTCTGAGTTCAGCACACTCAGACCATCTGCAGTCCCCAGCATGGGGGTCATTGCTTCAAGTCTCCACTTTACTCTGCTGGCCACACATTCCATGTACATGTCAGTGCTGGCTGACTCAGCTGCGTTTCTGTGGCACCTATCACGATAAAAGATGACCACTGACAACTGGAGAGGGAGTTTTTTAAATCATTTAGACAAGCAAAAGATTGATGCCTTCAAGTAAATTTCAGCCTTAAGAAAAAACAACGTATTCCTCTGCAGAAAGTCTCAGCTGGATGTTGTGCAGAAGCCTGGAGGAGGCACTTCTCTGCCAATTCCTCACTGTTTCATTCGTGATTAAATCAATAAACTTTCTTAGGGACTGGCTGATTCTCAACACCCATAAAAAAGGTGCAACCTTGCGAGAAAGCCTAGTCAATGTGTCTTTTATACATTAAATATTCTGTAAACTCTTATCTTTAATCTGTGCAATAATGTGCTTCTGTTGGTATTTTATTTTCCCCTCTTGGTCAGGGTGTAACTTTCCAAAGTAGATTAAAGATGTCAGTGATAAGAAGCTAGCAGCATCATTACTTGTAAATATGCCTGACTACACCACTAGACTGAATTATTTGAAAGCTAGGACTGTCTTTGGGCTTCTTTTTTATATCTGGTGGCTAATGCATGGCTAGCACAAAGCAAATGCTCATTAAATATTTGCTAAACTAATTAACGAATGAATCAGTGGATGAATAAACACATAATGCAATTTTAGCAGATGTTCATAAAGCCCATTTTAAGATGCCCAAAGTTTGAAGAGCTTGTAGGGTGGGTGGGTGGAGTAAAAAATGGTGGAGGTGGGGGAAGGTGTCTATGGGTTTCAGTTAGGATAAACATTAGTAATAAAAAAACCTTAGCCTTCTACCCTGCATAAGTTTACCACAAATACAACACTGCCTCAGGCTTCAGGTCTAAGCCAAATGGTTCAAGTGACCCCCTATTAAAAGGGGCTTTTTGGTTAAAAGTCACAGTGCCCCAGCTCAGAATAGCTTTGACCAGAAACAAGGGTACTGGCTCCAGGGTCACACAGAACTAGAGACCTGAATGCTGTTGGGCTCCCTGCAACCCTTCTCCCATTTCTGCCCTTTCTCTCCCTTCCTTCAGACCAGCTTCCCCGCAAGGGTGACCGACATCGTGGATACTGGAAGCTCTCCAACCTGGAGAGAAAGGTCTCCTTCCTTAATTTCAGATTGAAAAATGCCAGGGGAGAACTTCATTGGATCATTTTATTGGAACTGACTTGGATCACACATCCATTTTCTGGACCTCTCACTGTGGCAGAGGAGGAAGGCCATGGTCCCGCTGAGACCACACAGCTAGTGAAAGAGAAAGACTAATGTCCCAAAGGAAGAGGAGACTGACAGGGACACTGTGGGACCTGTATCTGTGCCACTGCCTCGTCGGAAATGTGCTGGTTGTAACTGACAGAACTGGATTAGGAAAAGCAAAGGAATGAGTGTGTAACCGAAGCGCATTTGTGAAGCTGGCCTCCAAAAACGATGGACCAGGTCCCTGTGCCACAAAGCCCTTTCTCTGTCCTTTCGCCTCTCCTTCCCTATGCATGTGGCCTCGCTTTCCCAGTTGTGAGGCCAGATCAACAGCATCAGCGTCCCGAGAGCTTGTTAGAAATGCAGAACCCCAGATCGGCTGGATCAGAATCTGCATTTTAACAAGATCCCCAGGTGATCTGTGTGCACTTTACAGTTTGAAAAGCAAATCTGTATATAACGCAACATAAGAGAAATAACCATTTTAGTTAAAGAAAGCCCCAGACTGTGATAACTGGTGCTCCTTGCTATTTGGGAGGTACTTTTGATATGAAGCGTAAGCGATTCTTACCTTCCACGATCCTCTGGAAATAGTTTACCATCTCCACATTTTTCATTTCAACAATGGGGCATGGAGCAGTGACAAGTCCCTCCGTCTCCACTCCCTCCCCCAGCCTCAGGGCCACAAAGCCTGAGCTCTCAGATTTTGCGTTGAGGTAGAGAAATATAGATTCCTCAAGAGCTGCTATTCAAGCCACAAGCAGCATGTGCCAATGTTCCACTCACAATCCTGGTTCAGTCTCCATTAAGCTGCACATCTGGCTGTCACACACTCTTTTGTGGGGACATCTCAATGGCAGCACTGATGCTGCTTCTCCCGGGGCCAGCCCCACAGTGGCCTCCCTGTCTTCCCAGCATGTGATGTCATGAGCATGAATGTCCTGCCAAACATTTAAGACGTTACAGTTCACATTGTGTACATTGTATAGAGAAACACTGACACACAAAATTGAAATTAAAAAAAACCCACACACACAGGGGAAGATACAACCAAACCTTGTTCTATTGTTATCCCAAACCACCAATCCAGCACAAATACGTAACCTGCATTCTTAAGCACACAATCTTCTCTTTTTGCTGTTGTTGCTGTCTTGTAACTCGCATTCCTAGATCAGAGATTTCCTTGAAATCTAACTTGGTTCATATCAAATTTCTTGGAAAGCATGAGCTAAAGTGATCCATTTCAAACCGAAGATCCCCTGAATGTGGTCTCTTCAGAATAAGCCAAAGAGTGGGGGGACGCTGGATGTGAATCTCAAAGTCATCTCCCCTCTGGGGACCATCAAAGAGGGACAAAGTAGCTCCAATACAGAAAAGCATGAGAAAGAGGCCTTTCCCTTCACTGTTTCTCAAAGTGTGGCATGGGGACCACCTCGTCAGAATCAGAGGGTACGCAATAAAAATGTAGATTTTTGGGTACCCACCCAGAGTCCATCTCTGGAGGTGAAGAGCGTGAATCTGCATTTTACCTGTCTTCACAGTATTAATTCTTAAATTGGAGAACTAGGGCTTTAGAGTTAGACAGACTTACATCAAATTTTAGGTCTAACTAGTGGCTATTTGACCCTGACAGTCCAAGCTCTCTAAATCTCATTTTCCTCACCTATACTTGGGAACTGTGGGGGTGATAAAATGGGTGAGGTTCCTGGCACAAACAGGTTTCAAGAGCACGAATTCCCTTTTCCCTGTTATTCAGGTAAAACACTTCGGGTCTGCCATTTTACCTGTGATTGGGGTCATTGTCTTCCCCTGAGTGACAATTATTGACACTGTAATTGCCAGGTTCTAATGGAGCTCTAGTGAGAGCAGATAAGGTGATCAAGACTGAATCCCTCTTAATGGGTACTGAGGGCAGACCTGCTGTTCTATACTGTGCTGTCCGATCCAATAGCCGCTAGTCCCATGGCCACTGAGCACGCAAGGAGTGGCTGGTACAACAGAGATGTGCTGGAAGGTCAAATGCACACTGGACTCCAAAGACTTAATACAAAAAGAAGGGTGTAAAATAACCCACTAATAATTGCTTATCCATTAATGAAATATTTAGTCTACTAAGTGCAATATATTAAAATCATTTCACTTGTTCATTTTTTAGCTTTCTTAAGGTGGCGCCTAGAAAAATTTAAATTACAAATGTGACTCGTAGTATATTTCTACTGAAGAGAGCTGTTTAGTGGAACGGCTGCCCCTCCCTATCTTTCCCACACTGGGGTTATGACCTATAAAATGGAATTCCCTAATTTGGTCAGCTAGGAGAGATCTGAGGTGTCTTTTCTGCAGCAGGAAAAAGTGAGACTCGTGTAGCACACCCTTCCCATGAGAAAGCAAGCAGCAGCCGCAGGGAAGTAGGTGGGTGAGTAGGTACATCCATCCAGAAGAGGAGAGGAAAAGAACTTGACACCCTGACTCAAGCCTGCGGTTGTAAGGAGAGAGGACATGGGGACAAAGCTTTACATGTCCATCCCTCCCCAACGCCTTTTGCTCCATTCATGGTCACAGTCGTTATACCCTGATGAGTTTTTGAACTACGGAAGGTCCTCCATATAATCACATGACTGTGTCCTTACAAAAACTGTATCATAGCGAGGCCAATGTGGCTCAGCAGTTGAGAGTGGACCTATGTACCAGGAGGTCACGGTTCAATTCCCAGTTCGTTTCCCAGTCAGGGCACATGCCCAGGTTTCGGGCTCGATCCCCAGCAGGGGCATGCATGAGGCAGCTGATCAATGATTTTCTCCCATCACTGATGTTCCTATCTCTCCCTCTCCCTTCCTCTCTTTACAAAAGCAATAAAAACATGTTAAAAAAAAAAAAAACTGTATCATAACAAGCAAATATTTTGATCAACATGAAGACTATCTTTTTTGCATAAGGAATTTAGAAATAGTTCCCACCAGGTTATAATCTCCTAATGTACACAAATATCTACAAAAATGACTAGCCCAAGTGGATATTTCCAAAGAGGAAATGTTTGCCAATTATCATACTATCAGCTAATGAAATTAGTGTTGTTGGAAAAATACTGTCAAAATAGGCTGTAATCTGTTTTTTTTAAGAGCAGAATCATAACTTGACAGTTTCTGGAATAGAAAAGAAACAAAACCCAACTCAATGTGTCTTTGTCCAAAATTTCCAAACATCTATAAACAAAATGCACTTAAGTATTATTACCTAAGATCCAATAAAATGGGTTTGTTTTATACTTCCATGTATACCTACCCAACTCCTTTACTAAGTGTTCAAAGTAGATGTAAAAATTTTAACTGAGGCCCCAGCTGATGTGGCTCAGTTGGTTGGGTGTCGTCCTGTGTACCCAACGGTTGCTGGTTCAATTCCTGGTCAGGGCACATGCCGGGGTTGCGGGCTCCACCCCTAGTGCAAGAGGCAGCTGATGGATGCTTCACTCTTGCATCAAGTTTCTTTCTCTCTAAAAATCAATAACAAATATTTTTTTAAAAAGCTTAACTGAGTAATGCTTGACACTTGGTTTCTGATTGTTGCCCATTTATATGTGACTTAAAGATGCCTCTCATGTCACTCCACTTAGGAAACCCAGAGAGCATTAGGTTTCACTTGTATGACCATACATTACCACCCTGACATAGCGAATAAAAAATAACTTGTTAATTACTCAGGGCAGTGCAGAATGGCTTATTCTTGCACCACTAACCAGGTTCCCTATACATTACTAGAGACTAATGAAATTGTTTGAAATCAATATGCGATACCACTGGACACAACAGAATATTCAAGGTCAGTTTCGCAGACAGTCTGTTACTTTATTGCACAGATTTCACTTGAAGAACAGAATGCACCATCAATGTTTGGAGAGTCTGGGGTCTCAGATACTGATTCACTGTCAGTGTTTACACCCGTAAAGCCAAATTCAACAGTACAATTTATGTTAAACAATAATCACTTCAAGATGGGTAACAAAATGAAAACAGAGAAAGGGAAAAATAGCTTTTAAAATGTGTTAAGTTGAAGTACATGCACGTGTAGGACTAAAAACTACATCACACAAACTAGAAATCAAAAACATTTTGTGGAACGCCAGTTAGAGTTATACTCACTTGTGCTGTTATTTACCATATAATGAAAGTCTATTTGGTTCATTTCCTTCATACTGAATTGAGAATTTCAGGAAAACCGTGGTTATAAAAATGATCAATCTTGAAAAAATATGTACAGAGAAATGTAAAATCACAAACTAAAAAAAAAAAAAATCCCCACCCCTTGCCCTCAACTTACAAAAGGGAAACTTTCCCATGGAGGGAAGGTCCCAGGACTCCCCTCCCTCTCCCACCCCATGTCCCCAATACTGTATTTTCTAGCTTATGGCTAAGTGACCTCGGGGTCGCAGAGGAGGGGGGACAGAGAGGCATCTTTACGAGGCTCCCACTGTCCCCTGTAACAACAGTTCGAAAAGTGTCCTTTCTCTCTCTCCCCCGTACCCAACTCAGCAATGTTTGCAAGGTACTTAAAACTTAAGGAGGAGAGAGAGAAAATATAGATGCGTGTATAACTTTTAAGGACAACAAAGGAACGCCCAAGAGCTAACAGCGGGCCGAATCATGAGGAAAACGTGTGGGCATTCATGATCTGCGCTAAAGGCTTATTTCAAGGCAACAAAACGGGCAGGAGGGTTACAAACACACAGCGTCAGGCAGGACGCTCTCCAGGCCCCGGGCTGCGCGGCCGGCGGAGCAGCGGCCCCGACGCCAGGAGCCCCGCGCCCCGCCCGCCGCGCGCTCACACGTGGGCGCTCTTGGCGTGGGTGGGCGAGCTGGAGCCCGACGAGTAGTAGAAGCGGTTTTCGCCGAAGGCCTGCGCGTCCCCGGCGCAGCAGAGGATGACGCAGCCGCCCACCAGGCAGAGCACGGCGCCGATCCAGCCCGCGTACAGCGAGTAGCCGAAGCTCACGATGGTGGTCTCCTGGTGCGCGCACACGGGGAACCAGATGGTGGCCACGATGGCGCAGAGCGCTGCGGAGACACGGACAAGGCTGTGAGTGGGCGGCCCGCCCCACGCACACGCCCCTCGGCCCCGCCCAGCTGCCGAGAGCTCCGCGCGGCCTGCGGCCCAGCCCGGCCTGAGGCTTGGCGTCTGTAGAACGAGCGGATCAGAATGTGTCAACCTGCTAGGTCCCTCCTTTTCCTACAGAGAACTCCAATGTAAAAAGCTAGCAATAAATTCCTTACATGCAAAAAATACGCATTTGGATTTCCTTATACATACTGACTGTATCTATCGCTAGTTATGATGCTATCATTACACTTACCTAATTGTATTACAAATACCTCCTTACGCGTCTGTTCTCTATTCCGAGTTCGGAGTTCCTTGACGGCAGGGACCGTATCTTAGTTTCGTAAGGAAGGCGCTTAGCTCAGTCTGAAGCACACAGCAGGTGCCCCGTGTGTACCCGTGGCATGACCCAACGAGCTGAGTTATTCGGAAGTGAGAAACAAGACAGTGCCCGCTTCAGTTTTCCCCTCTGTTTTTTCAATTTAGTCCATTCACATTGCGAAGACCTAAAAAGGCTATGAAAATGCTTTTACTGTAGTGAAGGATCGCTAGACACCAGGGGAGTACCAGCTAGGGGCCTGTGTTTGTGTTACGCTGTTCACAATCACAAACATCTCAACACACAAATGAACCGTCCTTGGAGCAAAAGAGTTTCCCCATTCAAGGATTTTATGGTAATGATATCTGTTGTGATAGATCACAACGGTAGAAATGGATGGTTTTGCACCAACCAGTCTAACTTTCAGATTTGGTTTAGATTTTTAAAGAATAAAATAAGAAATCACCTCTATCTCTTTTCATTTTCCTCTCCTCCTAAACAAAGTAGCAAAACAAGGGCAGACAGGAGTCTATAAAGACTTAAAAAATTTTTAAACCTCTAGACCAGCACTGTCAAATAGGACAGCCGCATGCTACGTGGGCTACTGACCATTTCTCGTGAAGCTAGTGAGGCTGAAAACGAAAATTCTGCATTTCAATTCATTTAAATTTAAATGACCACATGTGGCTAGTAGCTACTGTACTGAACAACACAGCTCCAGACAAAGTAACTCCATAACTTCCTTTGTTATCATCTAATTTTTCACAAGTACAAGCAGGACAGAAATTTTAGTTAAAGCTTTAAGTTGGAATGGTTTATGAAAGTTGACAGATCAAAAGAATAATAGTAATAATCAGGCTGCCAATGGTTAGCCAGAAAGCCTTCAATAAATTCAAGACAGACATTGCAATGTTTGCTACCTGGGGTACCCCGTCACTTTCAACTCAGCAAGCTCCTTCTGATTTCTCCTCATTCTGAGTGATTTTCTAGCTTCCCTTTATACCCACAGAGAAGAAATATAAGTTTTCTTTAACATAAGCACTCAAATTTAACAGCCCCGCACATTAGTTCTCAACTGAAGAAAAGATTTAAGTCTTACCCATTTTCAAAGACCTTTTAAACTATCTCATTTCCTTTTGTGTAGCTTGTAACATAGGTTTTTGTTGACAACAGATTAAGTTCCACCCCCCCAAGCTGGGTTTAGATATACCTAAATAGATGCGATTCGTATCCTCATAAAGTATGGATCCCAAGTAGAAGTCAAAGGAAGAAAGTAAATTTGGGTTTGAATTGCTCAAATTGGTTCTCTAACAGCCTAAATTCACTCCATTAATTGTGAACTATTCACATATATAAGGAGTTTATATAGACTATCTAAAAAGCTAAAATCTATCCATATACTAATGAATGCATTTTTCCTATAGAGTGAGAGCAATCATGCCAACTTTTGTAATATTTTTGTGTAAGACACCATGAGAAGACGTATTTTCCTTCTGTGACTAGAATGTTCTCAAGAAAACCAGCATTAATCAAATCTTCCCTTTCCAGCCCAGGACTTTAAACACCTGAGATACAGGGAAAAGTCTTTTTCTGTCTCTTCCTCTGGCCACAATTCTAAATCTGACACTCTTGGAGAACTGCTTGGCTACTGTCATAGTCATATTTTCAGTGAAGCACAGAGAAAAGCCTTTTTCTTTATCAGGACAAAGGACAGAATCTTCTAGAGTGTTTCAGCCAGAGAGAACTGCTCTAGTCTTTGTATCAATACACAATCCAGCTACAGAGCCCTAGGCCCCAAAAGTAAGAATTCATCTGCTATGGGCAAAAACAGCAAACACCCAAGCTTGATTAGAGGGAAAAGGTAGGGAGTGTAAAGCTGAATTCCACAGGAAAAAACAATTTGAATCCCAAACAACTGATGTGGCTCAATCCAACCAGTATTTCCTATAAAGTTAACTGGGTTTCCAAACAGCTATGGTTAAATTAACTTTTATATTCTTTTGATTCTTTATATTTAAACATACCACACACACACACATAAGCATTCCCCACATTTCATGTAAACCTCACTTAACTTTCAGATTTGGTTTAGATTTTATAGAATAAGATTAGAAATTACCTTTAATTTAATTCTTCCTAAGCAAACTAATAAAACAAGGTAATTTTCATATAGGAAAGAATCAGGCTCAATAAATATTCCAAAAGTAAGTATCAATCTTGACTTTGAGTGTTTAAGAGATTTTGTTATATTTTATTCCAACATAATTAACTTAAAAAAGATAAAATTTTAAAAATGTCTAAACATTTAAATGATGAATCTATAGGACTGGATGAGTGAATGGCTGAATGGATGGACAGAGAGACAGATGAATGAGAGGTGGTCTCATTTCAAGTCTACTTTCCACTTTGTACACCAAAACTGACTTCCCAAATCATTATACCTTACTCATGATTTACCTCATTAAAGATTGCCTGCCTTTACTTATATGCATATATGCACAACCCAAGGGTATGGACAATGGTGCGGAGAGGGACTGGGGCGGGGGGTAGGGCGAGGTGGAATGGGTCATTGGGGAGAAAAAGGGACATCTGTAATATTTTGAACCACAAAAAAAAAATTTTTTTAAATAAAATAAAATCAATAAAAAAATATTTTTAAAAAAGATTGTCTTCTTTTATAATCCAAGCAAAACAAGGCAAATGAGCACCGGCAGGCTCTTTATTTCCTAGCAGATAAATGAACTCTGGGTGGAATTCCTGTGGCTCTCAAAGATGAACCACATCAAAACCACTAAAAGATGACAGACTGCCACACAACATGAAAGGAAATGAAAGGTTCACTGGAAACAGTGACCTTCCATTGAACTCACAATGAAGAATGTTTACAAACTAAAACAAGAGAATTTACTCAATTTCAGCAGTGGTTTGAAGGGAAAGGGGGATATGTTTTAATTGATAAAGTTAAAAATCCAAGTCAAACCATTACTCAACTAAAAGATGTGAACCAACAGAACTGGCAATAATTTTTAACTCTCTTAAAAACATATAAGACCTGCTAGATTTATTTGTATTTGGAGAGAGGGGAGAGGGGGGAAAAGAGAGGGGAAAAAAGAGAGAGAAAAAGAGAGAGAGGGAGGGAAATTGTAACAGTCTTGATTATTAAAGAAAAAATTTTTAAATGATTTTCTTAAAAAGTCACAGTTACTTATAAGGTAAAGAAAATTGAAAAAATATAAAGAGAATTTTCATTGCTTTTCTTTTATGTCAACAGAATTTGTTTTTAAATTAAGTCTCTAAAAACAGGACAGGGGAGTTTTAACACTGATTTTTTTATCTGTTTCTCTTTTCTACCTTCAGGAAATGCAATAGTTAACTGCGCAAGGGGGAAAAAACCTGCCATTTGTGGGGGGAGTAAAAAGTGAAAATTGGGGATATTCTTATTTTCAAAAACAAAAGGAGAGCAGGGAGAAGAAAACTTCCTTATGTAGACATAAATTCTTTTGGACTTGGTCCTCTACAAGTAAAATTCCTTGCTCTTCATTGAATAAAATTGTTTGCCTCTCTTGATAAGTTTCAAATAATGTGATACAGTGGTGCTCTTTAATTGATAGAACGCAACCTTATTAAAAGTTAGCCGTGATTTTGATGTAGCCAAACACAGAAAATATTTGAAAAGGCCATTTTAGAGCAATGAAATGTAAGTGTAATTTTTAATCCCTTTAGGAATTAGATGACAAATAAATGTAATGAAGTTAAACAAACTTGGTACATGTGTGTTTGGAGGTAACAACTTAGAGAGACACACAGTAGACAGACAAAGAGGCCCAGAAAGACAGAAGAACACCAGCCCCTGATGTTTCTTCCTTCCTCCATGAACACCTCTGTTCTTGGGCTTTGTCACTTTCTGTATGAAACACTGGAAGACTGAAAGCACCATTTCTAACACAGAGCAGTATTTTCACTAATATCACTTAAATTAATCTGACTTATATTTGTAATACTGGAAAAAATCTTCCTTGATATTATATCTGAGATTTGCTTCCAAAACATCTGGGGAATGGAAGAAAAGGGGAAGTACATCGATGAAGCAGGTTGGCCGTGGTTGATCATTACTGAGAATGAGTTTGGGTTCACAAAGGTTTATTAGACTATTCTTCCTACTTTGTGGAAGTTTGAAATTTTCCATAATAAAAACTTTTCTAAATCCCCCTCCATTTAATATTTCACAATGTATGATTGAACACTGTCTTCTATAATCCATACTATTATTACATAGGATCTAAATAGCAACCAGCTTCAGCTTTACACAAAGATGCCAGTTAAGTCAAGGCAACAAGAAAGAGATTTCTAACAAACTCTTGGTTGGAGTCATATTTATTAGTTGTTTCCTTATCATTTGAATCTAGAAAAACAATTGCTTTTCTTTTTTCCATTTATCATTCTCTAAATTTTGACTTAAGAAAGCATAGATGTCAAAGGACATATTCCTCTTATATA
Organism: Miniopterus natalensis; assembly: GCF_054644295.1. NCBI lineage: Eukaryota > Metazoa > Chordata > Mammalia > Chiroptera > Miniopteridae > Miniopterus > Miniopterus natalensis. Next base: position 65,385,159 of record NC_142086.1, read on the forward strand.
GACTTTTATGAATATCTAATTTTTACAACAATCATCAAGTCAATGGAATATTTGAGTACATTATTTTCCTGGCCTGCTTTCAGCATTTTCCCCCCTTTATTTCTATTCAACACATCATTATCTCTTTTTTCCTATAACCTTTTTAAAAAGTCACTTTCATGGTTATTTGTTAAATTTTTTTTTTAATCACAGAATTTAGAGACAGGAGAGATTTCATAAAGCAGTGAATTCCTCCAATTTTACTGATAAGGTCATTTTAAGCCACAACCATACTAAGATGCTACATCCTTTCCATTACCCAGATGGAATTTGATTTAGATTAGGGATTTATTTGTATAAAGCTAATGAGCTTGGAGGGAGACTTTTTCTAACAATTCTCTTAAGACCCCACAATTAAGGGCAACACCCAGGAATTCCAATTCCAGTAAGAATCTGATTCAGTGTGCATGACAAGCTCAATTTGTCCCACATTTACACACACCATTTATCTACAATTTCATTACTAACCTGTAAGTTCCAAGTTAAAACAACTTTTCTCCAAGACAAATAGGATTCCTGGGACCATATTTTTATAAAGAAGGAGAGAAGATGAAAGGATCCCATTAAGAAGGAAAATACATTTTCTTTCCTTCCATTCCTACCCTATCTCCCCAGGAAACCCCCAAATCAAGTGCTCTCTAACTTATAGTGAGATGAGCATTAGACTGAATCAGAACTGAGCTTGAGCGTTTGCAGTTGGGTAGCTTAATATGGCTTTTTATAATGGGATAAGCAAAAATGCTCCAGCTACTGATCCCTACACTCTGGTCTCTACAAAGTAAACAAAGGAACTATTTCTGTTAGACCAGGATGAGACCTAGTGTTTCCAGAAACAGTTCATGGTCTCTCCTTACCAGTCCCGAGAGTACCCTGCAGAAGTTAGACATGACTGAAAGAATACCCAATTGCCCCGTGGGTTAGCTCTCTAGTTCCTCTAACCAACAACAGCAATAACAATAGCAACCATTTGTTGAGCATATACTATGTGCCAACACTCTGCTAAAGAACTTGCACATGTCTGGATGGAGATAATTATGCTAAGTGAAATAAGCCAGTCAGAGAGAGACAAATACCACATGATCTAACTTATACGTAGAATCTGATGAACAACATAGAAACAGAGGCACGGATACATGGAACAGACTGACAGCTGTCAGAGGGGAGGGGATTTGGCAGGCTGGATGAAAAAAGATGAAGGGATTAAGCAAAAAATATGTATGTATATATATTAACCATAGATACAGACAACAGAAGGAAAGGGGGCAGGGGTAGGTAGAGGTGGGCAAAGGGGACATAAACGGGGGCAAAGAGACTTTGCTTTGGGTGATGGGCGCAGAAGGTAGTGTGCAGATATTGTTTTGTTGAGCTATACACTTGAAACTGGTATGGTTCTGTGAATCTCTGTCACCCCAATAAATTCAATTTAAAAACGCTTGCATATGTCATTTCACTATTCTTAACTAACCTCAGAAGAAGGCATTGCTGTCCCCATTTTATACAAAGGCTCAGAGATCCTAAGTAACTGCCCCAGCGCACACAGCTGGAAAATGGGAAGTCCGAGATTGAGTGCAGTTGGTCTGACTCCTAATAAGATAAAGCAGAGGCGCCTCCTGCCTCGGCAGGCGCTTGTGAAAAACCACAGATTAGCTTCGCCTCAGATCCGTTGTGATCTGAGGAGCCCGCTGCTCCTGAGCTGCTCCTCTGGCTTTCGAAGCCCAGCAGCATCAGCTCCCGCTCCTTCCCCCGCAGCGGGACCCAAATCCTCACTTCATTCAACTTAGACTGCCGAGGAGACAAAGCTGTCCTACAACAGGCATGATGTTTTACGCTTTTGGAAAAATAATTGAAGACCTTCAGGGGCAGGAAGAACTGATTTTAACTGACAGTGCTTAGAGTGTCCATACCAAGATTAACGTTGACACTGTTTCCAGTTCCTCCTGGTCCCCTTTGGTCAGCGGCCACACCTCAGCTGGTGGACCAAGGGTGACCCCTAGGACCCAGCACTGGCTTCTCCCCGCAGGAAGGGCAACCCAAGCCAATCCAGAGCCACACAAAGGGAGCCTTCACTGTCCCCTGCTCCTCCCACCCTCTGCCAAGAGGGAAAACAAGGCACTTGGGCTTCATGGGGAGAAGACCTAGAGGAGACCAGCAGGTGCCACACTTGAGACAATGAGCTTTACATTTCCAGAGCTAGCTTGTTCCAGTCAAAACAACATCCAACCCAAAGGCAAGTGGCCACCCCCTGAGAAATAAATGTGGTCGGGGCAATCAAAGAGGAAGCAGGTAACACTGGACATGCAAGGCTACAAGAGGGCAAGGAGTGGCCCTCTCTCCAGTCCTTCCAGAAAAAGGTGCAGCCTCCCTGAGGTTCAGATGGCTCAACACCCCCCCATCCTTTCACTCAGCAGCAAACAGACTGAGGAACTCACATCACTACCCAACCTCACCTCACCTTCCTTTCTACAGTTCTATCTACATCCACCAACCCATTTGAAAACAGTAAAGAAAAGCTTTATTTAATTCAGCCAGGAAGTTTCAAAAACTGGTTGTTATTTTTTCAAATAACCCTCCTTTTTCAACTGGATGATTCAGTTATTTTCAGGGGTTTTTAAAAATACCAATGTGTGGCCCTGGCCGGTTTGGCTCAGTGGTTAGAGCATCGGCCTGTGGACTGAAGGCTCCCGGGTTGGATTCCAGCCAAGGGCACGCACCTCGGTTGCAGGCTCGATCCCTGGCCCTGGTTGGGGTTTGTGTGGGAGGCAACCAGTTGATGTATCTCTCTCACATCGATATCTCTCTCTCTCTCTCTCTCTCTCCTTTCCACTCTCTCTGAAAAGCAATAGAAAAAAATATCCTCAGATGAGGATTAAAAATACTAATCTGTGTATATGTGCTTTGCTTTTATGTCTTTATTTTCCACAGTGTTTGAGTTTGGCCTGGGGAGGGGGGAATATATTCCCTTACTTGTGGATATTCTGCGACATTCATACGGAAGGCCAGAATTTCTAAAGATGAACCCCTAACACAATGGACCCATCTTTGGCTTAGGATCCCCAGAGCCAAGAGAGAGCCTTCTGGAGCTTCTGTGAGAATATGAAGAAAGTCACAGACACAGGCAAATGTCTAGGATGAGAAGGTTTCTTCTAGATTCTACAAACCAGTTTACTTGTCCAACTTTCTGTGGTCTACTGTTGGAGAGGGAATTCAGATACAAAGATCTGACGATCAGAAAGTTCCCCCGTCAGTTAGACGAAGCAGTTGATGCTGATTGTGTCTTTAATGTGTCACTCCTACAAAAATTCTCTGTGGCTGGAACCAAAATGTCCATACTCAGATTCTTCTTGGGAAATCACAGTGGTATTCTGGTCTTTCACTCCTGTTAACACGCACACACACACATACACACACACACACGAGCCCCTCCTCTGGGTTCTCTATGGCTTCACAAGCCCCTGAAAACCTCCATCCCTTTGCCATCCTGCAAAATGGTGTCCCCACCTCTCATGTCCCTTCGCCTCACCGGTGTCACTATGGGTGACCATCACTAAGTAGCAATGATCCACACAGAACTATGATCTCTTATTTTCATGCCCATGGCCTGATACCATGGGAATTCTTGTCCCAAGAGAACTTGACTTTGTATCTAACCCATATGCACGCCAGCTACTCCTCAATGATGTATCGGTGCACTTTACAAGAGTTCTCAAAATTCATGTCTTCCATTAGGATTTAGAATGTGTTAATTAAATTAGCATTCAAGAAAAAATAGAAATGAAATCACTAAAGAGAATGGAGCTAGAAAGACCCTCCCTAGGTGGCTAAATCAAGCCCTCTGTGTGAGGGAGTAGCCAGAAAAACTGACCAAGCACATGCCATTTCCTGGTCGAGAACTGTCCCTCCCTCCAGTCCATGACCCGACCACTTTCTCTCCAACTCATTGCTGGGGTCCTCTGCTCTGGAAACGCCTCTGATCTGGCTGAAGTGCTTTCCTATGTGTGTGCAGCTTTTTAATATGAGCACATACTACACTCTATCAAGATGTCCAAGTGCTCTCAAAGCAGAGACTGACATTTCTTCCAATATCCCCAGTGTCTACTGTGGGGCCTGACACTCAGCAGGTGCACAATGAATACTTATGGAATAAAAGATTGAATTACTACCTAATGATCTACCACCCTCGACATCTTACTTTTCTATTGCCTTCCTCTTTCTCTGTTCTTCTTTATACATGAACAGAAGTTCTCAATCCTAACTACACATAAAAGTCTGGGAAGCTTTCATAAAATATCTTTGTCTGGCTTTATACCCAGAAATTCTGACTCAATTCACCTGCTGTGGGACTTGGGCACAAGTGTTTTCAAAAAGGAATTCCGTGGTGAAGTCTAAGTGAAGAGCCACTGTGTAACTCTTTTCTGTGCTTCTGGACTCTCCCTTGGGTATTTCCTACCCTCAAAATCCTTTCTTGCCTTTTGTTTGTTAATTTATGTTCATGTTCAGTGACCTCCCCCAACCCCACAGATATGACTCATCCCTCTGTGCAACCGCCCATGACACATAAAGGGATACACATTGTGCAGGGTCTATTCCAAGAGGACTCATCAGGACTCGAACAGGATGAAGCAACAGCAAGATGTGGCATTCGTCACGTTTTCTCAGAGTTGGGTGCCATGTAGAAAGCTGTCTTACCCAGGAGAATGAGCAGAACGCCAGCCAGCTGGGCTCGCCTGTACTTGGCCACGCCGGGCTCGTGGCCCATGCGGATGCAGGGGAGGACCGTCAGCAGCAGGAGAATGGCCGGCAGGCCCAGGACTGAGGCTGCGATCATCAGGGCCCGGCAGGCCTGCACGTAGCCTGGAAGCAGGAGCAGACAGGGTGGGTTAGACCGAGGGCCCCTTGGGTCCTGCACCCTGCCTCACCGGAATTCAGTACCACTTGCCTTCCTCTCTCTTGCCCATTCCAGGACTTAGAAGGTGTTAAATGTTATCCATGATCACTTCACATGTTCAAATTTTAAAGTGACCAAAAAAAAAAAAAAAGGGAGGTTGAGGGCTGGAGAGGCTGAATGGGGATCCCTGGTTTAGACACTTATCCAAGCTTCCAGGTTGAAGGACCCAAGAGTCCAATTATCATATCACCTTGTGAAAGATTCAGAATAAAACTCAAATCTTCCAAGAAGTCTTCTGTGATGGATGGACTATTGGTTCCAGTTGTTGATACATTCTACCTGTGCGACCTTGAGAAAGTTACTGAACTTTCCTCATCTATAGAGTAAAAATAATAATAGTACCTACATCTCTCTAATAGACTTCAACTAAGATTAAATTAATTCATGCAGTGCTTAGAACAGTGCTTAGCACATGCTAAGTACTCTAAAAAGGTTAGCTGTGATTAATTGGTGTTATTACTCCATTAGCATCACTTTAAAGGCATTCCTCCAGCCTCAGCGATTCCTAGAGGGCAGACACCTGGAGTTAACAGTGCCCACAACAGATGATGTAAAACATACAATTATAAATGAAGGAACACCGGAGTTGAAAAACAAGAGAGGAGCAAAACTACCAGAATTTTATACTGTCAAATAAAATGTCAGGTAGCAACTTTATTAAGAAACAGACTACAATATATGCAATATTTATGTAAAATAAGTCTGACAAGATACTGGGAGAAGCTGACAAACTTAAATATATTGTTTCTCCTTAAAACACTCTCCCTCCTCAAGGGGGAAAAAAAGTTGTATTTATTACTCTCTTTTTGGCTCCGAGCGAATTAGAACTAGTGGCATGGCCTCAGGGAGGCAGGGTTAATGACAAAGTCAAAAAATGAGCCCCAACTTCTGTCTCACATGCCAGGAGCCTCATACCAAATCTGGCCAGCCTGCCCCATGCACCAGGACGGGTTGCCACACAGTCTCTTAGCAGGACATGCCCTGCCAGAATTCAGACCCCACAAGGGTTCATTGCCCATCCCAGCTTCTTCAGAATTAAAGGTAACCAATCAATCAAGTATCTATTGACTTGAACATCCCCAGAAGACCCACAGGAAGTCTGAGGCAGAACCTCTGACCGAAGCCCTATGCCCCTCCAGCTTGTAGGAGAGCCAGGGCTGACACAATGGGGACAGTCAAACTGTTCAGAAACTGAGGTTCTGAAATTTATGACGCAGGCTGTCCACATGCTAGGTGTCAAGGCCATGTCTGAAAATCAAAGATGGGAGACTGAGATCTGTCCCTGTATCCACCCAAAGTGCAAGGGACAGGGAGAGTAGGAAGGACAAGGCCCTCCCTAAAATGCACTCCCCTCTGTCAGATGGTCCCTGTTCTTTGAAAATAAACCACTCAGCGCTGAACGCTTAGTAAACATAATTTCAGGAAAAGGAAGCAGAGAATAATTTTGTGCTTCAAAGGTTCCTACAGATATCTTGCCCCGCTTTTAACAAAAAAATTATAGCTACCTTTTACGGAGCACCTCCTACATCAAAAGAGTTTTACATTTCTTATCTCATTTAATCCCCAAAACAACCCTGACAGACAGGGGATTGGTTTGATTTTAATTTTTAAAAGAAGACAACAGATTCATAGAGGTTAGAAACCTGTTCAGATCACCCAGATTGTGAGCACGGGATCGAGGCTGACCGAGGTCTACCAACACCAGCACGAAGCGAAGCTGGGTGCACACCTGGGTTCCCAGGAGCTCAGTGATTCTAAAGGTTCCAACGGAGAGACCAGCGGATGCAGGCCTGACACACGTGCGTGCGAGCGGCAATGCTGGTTCCAGAGGAGGGTGCAAGGGAAGTAGGACGCCGCTTATACCTTCAGGAATTCCCAGTGCAGTAGGACAAGGGGACTTAGGAACAAGAGCAAAAACCAAGTCGAACTGTCGATCTGCGCCTCGATGGGGGGCACCAGCGCCAGAGCGCAGAGCAGCGAGGAGGAGGCGGGCGGGCGGGTTCTTAAGGGGAGGCTTAAAGCGGCATCAGAAAGGCTCATCCGAGAGGGGGGGAAACCCAGAAGGACGGCTCCCAGACTGGCAGCCTCGGGGCGCGAGCTACTTCGCTCGTTAAGGAAACTGGGACAAGCCTTATGCCTTAAATGCGCACGACCGCGCACAGGCCAGCGGGACGTAAGGCCCGTGTACCGCTCCTGGCCAGCGCTGATATACCTGCCGGCAGCACAGAGAACCCCAGCAGAAAACCCGGGGGGCACCTGCGACCTCGCCAATCGCCCAACTGGCTCGAGGTGTTAAACCTGAGTCGGAGCTGCTGGCCCAGACGCTGCCAACCGGGCAGCAAATGAAGATGGGGCCCCGGGCGGCTCCGGGGAGGTGGAAGCCGGTCGCTCCCTCCTCGCGCCGCTCCGAGGCACAGCGGGCCTGGAGGGGGCGCCCGCGGGCCGCGCGCCTTCGCCGGGAGGGGGGCAGCCCCGCAGGGGCGCGCGCTCCCACCCACCGCCCCGAGCGGCGCGGAGCAGACGGACGCCCCCACGGCGGGGCACGCGTGGGGGAAGAAGACGGGCTCCGGGCCCGCGGGAACGGGCCTGGGGAAGCTAGGTGGGCTCTAACTTGCCAGGATGCGTCGCCCGTCCCAAGTCCCACGAGGGCAGGGGAAGGCGCAGGGACGCTCGCCTCTCTCTGCACCGCGCCTCCGAGGATGGAATCTAACGGGAAGGCAGGGCCCCTGCGGGAGGCGGCCAGGGAACAAGGCCTTCTGCTCAGTGCCAGCGGAGCACGGGGCGGGTGAGGAGCCGGTAACGAACACGGGCTGAGTTCCTACTAAGTGCCTAAGGCTCAGGTCATTAACTTCTCGGGGTGACTCGGCCAGTGGCCACCACGATCTTTCCAAATTCCAGAAAAGAGGGCTGAGGCCCAGAGGGGTTCAGTTCGCCTCCGCCTCATTCGCCTACAAGGTGGGACTCGAGGTGTCAACGACGGCCAGCGGGCTTCGAGCCCTCGGCGCGTTTCGTCCAGTTCCCCCTCGCAGCCGCCCGAGGGGAGGGGAGGGGCAGCGCCTGCGAGCGGGGTGCTTACCCGGCAGAATGAGAATGTCCACCAGCGGCTTGCAGTGGTACAGCCCCGTGGCCATGACGCAGTCGGCCCACAGCCCCTTGGAGCCCAGCTCGTCCAGCTTGCGGCACGTCGGGATGGTGTAGCCGCAAGTCACCACCCAGTCGTTGGTGGAGGTGGTGACGATGATGCCGATCCAACCCACGAAGCTCGTCACGAAGCCCACTACCTGCAGGCACGTGGCCACCATGGTCGCCGTCCTGGTGTCCTCGAGCCTCGCGGCTCACCAGCTGTGCCCGGGCGCCGGGCTGGACGGCGCCTACCCCGGTCCTGCCTGCCCCGCGCGCCCGAGCCGCTGGCGGACGAGGGCCCGTTGCCCGGCGCCGGAGGCGGCGTGGGGACCCGAGAGGCGGCGAGCGCAGCTCCGAAGGCGCGACGAGCGCACGGCCGGGAGCGCACGGCGGGGACTAAACGCGCGCGGCGCAGGGACAGAGGCGCGGCTGGGCAGCGCGCCCCCGCCCCCTCTTTAAACCCCGTAGCCCGCCGGCGAGCGCCAATCGGCGATGGCCCTGGGTCAAGCCGGCCAATCGCGGGGCGGGGTCCGGCGCGGGGTGGGGGGCGCGGGGCGAGGGGGGGCGGTGAGCGCACCGCGCGGCCCGCGGGCGTCTGCGGCCGGGGTTGGAAGGTGAAGTGAGTAATTCTATCCAGGTCCGCGGTGTGCCGAGCGCCCAGGCGCGGGTTCTGCTCCGCTGGGGATCATTCCTCTCGCTGCCCCTCCCGTCTCTGCCCCCGGCCTCCCCCGCGCTGCCCGGCCGCGCGGCCCCCTCCCGGCGGAGAGGGGGGGTGCTCCCAGGGCGCCCGCTTCGGTTCCCCCGCTGGATTGTGACTGATGAGCTGGGAACTGCCCTAAGGGACAGACGCAAAGCATGATACCATAGTTAGGAGTAGAAAGAAAACGGTACTTTCTCAGTCAAAAAGCCTCAGAGGCGGCCATGGCCATCCTGGTGATAAGAGCGACTCCCATGTGTGCAGCGGTGCCATGCCCTGTGTGCATGCATTCGTATTTATGGGCTGTCTCGTAAAATATCTCGTTAAATAATTCTCCTAAAAACCCTCGGTGGTGGGAATAATTGTTGACCCATAATGCGCATGAAGAGTCAGCAGGAGAGAGGTTAAGCTGCCCACTTGGCACAGCAGGAAGGGGTGGACTCCAAGGGCCCGTTTCCCACCCACCCTCCCACTAACCGTCCCTGGGAACCTGTCCTGATCACCACTTCCTGAGAATTCCTAAAGGGTTCGCATGTCCCTTATTTGACACATTAAAAGCTAAGCTGACTGCTCTGGGCTCACTGTAAACGTTAATATCTGCATTAACGGAGTGTACAGCCTGGACCAGAGTGCTCTACAAATGCGGGTGTTATCATCATCAACACGAATCCGCCTTCTCGCCAGTAATTCAAATGGGACCCATTATATGTCTTGTAGAGAAGACCTCCTTAGGCTACATTTATATTAAAGTTTTAACTCCCTTTGGAACAAATCCCTTATCTTATTATGTCTCTCTTTCACCAATCATGAGATTTAAAGACGTGAAGGATTTCGTCAAGCACAAAAACTTCCTACCCAGCACTCTAAACTATGGGTCCTAAATCACAGATACTGAGCTTTCCCATAGCTATCCCTAATGCTGGGGGTCAGGGCAAATCACCATATCTTCTAGGGAAGACTGGCCTGGAGGAGACCCCAGAGAAATCAAGTGCACAAAAAGAAAAGGCTCTATAATAGATGACAGAGTGTCAAATACAAGGGCCGCCATGATCACTAGGGAGAGCGCAGGGGTCAAGAAGGAGGACCAGGGTGCCTGAGTTCAAACCCTGGCTCCTCCACTAAACTAGCTGTGGGACCAAGTTACTTCACCTTTCTGGGCCTCAATTTTCTCAGTTGTAAAATGAGGGTTAATATAGTGCCTGCCTCATAGGTTCTTGGTTATGTGAGTTAATATCCATATAGAGCTTACCACAATGTCTGGCACAAAGTAAGTGCTTAGAAAAGCTGGGCTAGTGTTATTATAATATGATGACTCAGAACTCTTGCTTTTGCTGTGTTCTTCCTGCATTCATACAAGTTTGACTGTGGAAACTATTTTATAGGAATATATCTCTTTTATTAGTGAGCCATTCATGGTGTTTGGGAGTATTTCATCACCAGGGTCTATTGACCTGGATGTTTTCAGATATTTCCTTACAACATAAATGTATATATATGGCTTTTGCCCAGCCAGCATGACTCAGTGGTTGAACTTCCACCCATGAACCAGGAGCTCACGATTTGATTCCACATCAGGGCACATGCCTGCGTTGCAGGCTCCATCCCAAGTAGGGGGCGTGCAGGAGGCAGCTGATCAATGGCTCCCTCTCATCACTGATGTTTCTCTCTCCCTCTCCCTTCCTCTCTCTGAAATCAATAAAAACATATTTTTTAAAAAAGAAAGAAAAAACAGCTTTTGTATTAAGTACAACACAAAATATAAAACCCAAGCAACACCATTCCATTGAAAGAGCAGTTATAAAATCTGCACTCTTGTAACTCCATTAGCATTTTATATTCTAATGATAAAAATTCAACCAATAAAAATTCAACAATGCCCAGATCACCCACAGGTCACACACACAGAGGCATTTGTGAAGCCATATTTTAGAACTCAAGTGCTCAGTGGTAGAAGGAGTTGTCTGTCACACGGTTAAGATCTTGGAATGGAAACCCCTGAGTTCATATTCTGACTTCATCACTTAGACTATCCCTTAACCTTTGCGACTCTCAGGTTCTTCATCTATAAAGTGGGAATAGCAGATGCTCCTAAATGATTACTGTGAGAATTAAGTGAGATAACATATAAAAAGTACATAGCACAGTACCGGCACTGATGGACACTAAAAATATTTAGCTACAGTTAATATTATTCATAAGCAATATAGAGCAGTTGGAAATATATGTTGCCTTTGATAGAGACTAAAGCAAAAATAACTATCAATAATTATCTATTAATGGGAGAGAAACCATAAAATGAATATCTAAATGATCCCAGCACAGATATACAAATGGCCACTCAAAGGAGGCCAGCAAAGCATAACCTTTTCAATGAATTAGCCGTAAGGAGAGAGAGAGTATGTCCACTGAAGAGTAAGCGGGGCATCCAGGGAAGCACAGGGACCTGGGAGCCAGCAGCAGGCAGAGGCCATGAGAAGCCTCTGCTATCCTCAGGAATCGGTATGGTGGCCCAGACTCCAAGGATGTGGTGCCTTTGGCAAGGCTCCCTGTATAGCAGGGAAGTCCCTCAAGCTATCCTAACTGAGAGACTTTCCCTAAAATCACCCACATTCCTTGGCTGTAACTCTACTTCCCAAGCCCTCCTTGTGATTAGAATCTCACTTCCCACACAGTATAACTTAACAAACTGACATCCCAGGTCTACCACCGTCCCAGACGCCCTGTTAATTGTGAGAGTCAGTCTCTCAGGGTCCAGTCATCCCAGGTAAGTGTAAACAGTGAGTCCCCAGACCTTTCAGAAACAAGGTCTTTCCAGGCATTTTCTCTCAGAAAACTTTGCTATGCCACGTCTTCACATTTCTACAGCATATAACAGGACTAGTAAGATACACCTGAGACACAATTCCAGGTCTTCCAACCTTAGGTGCATATGAAAAAGTGGACCTAAGTCTTTCCATATGAAAAATGTAAGCGTCTTTCCTATGGCTTGAGCATAAATTCCTTAATCTTACTCTTTATTTGAAGATCTCTAAAGCGGAGAATTAGAGAGCCAGTTAATGCCCTTAACTTAACCAAGATGTGTACTAAACAAAGGAAAAGGCCTGGTTAAATGTTCTACCATTTACCTAAAAATTATCTAAAAATGGTCAATCAGACTAATGTGTGATTCACGTCGTGCGGGCAAATGCGTTTGCTGGCAAGCGCGACAAGCCCACGTTAAAAGCAAAGCTTGGGCCGAAGGAGTGGGCTCACAGTGACTACTCGTGGTTGTCTTTTGTCATTGCACGGTTGGTAAGGCATTTTCTGTGTAAAAGAAACAAGATTAATGGCAACTTCCCACATTCCAAATGTGCAATTATTAGACCCAAATAAAGTGTACACTTCTCTGTGAAAACTTTCTTCCTGTATTAAAAAAAGATGCATCTCTTTAGGAAACCACACATATGAAAAGAGGGGACACATATGAAATTACTTAGGTGAAATTATTCATGTAAAAATAAAGTACTTTTAATAAGACCCCCCCCATTGGAAGGATAAATTCCTCTGGTGAATTTTAATATTGGATAATACAAAAATTCCACATACACACACATTTTTTAGAAATATTGTAGTACAATATTGTAAACAAATGTATCCAACACAGATCTAAAAAATGAAAGTCTTGGGGGTTTGTCTGTTTTGCCGACCACTGAAACCCTAGTGTGACACAGTGCCCAGCAAGCATAGAGGCACTTGACGCACGTCCGTTCAATGGAGCTGAGTTGAAGGAGGGGGGGGGAGAGAGAGAGAGAGATTGAACTTGCAAGCCTCCAAGTTTCACTGGGATGCTGTCTCAGTTGGGGCTGCAGTAACAGAATACCACAGATTGGGTGGTTTATAGACAACAGAAACTTATTTCTCACAGTTTCGGAGGCTGAAAGTCCAAGGCCAAGGCCCCAACTGGCAGGTTCTGTGTCTGGCGAGAGCCCTCCTCCTGGATCGTAGGCAGCAACTTCTTTCTGTGTCCTTACGTGGTGGAAGGACAAGGGAGTTCTCTGGAGTCTCTTTCTAAGGGTACTAATCCCATTCATGAGGGTTCCATCCTCAAGACCCAATCACCTCCCAAAGGCCCCACCTCCAGACACCATCACACTGAAGATTAGGTTTCAACATAGGAATTTGGGAGGAGACACAAATATTCAGTTCATAGCAGATGGGAGTCTGAAGACAAAGGGCAGAATACATCAGGAGGTGGGGGGTTAGAACTGGTCTTGGGGTGACAAAGAGACAAAATAAAGGTCCTCTGTGGTCTCAGGTACCCCCCTGCTGTCCTTGGGACAGTGGTGCTGTCTCCAATAGAAGGGATGCGTGGTGCTCAGGTCTCACGCAGAGAAGTCTGATCGCCTGGGAAGCTGGCCTCAGTCACAGAATCTCCATCAAGAGAAGAGCAGCAGCGCCTTTACAAACGACTTCTATCTCAAATTTCAAATTCAGCCACTAGGGGGTGGGGAGAATTGCCTTTTTGGGGTCCCATTTCTTGGCTTTCATGGTGCAATTATAATACCATTCCTCTAGAAGCCATTTTATTCCAAATTTCCCCTCCTTCAACTTGGAGCTGAAGTAAAATGTAAACCTTGTACCTGGAGTCCTTTCCAGAATACTTTCTCTCTTCTGCCTTCAAATAGCCAAGTCTATGTATCGGTTTCAGAATACACTGGGTGATATCATGTCTAATTCAACCTATGAGGTCATACTTTCTGAAGAACTGTAAAAGTCCTTATTTTTAGCTTAAACTGGAGATCACATTTTCTAAAAATATAATATTAATGAAGTATGTATGTACTGTAAGGAAAAATAAGAAAATTTACTAGAAAGCCACACCATTAAATTCTCTTAGAAATTAAGAGCAGCTATTTCCATTCAGCTACCTAGAACATCAAAATACAGAGCAATTTGTCCAACTTTAAGTCTTTTACTGAAAATGTAAATTATAAAGTGATCGAAACTATCATATGTCCTCTTGTTATTCATTCAATACAAAATATAAAATCATAAATTATGTTATTAACACTATACTGCTAGATTAGAAAATGGCTTGAAGAGAAGCCTATGTCTCAATCGAACCAATTATTTTCTTTTGTTTGTTTGTTGGTTTGTTTCTACCTTATGAAATGATCCTGAATGGGAACATTCTTGGACACCAACATCCAAGGGAGATATTAGAGCAGGTGATTAGGGCACTGGGTTGAAATCCTGGCTCCATTACTTACTAGTTGTGTTACCTTGGGCAAGTTATTTGACCTTTTTCTTCAGTAACTCTGTCTAGTAACTAATATTCTATTTTCTGCCAGTAAAATATTAAATATTAAATGATATTAAATGATAGTAATTATTTCATAATAGCTATGTGAATTGAATGCATTGCTATATGCAAAATGCTTGGACAAGTGCCTAACACATAGTGAGTACTCAAAAAATATCAGCTTTTATACCAAAAAATCATTAATCAGTTGGTTGTAAACCTGTTTGAAACCAACATCATCTTATCCTTCCTGCTACACAGCAATGAAATTCAAGACATTTTGTAATCTGGTACCAGATGAACAAGGATTTGAAAGAAAAGCAAATGGTTATCTCTTCTCTAACTACAGGATAAGGTATTTCTAGCCACTCCCCTGTTTTTGCCATTAAGATTTAACAACTAGATACAATTCGTTTTTAATTTCACTGATACTATTTTTGCAGAAATTTGCTTGGCCACTGGAGGGCTCTCACAGCCTCTTATTAATGCTATGTAAAAATGATTTGCTAAAAATTACACAAATAATGAACCTTACAAAATACCAATAGTACAACTTATGCACTCCTTTTCTAAAGTAATCAGCAATACACAGCAAAATAATTTAAAATAGGTATATTCTTTTATCCAGCTTCTAAAAGCCTAAGAAAACATTATTAAAGTGTTCAAATTTTTCAATTTACATTTCGATTAAGTATTCAATTAAGTAGATGATACGTTATAAAAGATGAGTTTCAAAATGCAAATTGCTAAATTTTATTTCAAAAGATCTGTACAGTTGGAGACTGGTTTTTAAATATATATAAGCATATTTGGAAAATATTCACTGAAATGTTAATAAGCAGTTCCTTTGAGTAATGAGATTGAGGCTTTTTCTCTCTTTTGTTCTTTAGTCATTTTCCAATTTTCCATAATGAACATGAGTTAATTTTAGAATTTAAAATTTTTTAATTTTTTTTTAATTTAAAATTTTTTTCATATTTTAAAATATTTTATTATAAGTGTCTCTAAAGAGTACTCGTGCCCCTATATACTGTATGGCCATCCTGATGATTACATCACCATCTCATTGGCAGTCCTCTGCACCTTCAACATAGTTCCAACCCTTTAGGATACAAGATCACTCCGGCCTTCTGTGACCCAGCTCTCACGGCAACCCTCCCCTCCACTGTGCGGCCCCCTCATGTCCACAGCAGTCATAATGAACTTCTCGGTAGCTCCTCGTAGGAAAATGCCTCACTCTTTCATTCCCTATGCTTTCCGTCTGCCCTTCATCCTGCAGGAAATGACTATCTCCACCCAGCAACCTCCCAGTCACCCAAAATTAATTACCTAAGAAGCTCCCATGACAGGACTTTCCTGTATCTTCCTATGAAGTTCTGAAGAGTTCCCATGGTGTCCCGGGCATGCTTTTCTCAAACCATGAATTACCCATATTGTACTGTTTAGTTTCTCATGTAACTGTGAGAATTGTTTTCTCGGAAAGCATGTTGCATTCGCTGCTAGCCTCCAGCCTGTCTCCTCATGCTGTTCCTTCCACCGGTGCTTCCGAGGCAGCCACAGCTCTCCCCTCCCGCCCCCCGCCTCTCCAGGTTCTGTCCAGGTGTCATTTGGGACAGAAACACTCCTCCCCCTCCAAGTTGAGCTCGGTGGACTCCTCCTGTTCCCCTCGCCCTCTGTGAAGAACGAAGCCACACGGCTTTGAAATAATCTGTTCAGGTGTCTAGGAGTTTTCAACAACAGAAGCCGGGCCTGACATTCTGGTAGGTCCAGTTTCTAGCAGGGTCAGTGTCAGGCCAGGGCAAACAGTAATCATTGTTCTTGGAGCTGAACACCTTCCCTTGAAGCTTGCCAAACTAAAGTTCTAGCTTGAATGTCTAAGTCTCTGGGCCTGGTCTGGTACAGAGCCCATAGGCCCTGGACACGGTGCAGCTGGAGAGGGAGCCGCCCCCCACTCTTGGAGCAAGGCATGTTGGTGGGAACCTGGTGCTAAAGCATTCCGAGAAGATCCGCGGGGGGTGGGGTAGCTGTGGAGCAGCTCCCTCACTGCCCTCTACTGAAAGTCAGCCCTCCACGCAAAGATTAAAAGAAATTTAAAAATTAAAATTAAAAGAATTTTTTTAAAACGAGAAAACTAAGAAAAAAAGGAAAATGAACAAAATTGACCAAATTTTATTTAAATTGACTAAGAAAAATAAGACTCAAATTCTAAAATCAGAATAAAAATAGGTATATTTCTACCTATTGTAGAGAAATAAAGAGAGCTTTAAGAAAATACTATAAGCAATTATATGCCATTAGGTTAGATAACTTTGATGAAAAATTCTTTAAAACACAGAATCTATCAAAAGCAATTTAGGAAGAAAATCTGAATAAACCTATAACTAGTAAGGAGATTACATCAATAATCAAAAACCTCCCAACAAAAAAAAGCCTAGGACCAGATGGCTTCACTGGTTAGTTCTACCAAACACTTAAGGAATAATTAACACCCATCTTTCTCAAACTCTTCCAATAATCAAAGCAAAGAGAATACTTCCTAACTCATTCTATGAGGTCAGGATTATCCTAATACCAAGACCAAAGACACGACAAAACTACAGACTAATATTCCTTATGACTATTGGTGCAAAAAACCTCAACAAAAACCTAACAAACCGAATTCAACAGCATATTATGCAATATATAAATGTTATATGTCAAATATATTTCAATTAAACAATAACATCTGACAAAATTCAATACCCTTTAATTGTAAAAACACTCCTTCAGCATGATAAATAGGTCACATATGGAAAACCCATAGTTGATATCAATGGTGAAAATTTGAAAGCTTTCCCTCTAAGAACAGAACAAAAGAAGAATGTCCACTTTCACCACTTCTATACAACATAGTATTAGCTCGAGCAATCAGGCAAAATGAAATGAAAAGCATTCAAGTTGAAATGAACTAAAATGATCTGTTTGCAGATGATGTGATCCTATAAATACAGAAAACCTTAAAGATTCCACACACACTAAAAAGAAACTGGTAGAGCTAATAAATGAATTCAGCAAATTTCCAGGACACAAAATCAACACGCAAAAATCAACTGCATTTGCTACATACTAGCAATGAACAATCCAAAATGGGAATTAAGAAAACAATTCCATTCACAATACATCTAACAAACAATAAATACTTAAGAATAAATCTGACCAGAAGAAAGATTTGTACAGGAAAAACTACAGAACACTGCTGAAAGAAATTTAAAAAGACGTAAGTAGGCCTCTCATGCTCATAGATTGGAAAGCAATATTGTTAAGATGACAATTCTAGCCCTGACCTGCGTGGCTCTGTTGGTTGGAGCATTGTCCCGTGAACCAGAGCAGTCTTGGGTTTGATTACTGGTCAGGACACACACCCAAGTTGTGGGTTGACACCCAATCAGGGTGAGTGCAGGAGGCAGCCGATCAATGTTTTTCTTTCTCTCCCTCTCCCCTCCTGTCTCTCTAGAATCAATAAAAGTTTATCCTTGGGTGAGGATTTAAAAAAGGAAAAAAGAAAATTCTACACAAAGTGATCCACAGATTCAGCGCAATCCTTATCAGAATCCCACCGGTATCTTTGTAAAAGTAGAAAAACCCATACTAAAATTTATACGGACTCTCAAGAAACCCTCAAATAGCCAAAACAATATTTTAAAAGAACAAATTTGGAAGACTCACATTTCATTTCAAAATATTACAAAGCTACCATAGTCAAAATAGTGTGGTACTGGCATAAGGACAGATATCTAGATCAGTGGGATAAGCAGCCCAGAAAGCAGTCAGACAAAAGGAAAAATATTTCACAATTCCACTTATAGAGGCATCTAGAATAGGCAAATTCAGGGACAGAAAACAAAATAAAAACTATCAAAAGCTGGGGGGGGGGGGGGGGGGGGCGGGTAAAGGTGAATAGGGAACTTATTTCAGATAATGAAAAAGTTCTGGAAATTGTGGTGATAGTTACAACACATTGTGAATGTACTTACTGCCACTGAATTATAGTTATTTTGCCACCGGGGTGGGGGGGGACTGGAGGGTCTGGGAACCAGGCTTTAAGATGGCCCCCAATGATCCCAAGGATCCCTGCCTCCTGGTGTTCACACACTTGTGTAAACCCCTCCAATCGAGTCCAGGCCGGACTTAATGACACTTCTAAGTAGGATAGGATGAAAGAGTATGTAGCTCAACAGTCTCGGTCATCAGACTGTGGCATCACTTTCTCTCCTCGGTATCCCTCACTTGGGGGAAGCCACCCACTGTTATGAAGAGCTCCTCGGACAGGTCCATACAGTGAGGAGCGAAGCCTGTCAATAGCCACGTGTGAGCTTAGAAGCAGATCCCCGGCGCCTGGCTCTCAGGTGACTTCGGCTCCAGGTAACATTGTGACGCGCTTGTAGGAGCTCCTGAGCCATGGCTCACCTGCTCCTGGATCTCTGCCCTGAGACAGTGTGAGACATTTGTCCTTTCAAGCTGCTCGATTTTGTTATACAATAACAGATACCTAATACCAGAAGTGGGGGTAGAGGACATGGGAAAAACGTTAAAGCAAGAGTCCAAGCATCATGAAAGAATAAAACCTAGTACGTTCATCCCCTGAAATACTGCATAAAGTTTCACATTTATATTTTTCAAAAAGGTTGCTTAACTTAATGAATAGACTTTGGAGTAAAAAAAAAAAGAAAATGTCCATTTTAAGGAATAAGCTTGAGCAGGATACTAAGATGGCTTGAAACAATTTTATTGGCATTAAAAGTTCTTATTTGGAATTTAATCCACAATCTATACAAGTTATTTACAAGGCATGAAAATGGAAAACAGCACAAAATACAATTGAGGTATAAGCTAAGAGCACAGTATGTCATGTTTCAATAAATATAATTCAAAATTTGTAAACTAAGTGACCAGATAGATGAGTCTTGTTTTATAGTAAAACCATATAAAATATTTATTTCACGTGAGGTAGAGGACAGTTTTGTGTCATGTAATACAACCAACCACAGCAATTTTAACCATAAAACTGTACATCATTGGCAAAATTTTATATTGAATTATGGTTAATGTAGTCAACAATTTGTTTCAACAGTTGCGGAACAGGTATTTCGTTTACTGCCTTGACAGATCAAAAATTCAGAAATAATTTAAGACTACAGTGTTGGCTTACAATTATCAGGATAAAGAAATACTTCTAACAGGATGGTTAAAAGCAAGTATATCTTATTTCTCCCAAACTATAATCCTAGATTTAGCAATTTAGTAGGACTTTTTCACTAGAACTACTTTAAGTACGCTGTGCTTTATTTTCAAGTGAGGTATCTATATTGAAGAAAATCTTAGAAATTTTACATTCAACTAATTTAAAACACTTTTGTTTTCTGGGCTTAACTTTTAAATTTCACTTTTTACATTTTATCACTTTCTAATTCAAAAACAGTACCTAGCACTATATGACATTTAATTCTATTACTAAAAACCAGGCCCCAATTGCATTATGTAGTTTAAAGCCATTTAAAATGGAAAGATTTTTACCAAAACAGACTGTCCTTTTATAAACAAGATGCAATATAGAATACCTATATAAATTTTTCCAATGGAAATGGATAAGTATTCTATACTAGAAAAAATTAAGCTATTTAAATTATTCAATCCCACAATATATAATACAGCAGTAATGTGTCCCTTATTGCTGACAGCTTCAATAAAAACTATTAACAAGTAGTTCCAAGCACAGAAATAGATGTACAGTATGAGCACAGCTTTTCATTATATTAACTTTTAATGTCCTGTCGTGCAGATTAAATGCATAAAAGCAAATAAAAATGAGGATTCTTCCCTAAGCAATCACAACGTCAGTCTTTTCATTGAGAAGAAAATTTTAGAAGCTGATCCAAAACCTTCAGCACCAGCTTTACAATTAATTTTAGGGAACTACCTTGAGCACGTTTCAGATTACTCATTTATCTTTTACTTTCCTTCAAACAGAGGCCACAAATGTGCAAATAAATTGGTTGTTCTGTCATGACTTCTAATAAATGGATAACCTGGAAATATTTTACTCAGTCTATTTCACCTACTTTAGTAACTGGTTTTTAATTCAATATGTACAAATGATTTTATATTCCAACTGGTAATACATTAAATATGCTAAAAAATTAGTTCAAGAAGCATGAAACATCCTAATTCTCATGGACACAGAAATTTAAGCAAAAGAATATGCTTTACAAAAATAAAGCACAAGCCAAACTTACATTGTCGGTCAAATTCGTTTATAGTGTTACAAGTTAATTGGTGAAATTAGGGTGATTTCAAACTTCCTCAATGACAGCAGATTTTACATTTACTGCCTTTATAGAATTTACTACCTCTTCCTCATAAAGTACAGTACGGAAACTATCATCACCCAAATTAAACACCACCTATCACCCAGTAAGCTAATATTCTGTTTCCTTTCATCTAAAGACACTTTAGCACTTTTGATAGGCTGTTCCTTTAATGCAGCTTTTTAGTCAATATTTTTATTTTTTTCCTAAAAAGAGTATTATAAAATCTGAGGAAAAATTGGCTTGCCTAATGAATTCGCACACAAAAATACCACCAAAACAAACTTTAAGATAGCAATCAACACACAAAATGAGCATGCAAAGAATAGAAGAGCAAGTTTATATGGGTAAGATCATTTAGCAGAGGCCACTTTTAAAGTATTACAAAATCTCTGTATTTTCAAGCTATGGGGTGCAGTTTAACTTAAAATTACTTTTAACCAGAATAGGTATAATATTTACAATTGACTAAAAAACTATTTTCAAGGAAGTTAGACAGAAACCTATGGTAACATCAATGTATCTTGGAAAAAATGAAGATTATACAATTTCACGTGACAAGTTTTCATTATGTGAAGGACTAGAAAAAATATTTCACTCAATTCTAAATTGAGTTTACGATAATTTAAAGGTCTTTAAGCACTACTTAGAATTTTAAAGTAACATGTCAAAGGTTAAGCAACTTACTTTAGAAGTTTTGGGTTGAAACTTAAGCAAGCTTATAATTTACTAAATAACATGAGTAAAAAGATTTTGAGTGAATTAGAAAAATAAATGAAATTATAGGGGCTTAAGTTTGTCTCTGAAAAAGCTTAGC